>NC_045732.1:79293377-79620258 GCF_009834535.1 Camelus ferus | reverse complement strand
TGGAAAGAATTTAGAAACCCAAAGCAGCACGTGTGGACCATTATAGCAACCTGCCTTATTCTTTGGTGATTTATCTCTTTATCATCTCTATGATCCTAGAGCAGAAGGCATAGGACACACACAGCCAGGGGAGGGGGCAGTGCTGTGCCAGAGCTGCCTCATACTGGCTCCCAAAAGCTGATTGTTTTCAGGAATTTTGCCAGCCAGTTGATATTGTGTTGGTAGCTCGCAGTCAGCCACAGAGAGGACATTTTCAACAGAAATCATCAAGTGCTGCAGCCGAGTTTTTAATCAGAGCGTTTTTCCCCTGGAAAGCTGCTTGCGGAATGTTTCTAGCACAGCACTGTGAGGGGGGGCGGGGGGGCTGGGGGCCTGCGCTTACCGCGGTGGTGGCGGGACAGCCTACACTGTATCTGGGGGAGATGTGAAACATCAGGTGGGTTTGGGGGGTGGGAACGAAATGTTCCTTGTGGTCCAAGTTAATTTCACTTTCAGTCTATTGGTTCTTCCATCTACACAGTTTTAGATCAAGGAGAGAACAGGCTTTTCTTGATTAATGTTCTCAGTTCTTGATAATTACTTCCATTTTAGCAATTCCGCCAAAGGATCTGTTCTCAGACAGGGGGAAAAAAAAATCTCTGGTTTCTTTATCTGCAGAGTGCAATAGTTTTTTTTTGTTTTTTGTTTTTGTTTTTTTTTTACTTCAGGTCCAATATTTCTGTGTACTAGTAGCTTATTTCCATGTCAACTTTTATCTGGAAGATTCCAGTGCATCCTTCCCAGAGAATTTTGCAAAGGCACACAGCAGGAAAGTGAGTCGACTGATGATGCAGCCCTGTTAGCATTACTCGAGTCCAAATGTTGGCCTAGATGGTGTTTTCAGAACTCATAAGTGGATGTTTATGTCTGCGAATGGAAGCACTGAGTAGCTAGACTCACAGGGCCAAGGCGGGGGAGTCAGTCCTTGGGTGGTGGTTTACTCAAACATTGGCATTTTGGTTGCATGAGCTGTTTTCAAATGCTTCTCTGCTAGCTCGCCACAGTCTATAAGCCACTTGTATGTGCTGCTCTCCACCTATGAAGTGTGCTAACACATGATGGAGAAAGGAAATAGGGTGGCAGTGGCAAGCAGGAGAACTTAAAACTATGGAGACGTGGAATCTGGCAGAGAAGGAAGGCTATAGAGTCATGAGCTCCCTCCCATCCTGGCAGAGACTGGACACCCTCTTCTGTGGGGATGTTGTGGGGTGCCCCAAAAGGGAAAGTGTGCAGCTAAACTCCTTCTGACCTGGAGGAGTTCCACAGAGACTTTGGGTAGCCTGCTGAGCTACTGGTCTGACACTTGCCCCTCCGGGATGTAGTTTCTCTCAAATCGCATCCGTTCTCCTGGAACGTGAGTACCAGCAGTTTGATGCTGCAGGGCATGCCGCTCCTTCCCTTGTGGGTAGTCAGCCTTACGTGGTCCATACATCACTTCGTGTCTCTGACTTTTCAGCTCTTAATAAAACTCCATTCAATTGGATAATACCTCTGGCTGGCTGCTTGGCAGCAGGTAGATAAGCCCACCCCACCCTCCAGACTGGCCATTAATATTGTGATTACCCAAAGATGACAAAGAGATAGGGATGGGGACCATTGTCTTCCAAGATGGAATCTGGTTTCTGGAAGCAAAAGTGGTAAAGTTAACAAAACCTAAAATAATTCGAGCTGCTTGACTAGTCCAGGCTCGTCTGGCTTGGTCAGTGCACTTCAGATAAATTGCCAGCTGAGCTGCCTCTCCGCAAAGTACGTAACTCTCAGAAGTAAACCAAACAGCAGCGTGGGTTTATACCTGTGGCAATTTCAGATTGTCCCCGTCAAAAACGTACCTGTTTTCCAGGATGTCTTTTTTTAATGTAAGTTTCACATTTAGGAATTGAGGGGAGGAGAAATGAACATTTTCTAAAGGAAAACCAAAGAAAATGGCTCCCAGAGTTGACATGGAAATGATCTATGGAGATTCTTGTCAGAAATTGAGCCTGACCCTGACTTTGACGGTAGGGAGCCTGAGCCTCAGAACTGGGTGTGTCCCTTGCCTTCTTGTTTTACTAGTGCCTCGTGTGTTCTGGGCCTTGATGGGAAAGGAACTTCCTGGAGGCTGCAGAGCACGGTCCCACCTTACATTGTTTGTCATCCAGTGAGGACACTGAGGCCCAGAAAGGGGCAGGGATTGCTGAGGCCCCACAGTGAGGGAGCAGCAAAACCTCTCAAAGCCCAGCGTCCAGACTCCTAGGCAAGCTCTTAACTCTGTCCCAGTAGAATATCTGAAGCCTGCTTTGGTCTCTTACTCTCTGTCGCCCAACTGTGTTTGCAGCCGAGTTAGTAATTTGTGACTGTTGAGACCCTTTTCAGGGTCATCCCGCACAAGGGAAAAGCCTTGCACCTGCTTGTTCATTTGTCACAGAGCACCTGCCCCGTGCCAGGCTCTCTTCGAGGGACCAGCAGGCAGCATGGGGCTCGTGTTCTAGCGTCGAGAGACTGGACAGAAAAAGTCAGTGTTGTTCTCTACGTCATGACAACGTTTCACCCCACCCAGTGGCTGTTCCCAGGTTCCCCTTTGCCAGGACCTGGACAGGGGCTGAGAGGAAGACAGTAGCACTAGCTAACGTCTCGTGGGGCTTAGCACACATCAGTGACTGCTTTAAGCACATTACAGGTATCATGCCTTTTATCTTCACCACAACCCAAGGGAGCAGATGCTATTACTATCATCTCTCTTTTACAGATAAGGAAACCAATGCACAGAGAGGTTGAGTAACTTCCCCCAAGCCACACAGCTAATGAGTGGCAGAGCTAAGATTCAAATCCAGGCCCCTGGGTATCAGAGTCCATGCTTTAACTGCTTGGCTACTACACTGCCTCTCAGGATGTGGCAGAATCTAGACCCCACCAAGTTCAAGGAAGGCCCAGGCCAGGGTCCAGCCCTAGGTCTTCCCTACTAAGGGTGAGCACCTTCACCCTGGAAGGAACTCCAAGGCATCTGTGGATTAGCTGGGTCTCACCAGGCCTGGCCAGTGCCCTGTTCATTCCCCTTTCTCCAGCCTGAACACCCTCCCTTGGGATGGGACCCCCCAGCCCTATTTGCTTCACAGAATGATTATGAGGCTCTGAGGAGGCAACTCTGATCAGACCAGCTCCCCTCTTCTCCCCCAAAAAAGTTTATCAGCAGAGACAGCTCCCACTCTGAGTTCCAAGCTGGGACACCAGGTTTTGCAGAGAATGAGGGAATTGTGACCATGCTGAGTCAGATGGTTGCCACCGCTGCCTGTACTTCAGAGCAGTCTTGCCAGCTGCAAGGCCATTTCAGCCTTTGGCATGCACAGTGCCTCCTAGATTTGGCCTCCAAACCAGGTGGGGAAGCTCTAGCCAAGGCCGCTGGGAGGAGCGAAAGAGACGTGTACAACAGGTTGGACCAGTGGCTGCCTCGAGGCTGTTTGTCACTGTGTCTGGGACATTGTCACCACATCCCACACTGCCCTGATCTCAAGATTACCCTACAAACCTGCCCAGTGGACCCTCTGCTGCTAAGGTGGCTTTTTCTAGCCCATTCCCTTCTTTCCTGGGTCCTGGCAAGCCAGCTGTCAGAGCCCCAGGAGCAGAAACTGCACTTACTGACTGGAGAAATAGGCAGGCCACCAGTGAATTGAACCCACTTTATTTCACTGGCCTGTTTGCTTTTCAAGTCACATTATTTTCAGTCAAATTTAGGGAATCAAAATTTGGCAATTAAAACCATCTGATCTAGAATAATATTAAAAGTCAAGGATTTAAAACAGCCGCACAGAATGTTCTAAATATGGTATTAGTGTGGCCATGTAGGTTTTCATAGAAGGAAACATAATCAGTCATTAAGAGGAGGAATCAGCGAATCAGCAAATCCACAGCGCTGGGATTCTGTTTGTACTTTCAGCTGCAATCATGTGGAGACCCTGAGGCTGATGACTGGACATGAGAAGGCCTCCAAACAGTCCTCAGTGTGAAGGAAAACCCCGTTGTTAACTGGGGAACAGCGTGGGAAGCTCTCCCCCATCCTTTGCACTGTGCCCTCACTGGGTGCCCCTCCCCTTCCAGGCTTCTGCTCTCAACTATCCTCCCGCCCCCCCCCCCCCCGAGAAAAAGCTGCCCACCAGCTCGCAGGACCACCGCTCCGGCTCCAGCCTCAGGCTCTTCCCGTCCTGTGCCCCTCAAGGTGGACTGTCCTTCTCGGCAGTCAGCAGCTAAAGCCCAAACGGTGGATTCCATGGACTGATGGACTTTGCCTCAAGCCTATGGAGCTGTGACAACCTCCCCGACTCATTTGATGTCACCGCCACTTTCCATTCTCTCTCCCTCTCTCGGAAATAGCCTGAAAAGTTTGTTTTTGATTTAAGTGAATACTGGTTAATTTTATTCCAATGGCAACACTCCTTTTGCTCCCTAAGGCATCAAAATGAGACTTTGGAATTTTTGAGGCTTCTGCTTGCTGGTCCTTATCTTTCTAGTTATTGTGGATGATCAGATCACCTCTCCTGCTTATTCAGAGATCTTCAGAAATCATCTGAGATGTCTTTTTGTTCCCTGGCTCCCGCTTGGCTTCTCTTGCACAGTGTTTCTAGGATCCCTCCCTTGTGGGGAAGCATTGCCTGCTTCCAGTTTAGAAAATGCAGTGACTGACACTCACTAGAAGGCTTTGAGCCTGGAGCAATTCATAATAAGCCTACCCTGGACATTTTTGAGTTTCTTATAGCAGTGTGGCTTTCTCCTTCCCCTGTTAAAAGTTAAAAGTATAAAACTCAAAGATTCCAGACCATCTGGAGAGTTTGCAGCATCTGATGGAAGCAGCTAAGGTGCCTCTGAGTCACAGGTGGAGTGCTGGGGGGACGTGACCCGAAAGAGAGAAGAAGGTAAAGGGACACCACACCCAGGGAGTCCCTGGATAGTGAGGAGACTCATCCCACAGAAGGCGAAAGCAGGCTCTTTGGAGAAAAAGTTCAGGCTTCTTTGTTGGAGAGAATGGCCTTCAACCTGCCAGTGATCAATCGGCTGGTGAGACTGCTCAGCTAGAATAGGAGACCATGATGGATGACAGGGCTGTGGAGGGCCGCCTGATCCCTGATGGCCAGGGTGAGCGACAGTCCAGGGGACAGAGGGATGGGGAGCACTTGCTAACAATGACCATGAACCTCTGTCACAGAGCGTTATGGAATCACGCAGAAGTGCCAAAAAGAACCATAAGCCCCCAGATGGGCAGCTACTTCCACACTTCCAGAAAAGAAATTCCTACAGCTGGACATCTTGTGTCATTATAGTTAGGTTGATGTGGCTCCCTGGGAAAACTGTAGAACATTCTACCTTTATTATAGAGAAGGAAGCAGTAAACAGGTGGTCTGAAGCCAAAGCAGAAGGACCAGGTCTCCCTCAGAGCCGCCCCGCGCTCATCAGGAGCAGCTCATTGGGTTAGAAGAGTCTCCTTTTCTGTTGCAGGAGCTCACTAGCCAGGTAGGGCAGAGAAAAGCAAGTATTTTGGGACCTCAGCAAAGGATTTGCAGTGGCAGTTGTGAAATCTTCGTTTACAGCCCAGTTATGGGATTGTGTAATCAATTAAAGAACTGACTCCAAAGGCCATGGATAATGGATTAATGTCCTCCCTTAGAGAGGGAAGCCTTGAGGCAAGCCCCAGAGTTTCCTTCTGGCCTGCCTTGCTTTTTCTCAATGATCTGGATGACAGTAGCGAAGTCACTGTTACCAGATTCGCCCCTGACATAGTGCCACAGGGTGATGAGTTCTCTGTAGCACAGAAGTAGAAGTCAAAGAGATCTTGACAGCTCAAGACTCATGGGAAATTTAACAGGGACAAATGGCAGGGTCTGATGTTTGAGTCCTGAGCCCATCTGCCCAAGAATAGGAGAGGGGAACCATAGTTGGAGGAAAAACTGGGAGCTTCTTGTTGACCGTGATCTCAGGGTGATTCAGCAGTGAGCTGGGCCTGCTGGCAGGGTGGCCGTGGCCTCAGGCTGCAGCATCAGCGGTGGCCCATTGGGCGTGAAGGTGCAGGTGTGTAGTCCACATCAAGCAGTACGGACAAGCAGAGGTTGTCAGGCTGGTGAAAGATAGAGCAGGCTCCAAATTACAGTGTAGCCAGTGACCTCCCCGAGCTGGGGCTTGAACTCAGGGCCCCGAGTCCAGCTTCAGAGCGTTTTAGTGAGTCCCTTGGCACGACCCTGCAGGAACTATAACAGTCTGCTGCAAACCTTGGACTCGTTTTATTCTGATTCCTCTGAGCATATTGACAAATGCTTTGAGAGTTGGAAAACATTTTAATGGAAAGCAGAGACCCTATCAGTCTTAGAGATGTGGATAACTGCCAATGCCCTCTAACTGCCAATGCCCAAGAGAAACTCAGCAGAGATATCTCTCATAAAAAGCAATTTCTTATATGAATATGAAATGAATTTCATGAACTACCAGAGGCTTCTTAACCATTGGGAAAAGAAAATAAGAATTATTAAAGCAGTACCTTTTGGATACACCAAGGTTATATTGCTAACGGGACTTTACCGAACCTCAGTTTGGGCGCCATGCAAGATGAAAAGTGTGTCTCTTCTTATTCCTTCTCTGTAACTCTCTCATACTTGCTTTGTATTAAAAAAAAAAAAAAGAGGAAAGGATGATCAGTATGACACTGGCAGCTTGATCAGATGAATAAGCGGATGGCTGATTGGATGAATGAACTGCAAAGTCTTGGCACCGAAGTGTTTATTTGGAGTGTTTCTGAACTCACTCTGTGCACAGTTGAGGAATGGGAAAGGATGACACTCCACTGAGGAGTCTGCCTCTCTGTGGGTCTGGAATGTGTTGTAGTAAAATGTCTTTCAAGCTTTAGCTGTTTGAATCCTTAAACCACAGAAATACACATTTGTATTTTGACACAAAATGGAGTTAGATATTTATCCTTGAAGGAGTTAGAGCAGGAAGGACGACTGAAGTTGTGGGGGTGCTACTGATTTAGATTTCAAAGAAATCAGTCGAGAAGAAATACAGTGGATAAAATCCAGCTCTGGGGAAACTCAAACCTCATGCTTCCTGGCTGCTTCCGCAGGTGAACAGAGCTGGCCAGGGCCTCTGAGCACATTAGAATAAGCCTGAAGTAGGACCTGAGTCATTCCCCTGAACTTTCCTCCTCCTGGTAAACCAGCACACTGCACATATGACCCCCACAATTTTAAGCTCCAGCCAACAGCATTGTGTTTTCCTGGATCAGGGCAGACATCAAGAAGAGATGCCTTATCCACCTTTGGCTTATGGGTTGGAGTAGTTTTGAGCCATGGGTCGAGTGACTTGCATCTCAGATCTGCTTGGGCAGGTTCTCCTTTGCTCGTGGTGGACCACAGCCTTGGAGCTCCATGCTTGATAAATAGGCTGACTTGGCACAGGGCCGGCCACAGAAGTCAACTTGTATAGTTTCAACTGTGGAAACCTGCTCTTGCTATCACCCTGAGTCCCTACCGAGAGTATTCATGTCAGTTTTCCCTTCCAGCTCTTCTAGAAGCCAGAAGCATGCTGTCTGTGCAACATTACTCTTGCCTATTTATCACGTCATGCAGCCGAATGGGCTGCCTGTTAAACTGCATTCGTCGTTAATGCCTGCCTGTGTGCATTTTGTGGGCTGTGTTCTCACAGGGAGGTGTCTGGGAACCATGTCTGAAATGCACAGCAATTTTCCCACTTTCCTGGGTAACCAGAGCCATTGCTGCCAACTTGCGATAGATAAATATCTTGAAAATTAGATGGTTTCCTCAAAAGCTGATGGTAGCAGCCTTGACTGTTTTCTCTCATTTGTGAAATAATATCTAAAATACTTGCCAAGAAGCATTTCCAAGAATGGAGAGAATTTATTGCATCCTAAGAAGGACTGAAAGCATATTTCCTCCCATCAAATGAGATTTCATATGAAGTCTCTCAATGTGACACTAGGGTTTTTCTTATTATTCTAAATCCATCTGAAGAGTGGAATTTATTAAGGAAGACAATTGAAACATGTGCTCTTCGCAAATCTTTTCTAGTCTAATAATCTTTATTTTTTTTAATGACTCTTTTCTTCTCTTAATTCACTGTTGGCCACTTTTTAAGTACCCTTCCCTCCCTGAGACACCTTCTAGTTTTCTCAGTTGGACCCACAGCTGTCTAGGTGGAGACAGAAGGCCGGCCTATGGATGCAGGCATACGGGGGGGACACCTCCTTGTGATGCCCAGTAACAGTTGCCACATCTGTCTGTTAGCCGAGGCCATCTTTTCCTCCCACTGTGGACTCTGAGGTTGATGAGTTCTCGAGCATTGTCCTAATTCATGACCCAGGGTTCTGATCCCCGGTTTACCTTGTTTAGAATCTCAGGGATCATGAGTTTGGAGTTTAATGTGAAAAGATGAGACCTCAAACTCTGCCCAGCCCCGCTAGGAATCTGGAGCAAATCTAGGTTCTTTCCAGCAGCCACTGAAAAGAGGTCTGGACACTCTGGCTGGGGAGTCACAGTAGGTGGATGAGTGTTGAGGTGGCGCCAGCTGGCAAGGCTCATAGGGTCCTCCCGGCCAAACTGTCGTGTATTGAAAGAAAGTGAAACCCGGAGAGGTGAAACGACACACTTGTCAACCTTGGCAGGGAGAGGCTGAAACCTCAATGTTGTCGCTTCTTTGAAGAGAGGCAGGGTCACTGGACAGCGTGGGAGGCTGCCTCGGGATTTATGAGGCCTCTTGACCCAGTACCTTCCAGTGTGTGGACCCGAGGAAACGTTGGATGGAGCATCTGTCTCCAGCGCAGCCCACTGCAGTCGTGCCCTGACTTGGGAGCCCGTGAACTTGACTTCTAGTGTCAGCTCTCCCTGCACATTGTTCCTTGCGACGCCGGACAAGCCTCTGCCTTGATTTCCCTATCTGTTCCAGAAGGAGGTTACCTTCTAACCACTAGTTTTCCTCCGAATACTAACATTCTAAGACTCTCTCCAAGCGTTACTATAAAGGAGGGGAGGACCAAAAGGGCTTCTTTTCAGCTCAGTTGCTGGCTCCATTTTCTGTGATGCAGAAAGGGACTGCTTTCCCCCTGCACCTCTGTCCTAGGGACTCTCAGGTTCAAGTTCTCATCTGACACTCACACGGTCCATGTGAAAGGCGAAGAGCATCCGCTCCACTTTGCAGATGAGGAATCTGAGGCTCCAAGAGGTCAAGTGACTGGTTTGAGATTGAAGTGGAACCCCGGTCTCCTGACTCCCATGTTCCGCCCCTGATTTCTCCTAGACCGCCAGCTAAAAGCACTTGGCAAACTTTTCCTTGCCTGCTTCGGCCTGCTGTTACAGCTGGCATCTGGGCCCACGGGGCACATGTTTACAAGCTGTTTCTACACACCGAAGCTATTGCCTGTGGAAATTGCTACGCAGCCCAACCCCTTACGATGTCGTCCTCCTCCCTAGCCCAGCATCTCTGGTTACTGCTGTACCATAAGTCTAGGGACAGAATGTTTAAAAAATCATTTCCAGGAGAAAAGAATCTTGCTTGCATGTCTGCCTTCAGGGCCACAGCTGAGTGGTGATCAGGGCCGGAAAGGAGCCCAGCAGCTGCTGTCCTCTTCCCGCAAGGGAGGGGGGCCAGGCGCCCACTGGTACTGATGGGGACACTTCCGCTTAGAAGGGGGCCTTTTCCCCAGAGTACTTTCCAGGACAGAGAGAGAGAGAGATAAAGAGAGAAGTCTGTGTCTGTCTGTGTGTACCTATGTATGTGTGTGTCTGTGTGTGTCAGTATGCCTGTGTGTCTGTGCATGTCTTTGCATGTCTGTGTATGTGTGCCTGTGTGCATCTGTGTGCGTATTTGTATGTGTGTTTGTGTGTGCATGTGTGACTGTGTGCATATAGGTGTGTGTCTGTGTGTCGCTCTGTGTGTGTGTGACTGTGTACCTGTGTCGGTGCGTGTACCAACATATGAATAGAGGGTTTGGCCCTGCCTGGGTTTGACAATTTCCTGGCATCCCTCAGCACAACCACAACCACAGTGATCAGCTGTGGGAAAGCTTAAGGGACTCACCTTGTGGGCATTCAGAGACAGTCAGCAGGTAGAGGGCCCAGCCTCTGTCTGCACTACCACTTTAAATCCCAGGGCTCTTTCCATTGTTAAAACGCATGATGTCTGTGGAACAGAAAAAGATGGTGCTGAACAGGTCCAGTAAGAAATGAGGTCTTGACAAAACTTGGCCTCATGCCACCTTGCAGGGTGGTTCTGCAGTCCATCACGTGACAAGAGCAGCATTGTTATCCCTGCTCTAAGACCGTCTTGGTCTGCCCTCATTTCTGGGTGTCCCAAGTTCCCAAAAACTGCTTGCTGTAATGGATGGATACTGTGTGTCGCTCGATCTTAGGGTCAAATCTGTTTCAGAGCAGGGCCAGCGAGAGACACAGTGATCTCAGCTGACTGGTTGGTTTGTACAAGTCTTGGCTCCTTGAAGCGGATTCTGCCATCTAAGCCCACCATGTGGGGACAGCAGACATTTGTACTTGCCAGGAAGCCCTGGCCCCAAACTGATGTATCAGTGAGTGGCATGTGACGCTCAGGTGTGTGTGTGTGTGCGGAGGACAGGCATTGGTAACGTCAGTGCTGTGATATCCCAAATCCAAAAGCAGGGAGACTGAGGAGTTCCCCAGCAGCAGCAACGGCGTTAAAATTAGGATCAACTGGATCTTGAGATACTGTTTCCAAACCCACTTTGTAAGTGGTTGATTATGTGGGTCGCCAGGGGAAGGTCACCAGCCACACTGTGTCATTAAGGAGCTAGTCTGGCTAAGAGTGGACAATAGAAATTATCTTTTTCTCCAAAAACTTAAAAGATGTTGCCTCATCCTTTCTTTAAATGGAACAACTTTCTAAAACCCCAAGTTAGATGAAGGAGTGATAATAATTTGGGCTTTATAAGAAAAGCTTAATTAGGATATCATTTACAGACCATGTAATTCACTCTTTGAAAGTATACAATTCATTGTGTTTTACTGTGTTCATAGAGATGTGCCACCATCACCACAATTAATTCTAGAACATTTTCATCACCCTCAAAAGAAACCCTCTATCCATTAGTAGAGATTACACTTCCCCCTCCCTCCCCCTGCCCCGAGTCCTAAGCAACCACAAGTCTCCTTTCTGTCTCTGTGGACTTGTCTATTCTGGTCATTTTATGTAAATGGAATCATACATTGTGTGGTCTTTGGTGCCTGGCATCTTTCACTTGGTATAATGTTTTCAAGGTTCGTCCGTGTTGTAACCTCTACCAGTGTTTCATGCCTTTTAATGGCTGAATAATATTCCATTGTACAGAGAGTACATTTTGCTTCTCCACTCACCAGTTGATGGGTGTTTGGGTTGTTTCCACCTCTTGGCTACTGTGAGTAGTGTTGCTGTGAACGTTCCTGTACAAGCTTTTGTGGAGACGTGTTTTCCATTCACTTGGATGGATACCCAAGACTGGAACTGCAGGCTTGTGAGCTCCTCTCTGTTTAACTTACTCCGCAACTGCCAAACTGTTTTCCAGAGCGTCTGCACCCGTTTACATTCCCACCAGCAACATGTGAGGGTTCCAATTTCTCCACATCACTTTGGGCTTATTAAAAGTCAACTTTTAAAAAGGAAACGTGGTGTTTTAGAATACTGAGATATTTATTAACACAAGGCTATAATGACAGGCCTTGTAGCTCTTGTGTACTGTCAAAGCCGTTCTTTCAAACACGCGGAAATTCTGAACAACGTGTAGGCATTCCTAAGGTCACGTGGGCTCCAGCGCAATGAGTCATCAAGGCTCTAGGCTCAGGGACTCCTACAGAGGATTCTCGTCCAGCCTCCACCCAAGCTTGAATCCACTCCGCAGATCTGTTCAGCAGATAGTTCCCGACTCCTGCCGTGTGCTCGAAACACTGTGGAGCTGCAACCACATGTAAGGCGTACGTGCTCCCTTCCCTCGTGGAGCTTACAGTCTAGAGGAGAGCCAAATGCTGGACAAGTACTTCCGGCTGAGGGCAATGGAAACACAAAGGATGCTGTTCATATGGACCTAATAGGAATGCTGCCGAGAGCCAGAAAAACATTCTCTGTAAATTGGCAAGCTTGATGCCTGGCTCTTAGCTGACATCCAATTCTGGCTGTTTGATGTCTGTACAGAACTTTGCATTTTCCATGTGAGGAAACTGCATCTTTAAGCCTCAACCGCCTTCCCAGGGACCCCTAACTCAGGACTGAGAAGCCAGCCATCCTGCGGGAGGGTCTGTCATTGGGCTCTGAAGCCCTGACTCTAGTAACATCCAGAAGCCCTGCCTTCTTAACCCTTGACCTGCCTGTCTCCAGCCTGGGCTCTGCCTGCCTCTCCTGGGACTGGCTCCTGTGGAAGCTGGGCCTCTCACCTGACTAGTTACACCTTAACACCAAGATTACTAGTGGCAGGTAGTAATTAGTGACAGCCAGTCCCTTTTAGAGCAGGGTCATCTGAGCAATGAGAGCCCAAAGTGGCCGTGGTTGATGGCAGTGGGCTGATGGATCTTTTCCTAACGCCGCTCGGCTCTCTGCCTTGTCCACAGCCTCGCTCTTCTTCCCAGCGCCCAGGCTGGAGCTCCGGATGGTAGGAGTGGCCTTTAGCTTCCCAGCCATCAAGTCACATGACTCTTCACTGGCGGCGACTCCTTCCCATTGCTTCCTCTTCCTTCCTTCCATAGTAATAATTATTGGAGCTAATCTTTATGACGGGCCAGCAACACAGACGCCAGGAGGTGACTCTTCCCACGGCTACAGGAGCCGCAAAGGGGCAGGGTAAAAAGTAGAGTGGGGTCTTTAAAAGCTAAAGCAGCTTTTTCATGTTTTTTTAAATTTTGCCTTCTTTCTTTAGAGCTGAATGAATGGGTAGCTCGTCTGTTATCAATAGGTTTTGTGTTGCCAGCCCTGAAATGAGATCTGGGCCTCCATCCCCCATGCAGGCTTGAGATACTGGGCAGGGAGTTAGGGGTGGCTTCAGCGGTAAGGTCTCTTCTTGTCCATTTTAATTGGAGTGTCCTCGCTGGGGTGTCTCTAAACACTAGTACTTGAGTGAGGTCACAGCTGAGGCCTTGGGCTTGGTCCCTGAAACTCCTGAGGAAGGTTTGGGTGAGAATTGTTCTTTAAAGAATAAAAAGGTCTCTATCAGCTTCTGTAGGTTGCTGGAAAAAAAGAATGCTGCTTAGGACATGTCCCAGAAGCAAGAAGAAGAACCATTGTCCCCCTGGATCTGGCCACTGAAATCTTTTTTGAATAGCAGTTAGCTTCTCACGTTGAAATAAGGATAGATTCAGCGGAAGCTGCAAACAGCGTGCAGAGAGGCCCCCGCGGGTTACGTCTTATATAACAGTTGTACAGTATCAAAACCAGGAACCTGATGTCGCTGCAGGTTTTTGTGTGGACGTAAATTTCCGCTTCTCTGGAACGAAGGCCCTAGAGTACGACTGTTGGGTCATACGACAGTTGCATGGTCATTTTCACATTCCTACCAGCAATGCCTGAGTCATCCAGTCTCTCCACGTTCTCAGCAGCTTTTGGCGTTGTGATTCTGATACGTAGGTAGTGGAATCTCATTGTGCTTTTAATTTGCAATTTTCTAAGGGTTAATGCTATTGAAGATCTTTGTACGTGTTTCCTTGCCGTCTGTAGAAACTCTTCAGTGGAATGTCTTTTCATGCCTTTTGCCCGTTTTCTAATTGGATACTTGGTTTTCCTACCGTTGAGGTTTTGAGATTCTTTATATATTCTAGATACTAGTCCTTTATCAGATAGAAGAAGGTTTACAAATATTTTCTCCCAGTCTTGTTTTTCATCCTATTCACAAAGTCTTCCACAGAGGAAGAAATTCTACTTTTGATAAGGTCAAATTTATCGCTGTTTCCATGAATGGGTGTCAAATTTTGTGAAGTGATTTTTCTGCATCAAAGAGCACAATCATATGATTTTAATTGGATTTTTTGTTTTGAGATAATTGTAGATTCACATGTAGCTGTAAGAAATACTGCAAATAGGTCCCACGTATCCTTTAGCCAGCTTCGCCTAATGATAACATCTTGCAAAACTATAGTACAATATCACAACTGGGGTGCTGACATTGCTACAGTCAAGGTACAGAACTTTTCCATCTCCACATACATCCCTTATTTTGCCTATTTATGGACATATCCAGTTCCTTCCCACGCCAACCCTCTCCTTGCACCTTGACAACGTCTAATGAGTCCATTTCTATAGTTTTGTCATTTTAAGAATGTTATATAAATGGAATCACACAGTAAGTAAGTTTTGGGGATTGGCGTATTTTTTTCTTTTTCCACTCGGCATAATTTTCTGCTCATTCACCCAGGTCACTGTATATGTCAACAAGCGTGTCTTTTTGTCGCTGAGTAATACGTCATGGTATACATGTACCAGTTTGTTTAACCATTCATCCATTGAAAGATGTCTGGGTAGTTTCCAGTTTGGGGCTATTTTGAATAAAGCTACTATAAGCACTTGTTTGCAGATTTTTGTATGAATACAAGTCTTCATCCCTCTGAGGGAAATACCCAGGAGTTCAATGGCTGGGTCATACAGTAGTTGCATGTTCAGTTTTTAAGAAACTGCCAAACAGTGTTTCAGAGTGGCTGTACCATTTTTTATTCCCTCCAACAATGTATGAGTAATCCAATTTCTTCCACTGTTGCCAGAATTTCGTGTTGTTGATATTTTTTTAATACAGATGAAATTCGTGTAACAATTCAGTGGCATTTAGTACATTCACAATGTGTTAAACCATCATCGCTATCTAGTTTCTAAACATTTAAATCACCCCAAAGTAAAACCTCATACTTGGTAAGCAGTTATTCCCCATTCTCCCTTACCCCCCATTCCCTGGCAACCACCAATCTGTCTCTATGGACTTACCTCTTCTGGATATTCCATATAAATGGAATCATATATGTGACCTTTTGTGACTGGCTTCTTTCACTTAGCATAATGCTTTTAAAGTTCATCCAGGTTGTAGCAGGTGTCAGTGCTTCATTCCTTTGAAAGGCTGAATAACAGTTATTGGTATGGATATACCAAAATTTGTTTCTCTATCCATGGATGGACATTTGGGTTGTTTCCATCTTTTGGTTATTATGAATAGTGCTACTGTGAACATTTGTGTAGAAATATTTGAATACCTATTTTCAATTCTTTGGGGGTATATGCATAGGAGTGGGATTGCAGGGTCTGATGGTAATTTTACGTTTTAATTTTTTGAGGAATTGCCAAACTATTTTCCCCAGCAGCCGTAACATTTAAATTCCCACCAGCAATGTATGAATGTTCCAATTTCTCCACATTCTTGCCAACTCTTATTATTTTCCTTTTTTATTATGTCATCCTAGTAGGTAGGAAGTGATATGTCATTGTTTTCATTTGCATTTCTCTAACACCTAATAATACTCAGCATCTTTACCTGTGCTCAACGGACATAAGCATATCCTCTTTGGAGAAATGTCTATTTAAGTCCTTTGCCCGTTTTATTTATTGTATCATTTATCTTTTTACTGTTAAGTTGTAAGAGTTCTTTATACATTCTGGATACTAGATCCTTGCCTGACATATGCTTTGCAAATGTTTTCTCCCGTTCTGTGGGATGTCTTTTCACTTTTTTAATAATGCCCTTTAATGTACAAAAGTTTTAAGCTTTGATGGAGTCTAATTTATCTATTTTTTTTCTTTTGTTGCTTGTGCTTTTGCTGTCATATCTAAGAACCCAATGCCAAATCCAATGTCATGAAGATTTTTCCTTATGTTTTCTTCTACACATTTTATAGTTTTAGCTCCTATGTTTAGATGATTGATTCATTTTGAGTTGATTTTTGTATGTGGTGTGAGGTGGGGAATCCCACTTCATTTTTTTGCCTGGGGCTATCCAATTGTCCCAGCACCATTTGTTAAAGAGACTATTCTTTCCTCCATTAAATGATCTTGACGCCTTTTTCAAAAATCAGTTAGCCATAGATTTATGGGTTTATTTCTGGATTCTAAAGTCTATTCCATTGGCCTATATATCTGTCCTTATGCCAGTGCCACACTGTTTTGATTACTGTAGCTTTGTAGTAAGATTTAAATTGGAAAGTGTTAATTCAACTTTGTTCTTCTCTTTCAACATTGTTTTGAGGTGATCGTGTGATTTTTATTATTTTACCTGTTAAGATGTTGGATAATATGGATTGACTTTTGAATATTGAGCCAGCCTTGCATCTCTAGAATAAAATCAACTAAATGATAGCATACAATTCTTCTCACAAATTTCTAAGACTTTGTTAAACATTTTTGTGTCTATATGAATGAGAAATATTAGTCTGTAGTTCTCTTTTTTTTTCTTTTTTTGTATAGTCTTTGCCTTTGCTGTCAAGAGAAGCACAGTGAGTTGGAAAGTGTTTCCTCCTCTTCTATTTTATAAAGAAGTTATGTAGATTTGGTGCTAATTCTTCTTTAAACACTTGGTATAATTCTTTAGTGAAGTCATCTGAGCCTGGAGTTATCGGTCTCTGAGGTTTTTTTTAATTATGAATTTAATTTCTTTAATAATTATAAGGCTAGTCAGATTATTTCATATTGAGCAAGTTTTGGTAGTTTGACCTTTTAGAATAATTGGTCCATTTTATCTAATTTCCAGATTTATGTGTGTAGAGTTGCTTGTATTAATCCTTTATTATCCTTTATGTGTCTACAGGGTCAGTAGTAATGTCCCCTTTTTCATACCAATATTGGTAATCTGTGTCTTGCCATAGGCTTGTCAGTTTTATTATTTTGTCCAAGAACTACCTTTTTCTGATTGGGTTTTCACTATTTTTTGTTGTTGTTTTTAATTTCATTTCAATATTAATATATATTCTTTATATTCTCTTACTTCTGTTTGATTTGGGTTTATTTTATTCTTCTTTATCTTGGTTTCTTAGGTGGAAACTTATATTATTGATTTTAGACTTTTTCTCATCTATTTTATAAGCATTTTAGTGCTACAAATTTCCCTCTCAAGACAGCATTACCTGTGTCCCATAAGTTTTGGTATATTATATTTTTATTTTCATTTAGTTCAATGAATTTTAAAAATTTCTCTTGATTTTCTCTTTGACTCATAAACTTTTTTAAAAGTGTGTTGCTTATTTTCTAAGTGTTTGGAAATTTTCCTATTGTCTTTCTGGTTTTGTTTCCTAATTTGATTCCATTGTAGTCAGAAAACACAGTGTATTACTCCAACTCTTAAATTTTTGTGGATTGCTTTATAGTCCAGAATATGTCTATCTTGGTATATATTTCTTGGGTGCTTGAAAAGAATGTAAATTTTGCTGGGTTTTGGGGGAATGTTCTATAAATGTCAATTAGATCCTATTCGATGGTGGTGTTGTTGAATTCATCTATATCTTGCTGATTTTCTGTCTAATTGTTCTCTCAGTTGTTGAGAAAGGATGTTGAAGTCTCCACTGCAAATATAAATTTTTCTGTTTTTCCTTTCATTTATTTTAATTTTTGCTTCATAAACCATGGAGCTCTGTTGTTTGGTGCATACACATTTAGGATTACTTTGTGTTCTTGGCAGATTGACCCTTTTCCCATAATACAATGCCCCTGTCTTTGCCTGCTAATGTTCTTTGTTCTGAAGTTACTTTATCTGATATTACTAGAGCCACTGCTGCTCATTTTTCTTTAAATTAATATTTTCATCATTTTACTTTCAACCTGCCCATATCATTATATTTGAGGTAAGCATCTTGTAGAGAGCATATAGTTGGGTTATGTTTTTTAAATCAACTCTACCAATTTCTGTCTTTTAATTGGTGTATTTAGATCAGTTTCACTTAATGAACCTATTGATAAGTTAGTGATTAATTCTGCCAATTTATTTTTGTTTTCTGCTTGTTCCCTATTTTTGTGTCTCTCTTTTGTTTTTCCTGACTTCCTGTGGGTGACTTGAATATTTTTTAGAATTCCATTTGATGATTCATGTATAGTGTCTTTGCATGTATCTTTTCTTATATTAAAGTATAGTCAGTTCACAATGTTGTGTTGATTTCTGATGTACAGAATAGTGATTCAGTTATATATCAGAATATATATATATATTCCTTTTCATATTCTTTTTCATTATAGGCTATTACAAGGTATTGAATATAGTTCTCTGTGCTATATAGCAAGATCTTGTTTACCTATTTTATTTTACTTTTTTAAAATTCTTTTTTTCTTAAGGGGGGAAGCTAATTTTAGGTTTTTTTTTTTTTAAACAGAGGTACTGGGAATTGAACCCAGGACCTTGTGCATGCTAGGCATGCTCTCCACCACTGAGCTATACCCTCCCCCTTATCAATTTTATATATAGTGGTTAGTATCTGCAAATCTCGAACTCCCAGTTTGTCTCTCCACCCTCCCCTTTCCCCCTGGTAACCATAGGTTTGTTTTCTAAGTCTATGAGTTTGTTTCTGTTTTGTAAATAAGTTCATTTGTGTCATCTTTTTAAGATTCCACATATAAATGATATCATATGGTATTTTTAGTGGTATCATGTGATATTTCTTGCATGTATCTTTTCCTAGCCCACTTTTCATGGTTGCTTTAGGTATTACATCATATATACATAACTTATAAGGGCCTACTGATCTCAACATTTTACCAGTTCAAGTGAAGTATAGAAACCTTCCTCTCTTTCCACCCCTTTACCACCATCCTCTGTTTATAATGTAATTGGGTTAAATATTTCTTCCACACACATTTGGAACCACAGCATGCAATAGTATAACTGGTGCTTCAACCACCAAACATAATCTAGAACACTTGAAAGGAAAAACAAAACTCTATTACATTAACCCATATTGTTTTCTCATTTCATTGTTCTTTCTTCCTTGGTGATGTCCAAAATTTCTTCTTTTATCATTTCTTTTCTGTTTAGAGAACTTCCTTTAGCCATTCTTGTAGGAGAGGTCTGATATAAAAAAGTCTTTTAGTTTTCTTTCATCTGAAGATGCTTTGATTCCCCTTCCCCTACCTGAAACATATTTTTCAGCACTCATTTAGTTCTTCTGTTTTAGCTGGCATCCTCTGACAATGCTCTGGTTGAGAAGGGGGGCACTGTCTCATTTCTGCCACATGGGCATGGAAACCTAGGTTCCCCTGTAAGCCTTCATTGCCACCAGGGAGGTCGGGGCTTCTCGTTACTGCTAGGCAGTGGTAGTAGTTCCAGCTCCCCTCTGGGCTTCCGCTAATACCACCCTGGTTGGGCTGGGTAGGAGTGCCTCATTACTGTTCTTCATGTGTTATCCACTGACATTGGGAAGGATGGGATGCGGACTGATTACCACTGTGCAGGGGCAAAGGTCCTGGCTCTCTGTGAGGCTCCCTCTACCACCACCCTAGCAGGGACAGGGAGAAATGACCGCTGATTGCTAGTTGGGAATGGAGTCTAGGTCCTCACTTGGCCTTTGCTGATGGGGTGATGGAACCACACTTTTGCTGTTGTGTTTAGTGGAATTAGAATGGTTCTTACACAAAAGTTTTCTGTCTTGGTAGGTTGCCCTTTTCCTGGTCCTTTGGCTAAAGAGAACAGGCTTTTGGGGGCCTTTTTGTCTGTATTCATTGGCATTTGGGGTCGCCAGCTTCTTCAGATCCAGGATCTAGGATCTATGAGGAAAAAAAAACTGGGAGCTCACCACCGCATCGTTCTTTAGGGTCCCAAGGTCCCTATCCAGTCTGCTTTCTTCTCTCCACCTTTCAGGGTCTTCTTATGGTTGTTTAATATATAATGTCCAGAGGTCTTAGTTGTACTCAATGGGAGAATGAGAAAAGTGCCCCTCCGTTTTTCCAGAGGTAGGCATCTGGACATTGAAATTGTAGACCTTTTTCTGTCCTTCCAAGGCGATCTATGGGAAGGAGAGCTTCACTCACATATGAAGGCCTTAGAAGAGCTATTATTTCATGTGTGCATCGTGAACAACAAAAAGAAATGAAATAAAGCAAAATTTTAAAAAATCTGCTTATCTCTCATGGAGGGCGTGAATTGGGGCAGCCACGATCACAACCTGCTTGGGTCGTTTTTTTATAAATCAGTGCACCGGAGCTCCATGAGCCCCTTCCAACATGCATCGCTTTCTTCCACTGACAGGTCATGAACTGTTAGCTGACTTGGCTGGGTGCTAACAGGGGCAGAGTTGGGAGCTGCTACTTCTCTGGGCCATACGGCTTCAGCAGAGCTGAAGGGGCAGTCAGCCATCACCAGATCCAACCACCATGATGTTCATATAAAAAACCCTGTGTCAGAGAACAGAAGAGCCTTTCCCCAGATCTCACTGCATACCACACAAAAGCAAAGCCAGACTTCGGACCCACATTCCCTGCTTTTAAGCCCACTGTTATTTTAGTTACATCAGACTGCTTCTCCACCCATCCCTCAGCTCTCCATTGAACTTTGCTCTGCCCCATGGCCAAGGACTGCTGTCTCATCCCAGCCAACTGCCTCACAGAAGTCATCCCTGGAGATGGGAGGGGCTCGATGAGGGTGGTGGGATGGAGAGAGAGACAGGAAATGGGATGTGGCTCACTCCACCCAAACCTGTCCTCAGAGTGAAAGTCGATGATTCATGGGGTCAATGGTCTCATCTTCGTATCTGAAAGACAGTGTACTTTTTGTCTCCCAAAGCCCTGTGTCTAGGTCGTTTGGGAAGCGCCTTGGAGAGTCAAGAATAAAATTGCAGGTCAAACCATGGACGACTGGAAAAGTCGGCTTGTAGTCAAGAGCATGCTTCCCCATTTCACCATGGTGGGAGATCGTCAGGAGCCCAGAAAGCTCCAGGAATCGGTCAGACAATGGGCGATGGGGGAGGGGGGGGGTTTGAATGCTTCTTATCTTAAACTTGAACGTAAAATGTTGTCGACTGAAAAAAAAAATGCACAGCCTAAAAGTTGAGAATGATGTGTTATTCTGCGGACTTTCTGAGGACTTCAAGCTCGGGAGACAGCCTCTCAGATCGCTTTGAGGGACTGCTCCGAAGAGGTAAGGGAGAAGCCAGGACATATAGGAGTTTTGGCAACAAAGACCAGGTAGTTAGACCATCAAAAGATGACTGTTAATTAAAGAAAACCAGATATCTCAAGTCAAGGAATTTAGCACTTTTCTATGTTTGGGAATGTGCAAATTTAATGGGCGGGCTCATTGAAATCACTCCTTTCACATGCACCTTAGCTCTCTAGGGCCAGTGTCCTGTCCTTTGCCAACCTGAGTCCCCTCAGGGCTCACTGTCAGAGATGGCTGTGTAGTGGCTTGATGGCTGCAACCTCCTTTGTTTACTGATATGGCGAGCAACATTTTTCATTCACAAAGTGTTATTGAAATTCTCTGTGCAAACTTGATGGCAAGGAACCAACCCAAAATGTAAGGAACTGTAATCTGACCTAGAAAAGATCTAGGCGATGAGCTGACCTTGGCCCTTGATGAGTTTCTGGAATAGCAGGAGATAGCATCCAAGGCTCCATCTGGGTTTCCAGTCCGGCTATCTCTGCACTGCACCCCTTCAACTAGAGAGGAAAGATGAAAGGGGGGGGGAAGCCTCTTTTTTTTCTTAATAGAAACCAGGAATGTGGGAATGACAGGCACTAGATGTATTGTGTTAGCTTCCCAGTACCACTGAGAACAGGAAGCCAGTGAATAAGGCACAGCAAGAGATTCCCATTTGACTCTCTAGTCCTCATGTCCCTTTAAAAACTCATCTGACAAATTTCTCCTGTCCTCCCTTGGAACCTAGAGATCATCTATGTGTCAGAAACTCAGAGTTAGGGATTCCAGTGGGAGTCTAGGAGCCAGAATGCTAGAAGGGGCCATGAGAGCCATTGGTTGGATGAATCTGACAGTGAACGCCTCCAACATCGCCAATCTGCTAAGATTAGCTCCGTTAGTAGGAGTTGCAGCAAACACAATGGCTGTTATCTCGGTGTATTAGGTCCACAGAGGAGTGGCTGGCTTAATCTCTGAAATTAAGAGAGCAGAGAGGAAATAGCTCTTATAGAGCCGTGGGTCTGCTTCCTTCCTGTTCAGAGAACTAGGAGCTTGGGGCTCTGAGGTGATGTCATTTCACACAACTAGAGGGCTTGGCTTCTCCCATTCCACGGGCAATCCGCTTTCAGTAAGTCAGCTTTCTGTTGAGTTGAGAATCTTGATACCTGCCCAGGTGATGGGGGGGATTTGTTGAAATCTTGTTTCTGTTTTTTCCCTTGATTGTCTACCACCAACAATGTATTGAGAATGTGGGATCTAGTTGAGTATGTAGACATTTACAAAACTTTGTTTACTGAAGTTCCAGCTTGCACAGAGACAGCGGTCAGATGGGATGGCAGAGTGGGAGAAATTAGTTGGCCAACAGCCTGTCCTCTAAATTGCCAGCCCTTCCATCAGTCATCTCTCAAAGGCGATCTCTACCCTCCATCCTAATTACCCTTTGTAGTTCTTGCCTCTCAGCGGTCAACAACTGAGTCAGTGAAGGGAAACCTCTTGGCAGTGCCTCCAGAGTCCATGGTCAGTTTCAGTATGGTTTTCAGTTTGCCCATTGTTTTCACACTTGTTTCCATTCCTAGGAGAAAAGAGGGCTGGGTTGTAAGTGCAGGGAATCTCTTCCCCTTCTGCCCATGTGCCCCACCAACACCCTTGTAAAATGTGTGACTAGGTAGTAATTGCTTTGGTTTTGATCAGTATAGATCTCAATGCTAGGAGGGTTTTTCCTAGAACAGGTCCTTGGAGCGCGCGTCCATGCCCTCACACTAGAGAAGCTGCCCTCGATTATGCCATTTCCAGGAGTGGCTTCTCTTGGCAGGTGGCCTTCAGAGCCCTTCATAAGCCTTGCCAAAAATTCACATTCACTGCTTTAGAGTCACACCTTGGACTTGATCAAAATCAGCCCCTCTCCCCCCTCCGTGGCACACATTGTTCTCCACCCATGGCTCTGAACAAGCTGTTTCCGAAATTCCAAGCTGTCCTAGAAGACCAAAGATTTTCCTCAGTCGAGGCAATCTGACAACTATGCCTCAGGTTCCGAAGGCAAGTGTCTCAGATGAGTTCTCTTTGCGGTAAAAACCACATCTGGCTTCTTGGAAGAGGCACCTGGTCTCTGAAGGCCGTGCTGCTGAGGGAGCCCATTCCTTTGGCACACCTGTCAGGTACGCTGTAGAACCAGTTATGGCAGGACTTGGAATGGGAGCAGCAGAAGGAGGTCCTGTGTGGCTGCTGGGCTGGCACTTCCAGGTGGGGCCTGAACTGGACCTCGGCTGTCCCCAGTGCTTGCTGTCCCTCAGATGCTTTGTGACATCCAGGGACGACACCCTGCACCCCAGTCCCAGGAAACTGTGTACCTCTGGAAACACTTCCCTTGTACCACTCTCCCTCCTCCTGCAAGCATCCTCAACATGGAGATCTGACTCAGACATTCAGTTTACCTGGTTCTCTTGCCCTTTCCCAAGAAACAGACCAACAACAACAACAAAAACGAATTTCAAGTCAAGATCTATTAATCAAATTGTATCAGTCCCAGAGGAGAGTTCTTTTAAAGAGTCCTGGGATTTCCATGGGAATAATTGAGAGTCCCCTTGCAGGAAAATATGCATCTGATGGGATGATTGCTCTTGGCCTGAGACCCTAGTCTTGCTTTTGCTCTTAAGTAGCTAGGGGGCTTTGTCCATCCTTTGCCCACCCTGAGGACAAATGTGAAATGAACCAGGAGTATGACTAGCACCTTGACTAGATGCCAGGCACTTGCTAAGCATTTGGGGCACGTTATCAGAGAGGCTAAGCAATTTGACAAAGACACAGCGGTAAGACGTGGCAGAGCTCAGAGTCTGCTTTCTTCACCACTGTGCTCTGCTGCCTCTTAGATCTGAAGCATGTTGAAACCTATGAAGCTCCAAGCACGTATCAGGCAGGAGGGGTCATCATGAGAAAGCTCAGTGCCCTCCCAGCATCCAGCCCAGGTTCATAAGGCATCCAGTCTCTGCAGTTAGTGTATGGAGCTTTAACAGGAGGCAGAACATCTGATTCCTCTTTTTGAAATTAAGATGGCCATTCTTCCCCCAGCTGTGTCGATCATTTACCAGTGCGCTCCAGATGGGAGCGCTTTGGAACCTGCGGGGAATTGGAACTCAGTCTACATGTCACATGTCATCTCTATCTCTGTCTACATTCCCACTACAAGTTGCAAAGATTCTCCATCTCAGAGCAGCCACCTAGTTCATTCATAAGGCAGCTCCAGACAAAATGGAGGCGTTATGGGCATTAGACGTACAGTCAAACGAGGACGGAGACTCTGAGCTCACTGCCCATTTTCTGTGTTTCATCATTGAATGATAGTAAATGACCGACTGTATAGGTTACAATGAGTTGGCCTGCCCAGTCTTCCTTCTGAGCTTCTCAGCCATTCTCCCTCTTTAAGGATGAGGGCACTGAGAGCTGAGCAATCCAGTGACTTGCACAAATAGGCTCATCGAGAAGGTGGGGAGCTATATCAAGGGTCCCCGTTTGGATGGTCCCAAGTGCAGCCTGCTTTTAATCCATGGCACCACCTAAACCACCCCCTCCCCTCTTCTTCTCACCTCTAAATGCAGATGGGGCTGAGGAAGGGGGAGAAGGAGCCCTGAGTGTAACAAGGGATGATTTGGAAAGCTACAGAAATACCGTCCCCATTCTCTCTGTCCCTCTTCTTTAGACTGGCGACCTTAGATACACCCAGTAGGAGGAGGTCCGTTCACCTGTTGCTGTGGTGTGGGACCAGGTTTAGGATTTGTACCCAGCATCCTTGGAAGCACATGTGTTTCCTCGCAAAAAAAGCACATGACTCAATAAGGAGTCCTCCAATGTGATCCCAGAGCTGTAAGTAGCACTTTGGGAGACCGTAAGCAAACTCCTTCTCTCTTGAGGTCAGAGGACCTATCTCCGGCCTCCTGCCTCATTTCCAGGGTCCCTCTGGTGTGCCTAGCCCCGTGCTAGACCCTGGGCTACGGCAGTTCCCAGTCAAGGAAAAAACTATGCCCAGTCTTCCTCCCCTGGGAACAGATGCATCCTATTCTAGTTCTGCTCGTCCTCCGCGGAAACCATGAGGAGAGAATGGCAGAGTGGCTCTCTGCTGCAGGCTCCTTTGTAGACATTCACTCATCTATGCCTGAGACACAAGGATTAGTATTTCCACTTCACCACTGCGGAGACTGAGGGACTTTGCCAGGGTTACACCCTCAGTAGGTTGGAAATTCAGATCTCAAACCCAGGTGCCGGGGCCCCAAAGCCCCTCCTCCTTTGCTGTGTCCCATCCCCAGGTTGGGAGCTCAGAGCCTTCTACAGGCCGGCACGGCTCAGTGGCTCGCGCTAAAGCAGCGAACGAAACAGAGCCCCAGATTGCCTGGACATTTCACTCCGAGAGCAGACAGCCCATCCACAGAGAAAGAGTGGAGGCATCTTTGCTTCCTCCTTGTGGCTCCCTAGAACCTTCTGACCAGCATTGTCCACTGCCCAGCCTGGGAGCCGAGAGCCAGGATAATCAGAACCCTGCAGGGAGGTAGGGACCACCGGACAGGACCTGCGCTGAGTTGTCTAATCAGCTCTCTTGGAAGCCTTGGAGAGGCAGCCCAGTGTCCCCTGCTTCACGCAGGCTGTGGGCCTGGTGCAGGTGCGGGTCTGGCCCCAGGGGAGGGGAGCGACGTGTCTAGCCCTGCTTCTAGAAACCAGCTCCTCAGGGAGGCAGCTGTCCCCGACATATACTGGGATCCTGCATGAGACTCCCCTCTGCCCATGTCAGGGCTTCTGGAAAGACACTGAACAAGGTGTGGTTCAGGGAACATGAACATGGTGGAAACCACCCAGGGTGTTACCACTGTTAACACTTTTTTAAAAATGATCAGAGATTGGCATTGGCTCAGAAGGGCGATGGGAGACGTGTGTCCTTGGAGCTCAGGTAGAAACACAGGGCCCCTGAGGATATCTCAGTCCCATCAACAGCCCCGCCGCCCGGGGAGCACTGGATTGATGGTGGAGCTCTGAGCCTTCTGGGTCAAGGCCTGCAGTGCATCTACGCCGTTCTATTTGGGGATCCTCCCCATGGAGCACGCAGCTGTTCGCTCCCGTTCCTCCCTCCTCCTCCTCCCGCAGTGAGAGCCCTTCCCTGTTCCAGACACCCCGCCAGGCAGAGGCCTCGCCTTCAGCCAGGCTCTTCTACAGGGGCTGCACGCTGCCCAGCCTGCAGGACACCACTGGGCTCTGCATCCGGGTCCTGCCACAATGTGGCAAAGCAGTGACCTGAAAATCTCAGTCTGTTTGAAGGGGAGGATTCTGGGCGGGGAAGTTCTGATTGGCAGCTGGCTTCCATTGGCATCTGGGAGCTAGGCCCTGCCTCTTTCTGAACTTTCAGGAGCCCACGCTGTCCTTGCCTGCGTTCCTGCCCGGCTCCTGCCGCCAGCTTCCTTGACATTAGGCCCAAGGTGACAGGTATCTGAAGCTTGAGCTCCCTGCAGAGGAGGGTGGGCACTGGGACCCCGGGTCGAGGTGGCAGGAGAGCCTGCTGAGCCAATGCTCAGGCACCACCACCGTAGTGGGGCAGCTCTGGGGATGCGGTCCTGGGGCTCCCCAAACTCTGGGCTGGCCTGTGCTGGTGAAGCCCTCCTGCTTTTGTTGAAAACCCTCAGCTTGAGAACGCAGTGTGGCTCTCATGGCAGACAGATCGTCAGGTCCTAAGCTGCCCCTGGGGTGCCTCGTTCAGAACCATGCACTTCTGAGGTTTGGGCTACAGATTTTGATTTCTGCAGTCGACATGGATGAATTTATCAGAACCCTGCCTCCTCCTCCTTTGCCTTTCCTTTCTCTTCATCCTCTTCCTCCTCCCCTCTCAGCAAATCCCCAACCCCAAAGTACCAAAGTTAGAAAGGCAGGCAGGAGCCTCTGGCTGCCAGACTTGACCACTGAGGGGTCCAGACCCAAGACTCCAGCATGGCGGCAGTGCCACGCCCTCCCTCCTGCCTGACCCCCCGCCTGCACCCGTGCACACAAACTTGCCTCTGTCCCTCTCCTGGCTCCCTGTCCCAAGCTGCTTCTCCAGGTCGGCTGCTCCCCAAGGCTGTCAGCTGGCACAGGCGCTCCCGGGACCCTGAGACCTCCTGGCTCAGTACCCGGCACATAGTAAATGCTCAGTAAGCAGTGGCCGCTCTTCCTCTCGGCCAGAAGTTCCCTTCAGAATTGTCCAGGTCACCCCCTTTGTTGAACACAAGAGGCCAATGACACACAAAGGGGAAGGGATGTCCAAGGTCCTTGGGCCAGTTAGCGAATTCATCCCAGTTTTTGAAAAGTGGTTGCCTCTTGGTTGTGTGCTGGAAATAGGAGAGAACAGGATAATTGGCAGGAAACCTTTTGCTCTGGTGCTGATTCAAATCTGCAGATGCCAGCTGAGCCTGGTCACGAGACTAGGCGCTCTGGGGGTCCAGAGATTAGGAGGAAGCAGCCCCGGACTTCAGGGAGCTGCTCTGAGGAGATGGGAACCTCACAGGCCTAACAGGGCGCAGCCTTGAGCTGGGCCAAAGCCTGCAGGCTGGGAGTGGAAGGCGAGGGAGGAGGGTGTGCTTTTGTCTCCTGGACAAGATGTGAATAGTTGAAGGAGGATACAGAGGCTGGAATAGCCAGGCAGATGGGCCTTCGGGACAAGGCGGTGTTCTCTCTCCTGGAACCTGCAATAATAATAACTGTCATTAGTGAAGGTTACCCGTGGCACTGGGGGCTGCCACCTGCCTTGCCCAGTTCAGAAGTGGTCACCTAACTTGTACAATGATGGAAAGCTTGAAGCTTTTCAGCCCCAAAGATGTTGCCTGCCACTGTCGTGAATACTAGACCTAAGTGGCCCCCTGCAGTGTGAGGAGGACAATTTGGAAACAACCCACGTCCCTAGGGGAAGATGCTCAACCTGTGCGGTAGGTCAGGGCTGGGCTAAATCTGGCCCAGAGCTTGTTTTTGTAAATAAAGTTGTATTAGCACAAGCCCCCCACCACCAGGCATGACCATCCTGTCTACTGTAACATCGCAACAGGGACCACAGGGCTGCAAAGCCCAGGATAGTTACTCTTTGGGCCTTTCCAGAAAGTTGCCCCTCCCCTGATCTAGGTTGCTGGGCTTTTGGTTCATTTTTTCCCCAAGGCTGGAGTTTCCTCTAAGAGGTGGGTACTCCCTTCTCTGCCACTTGAGGAACCATCACAGATCCTTGTGTCTTTCCAAGTGTTCTGCTTTGCTGCTCTGCCAAAGCTGGCCAGATGCCCTCACTCTGACCTATCTCTTCTCCAGAGGCCTTGCCTCTGTAACTGTTCCTTGTTCTTCTGGCAACACCTATTTCTCTCTCCCAGCGACATCCGGACAGATGTTATACAAATAGCTCGAGCCAATCTGTCCTCTGTATAAAACCCCCTGCAAAAGACTTCCCACTGCAAACACCTTACATCTACCCCTTTCCCAGGGCCTGCAAGGCCCTTGGAGAGCCATGGCTGTGCACCCAGCACCCTGGCCACCTGCCCGTGCCTGGACCTCGTGAGGAGCTTGCCCCCAGGGCCTCTCCCTTCTGCGCTACAATCTAGAGCGTTCTGCTCCTGATCCTTCTCCTGGCCTGCATTTAGTTGGCCACTTAGATGTCTTCTCCTTCTGGGAGCCACCTGGCCACTCTGCCACATCGCTGCCCCTCAGTCCTCTGAGGGGTGCGGCTCACGCTCCGTTCTGCTGTTTGCTTGCCGTCTGTCCCACTAGAATCCCAGCTCCTTTCCGGTGTAGTTCCCCACTTCTCTCCCTGGCGTGCGCTCATTCCTAGGGGATTTCTGTTCTGGGCGCCCTAGACAGCCCTGCTTTGTACAGTTAGAAGCCTTTGGGGTTTAGAACAATGAACTTGGCCGATATAAAATACCTCCAGGAAGCCAGTCGCCCAAACACCAGCATCTAACATCTGCTTTCTGAGTATATGGCTTCAAAGAGCTCGGTGTACAGTAGCTAACTGCTGTCCATCCGATTTTTTTAAGTCACATGACAGCTAAGGAACTTAGAAATGCCTTGCCCTTTCCTGTAGTTAAATCTGACATAAAATTACTTTATTGGCAGCATTTTAACAAACAAAAATCTCCTGTGTTTTTGCTGGTAATTCAGCTTCAATTTTCTAAGTGAGAAAAAGGTAATTATGAATGATGACAAGGAGACAGTTTTGGGTTTCTGTTAATAACACATTAGGAGTGAGTCTTCTTCCTCTGGCCCAGGCAATGGAGCTTCTTACAGAGAGGGAGAGTGGGAAGGAGGTACTCTGGAGGAACACCCCAACCATCAGCACCACCTTCACTGCCTGCTCCACCATCACCTCACCACCACCAACACCATCACCACTACCACCTCCTCACTGCCACCATCTCCACCATCATCTCTTCCACCTCTGCAACTTCATCCACTGCCACCATCACCACCTCCACCACCCCCACCACCATCTCCACCTCCACCTAGACCGCCACCAGCACCACCACCCCCATGACCACCATCCCCCTGACTTCCGTCATCACCATCACCACCATCACCATCAGTGTCACCTCCACCTCTACCACCACCATGATTATCACCATCATCTGTTCCAGAACTACCACCACCATCACACACACGGAGGCAGGGGAAGGTTGTCAGGCGATAGGACATGTTCCATGATGCACTCACAGACACTCTGCATACAGAGTGAAAGAAAGAAACCTTTTTAGGTTGACATTATTTTCAATAGGATACCTACACTTGTCACTGTGGGCTTTGGGGCTCTGGAACATCAGCATGTATTTATGGTCAAAATTAAATTAGGATTCATTACAAGAAAGGCTAATAGCTCCAAACACTACACCTTTATAAAAAGTAAGTTTGGAAGAGGGATCTTCCACTTCATAAAAGGGATTTACTGAGGGTTTGCTTTCAATGGCAAATTCTTGTTGCATTTTATTATGATTGAGTTACAAAAGTTCGCCTCGCACACAGCTGTTCAGGAGGGCAGCCAGTGAGTAAAGGCAGAGCTGCCTTGAATGGTAGATGCTGCTGGGTAACTATGTTACAAACCACTTTAGGACCACCAAGAATGTGCTTGCATTTTCAAGAGTGGAAAGGGAGAGAATATTTATTTGGTAGGTACCCCATGCTGGGTGCGTGCATACTTGGCACCTCTAGGCTCATGGGGTTCCTATAACAGATTTAGGAAGTGGCCTCGCTCTCCTGCTTTTGATTGCACAGCATTGTGAACAAAGGCCACTGAATTGTACACTTAAAAAGCTTAATTTCATACTCTGCGAATTTGGCCTCAATTTAGAAAAAAGAGGACCTACGTCATCTCACAACGTTTACAGATACTAAATCATCACATTGTACTCATCCTAAAAAACCACATTGTACAACCTCAGTACATATCATTATTATTTGTTGATCATACCTCAATAAAGCTGGAAAACATAGAGGACCTAGACCATGGGGAGGGTCTGTGGACTGACCCGATGCTCCTTATCCCATGTCCCCTCCCAGCCTCTGCTTCTATGGCCTCAGAGCTCAAACAGCCTGGCTCTAAAATCTACTAACTTGGGTGCGGACATCTGCAGGCAGTTGATACATTTTAGAGCCAGAAGTTGGCACTCAGCTGCTAAAATGTACTTATTCAGTAAGCCCGTGACCCCCAGAACACACTGGACTAACCAGGTGTCTCTGGATTCTTCTCCCACCTACGCAGCTGTTGGATTTCTCAGGCAGGGAAATTCCTACATCAGTCGAAAGCCTGTTGCCATTTTATTCCTCCCACTGTTGGGGCACAGGCAGGGGCCAAGTCTTCTTGTGCTTAAGCTTCAAGACTGGACTTTGAACCTTGGAAAGCCTGGGACCTACTTTTGTTCTTTAACATTATACTCTCTTTCATGAAGAGGGCTCCCCACGCTGGAGAAACCTCAGTCCCCACAAAGCAGAAATCTGCATCTGGGTGCAGTGGGGATGGTACCCATCCATCCACAAGTGATTTCCTCTTCACCCCTTTTAAACTACTGGGTGGTTTAAACTCAGAGGTGGTTGGAGAGGTAACAGCCTTCCTGGTAACTGGCGATCTGGTAGGACTCGAATAGAATGTGTCACAGCTCATTTCACCGAAATCGCAGGCCGCCATGTTTTTTTCCCACTGAGCCGCCATTCTTGAGTCAACAACTAGCCCAGACCTGCTATACTCAGAATCAACACTGCTAGTCTAAACACACACACACACACACACACACACACACACACACACACACACATATACACGCGCACACACACACACATACACACACACACGCACTATGTTCAAATCATTCCTTGTTAGAAAGGGATAGAGATTTGGGGAGGACCATAATTTGGCCCCCAAATCTGCTGGGGCAAGTTGTGCTTCCTTGAAGAGGATCTGGGATTGGAAGTAATAATACAGACCCTGCCCGTGGCAGGGATACTCGTGAGACATTAGGGTCTCCTCCGCCTACCTGCCCCCCAGGGAGAGAGGCCCTCTTAGGTGAGGAAGAAGAGAATTCCTCCTTTCTCTGCAGGAGCAGTCCAGGAAGAAAGTCATAGCATCAGCTTACCAAAGCTGGGACCATTCACTTTATGGATGGGGACACTGGGGCTCAGAGTGGGATCGGAACATATGAGAGGTTGCACCACAAGATACGTAGAAGCAGCCCCCAGGGAGCAGTGAGAAGTTTGGGCTTAAATGAACTCCAATGGTCCTTCTGCCCTCTATAGAAACCCAGGTCTGCCCAGTGGCCCTGGTGGCTGCCAACCTCAGCTCTGCCTCCCGTTTTCCCCTGTCCTGCGTGTTTCCGGGCTCATCAGTCTAATTCAGGTGAAATGCAGATGACGCTTGATAACCTGAGTCCTGCAGAGTCATCTGGCCTGGGACAGCACCCTTGCCTTTGACCTTCAGCTTCTATTCCAGCCCCACAGGCAGTACCTGCCTGATCTCTAGGCCAACCTCGCCAAATCCATCCAAGTATTTCACACCAACTCCATCCTTCTCTTCTCCCCCAAATAGTCATCTTCATCCCACTAGTGATGCTACGTGGGCAGGTGTTTGGAGGAAACTGGGTCAGGGTTTCTTTCAGTGAAAAGAGGCCAACCTGGGAGTCAGAGGAGCTGGCCCACAGGCACATCTTTTCGTGGCTCTGTGCCTCATGAGCCCTAACGTGAATGGGGGGGACCAGCCTGTCACTAAGGGCCTGGCAGTTCTGACAGCCTAGGAGTGCTAAGCCAGCACTCAAGAAACGCTTGCTCAGTGACAGAATATTGGGGGGCTTCTCGGAGGTGGGACAGTATGAATTATGAGCCCAGTAAATCCATATACATCTGTTGGTTTGGGGTCAGTCTTAGAATTGCCAGTTGTTCCAACTGGTGTGTCTATACTACGGAAAGGAAGAACCCAGTTCTAGAAAATCCCCCACCGAGGCCTGCTCGTTTCTGCATTTGTTGGTGCTGCTGCTCAGATGGCTCTGGCTAAAGCTTGTTGAAGCCACAGCCCACTGGTTGGGATGGCTGAAGTTCACCAAGAGTGTGGTGGAACCTGGGGGATGGGGGTGCTGGTGAGGTGGAATTTTAAAGACAGCACTGCTGGCTGTCAGGTCAATGCCATCAGTACCAGGCTACTCGCCTCCCTCTGCTCCCTCCCCATGCCCCAATTCTAGTGGATGTGTCCTTATTTGCCAGAGAGCCAGGCGAGGCCCACCCTGGAGGGCGTTGGGGCAGCCTGAGGACCCAGGACCTGGAGAATGACACCAGTGACAGTGACTGCCCCTGATGGGCACGCCTCAACAATGCTGTGAGCACCCAGGGCAGGCCGAGCACTCATTTCACAGAAGGAGAGACTGAGGCTCAGAGAGGGGGAGTGACTTGCCCATAGTCACACAGCAAATGGAGGAGCTAGGACTTAAATCAGGTCTTTTGGTGGCTCCTCCAGGTCTCCTTCCTCCACTCCAGCCCACTTCTGCCTGTATAAGGGGCTGAGCGTGCAGTCTCTACCGGCTCAGGGCAAGCCCGGGACACCAATTCGTCCCCTACTGTAGGGTGAGATTCTTGCTCCAAACCACCAATTGGCAGAGATTCATTCCTAAGACAAACTGACTCCTCTTGAAGCCAGTCAGTGTTCAGGATTCCCTGGCATTCCCAAGCACCCAGGGATCCTCCAGAGCCTCGGGTCTTACCATTCGAGAAATGCTGGAAATCCTGTTTGTTCTGTGGAAAGGTCAGTTTCAGTTTGTTGGGACATCCTTCTGCAAAACAAACATGCAAATAGACCTCTGGCCAGACACGGGTATTTATACTGTAGCTGCGGATGCTCCTCTGGTGCCATGTATCTATGCAGGCATATTCTCTCTCTCCCTCCTTCCCTCCTTGTCTCTCTTCCTGATGTGTCATGTCTCATCTGTTCTGGGGCTCCCTCCACCAGGCCCCACGAAGTCTTCCCCCCTTTCTCCTGAGCAAGTCTACTGGGAAACACTCCTGTCTCAGAGGGCTTGAAATTCAAGCTAGTTGGCCAGCACGAGGTTCTTAGAAACTCATAGGGAGCACATTTAACAGGACCGACGTGTTGCCAGAGTGTGGATGTACTTGTGAGAAAGGCAATGGGAGGATCAGCAAGCCGACTGGCCCGATCTGGGCCAGAGGGGGCGCTAGTGGAGGAGGAAGGGGGAGATGGACTATACCCCAGGCCATTTCCAGCTTTTTGACAATGTTTGCCCAGGGGCCTCTGGAGGGAAGCTGAAACTCCCTGAGCTGATCTCTCCCGGCTACTGTCAGCCTCCCACAGTCTTACCCAGTGGGACGTGTGCCTATTCTTGCTGGTCTTTTACAGGTGTCCGTGTTAACCCTCCAGCTGGAGTGTCCAAAATTAAGTGTTTAGAGCAGCCTTCCAGACTTCATTGGAAAGAGTATATATATAACTATATAACATATATGTATGTTGCATTCTTTATATTCATTATGCCCACTTTATGAGCCCGGACTCTTACAATCTAGACCTTTTCCAAGAAATCTTTGCCCTTTTTGCCATTCTGAACTAAAAAATGTAGAAAGGGAAGAATTGCTATCTGTCACTGTTCAGACAGAACCAGAAATAATGTTGACTTCAGAGCTGAACTTGGCCCCTATCAGAAGGGTTGCCTTTGTTTTCTTATTATTTAGGGGGTGGGGAAGGCATCACATGCTTTGACATGCATTTTAATGAATGTTTATAAGGTCCTGGGGATCACATTGGTGGCTTTGTCTGCCCAATTATGAAATGGGACTCGGCAGGCACTGGTGGATGGAGATAAAGTCATTCCTGTCTAAAAGACGCCAGGGCACCGTCCCTCACTTCTCCTCCCCCCCCCCCACCACCAAAGGTCGGACCTGTGAAGGCTCAGGCCAGGAACTGGGCCTCCCGGGGTCTAGTGTTGCTGTTAGCCCCTAACTAGCTGTGTAATGACATCACAACCCATTCTTTTTTCTGTGAACAGGGATGGTTGGGATGTATTCTCTAGAAATCCTGCTAGTGTCTACTGATTCACTTATTGTTAAAAAAAAAAATGTTCTCACAGTGAATGGGCAGGGGCCTGTGTAATACAAGGCCTGGAGGAAGTAGGGGCTGGCTGGTGACTGGGACCAATAGCTTGCTGTCACAGAGTCCACAGAGACTGGAAAATGGCACCTAGGTAGAAATGTTTAGAAGGTTCTAGAAGTTTGGTGAGGACCTACTGTCCCCAACATGATGTTGAGAGGGGACGTCATTCCAGAGTAGCAAGCTCTCTGCTGCAGTTGATCTAGAATGGTGGCCACAGGTTCAGTCAAACACGCCATGCCCCCAGGCCGACCTCAGCAGCAGCATCCACAGGCCCAGGTGACCCGGCGGGGACGCCAGTGTGGTACCAGCATCGGGGAAAGCCCCTGGCTGGCTTCTCACAATTGTGATGAGTCATAAGTCAGGGAACTGCACAGGAGGAGGTGCTGAGCGGAGCCTGGATCCAGGGGCGAAATTAGCCAGCTAGGAGATCTCCACACCTCGCGGATGCCCGCTGGCAGCAGGTGCTGTTGTAGCAAGGCTGAGTACTTCCGTGTAAACACAGCCGCCTTCCCTCAGCTCATTTAGGCTTGGCTGGGGCTCTGGCCATTCGGCCAGGGTGCTTTAGGTGAACTGTTGGAAATTCTCACCGTAAAACCTGAAATGTCGAGCCGTGGCCTCCAGTGAAGCAGAGTCTCATGTAGGTCTGTTGGAAAACGAAAGCTAGGAAGAGGCTCCTGCCTGTCCTGCTGCTGGGACTGCAGCCCACCCCCAGGGACAGCAAGGCCAGCCGGGCCCCCTGATTAAGCATCCTCCCAAAGCTGTCAGAAGCGAGCACCAATGGCGTCCACGGACAGGCTGGGCAGCCCCCACTCCTGAAGATCCGATCCACGAGCGTGGGACGGAACCTCAACACCTCACAAGGGCATCCCGGGGTCCACACTGGTGTTGAGGGCCCAGTTGGGTTCCAGAATTGGAACTGAGTGGGGAACATTGGCTTGGCGGTACTCAGTGGGTGCCTGAAAAGTCATGTGTGCACATACTCTCGTTTCAGAGAGCTGGAGACCCCTTTCCTTTGCCAGTGGTTCCCAATATTAACTTTAGCATCCCAGGTTCACCTTCTTCCACCTTAGTCCTAACAGGTTAATGGCAGACCAACAATTAAATGAAAGCCCTGGGAACCCCCAAAATCTGTGAGGGATTCCGAGCCATTGCAACTCACAGCCCCTGCCCTCCCTTCCTCTCTTCCTTCCTTCCCTCCCCACAACCCCATCCTCCCCCTCGGCTGGTCCTACACAGTCTTCACTGGCATTAAACCTGCTCTGAGTCCAAGACATCACGAACAGCGCAGCCGGCCCTGCCATCGCCAACTCAGACTCCCTGCTGGGGATCCTACGTAAAGCCTACTCTCAGTCATTCCTTACTGATCTATTGTAGACATTCCTATTTTCAGTATATTGTATTTCTTCAAACTCATTGGGACTTGTCTGTGGCCCGCCATTGATGGAGTGAACTGCCGGGAAAACACATGGCAGAGCTTGCTGTGTACTGGGTCGCTTGTGTTCGTTGGTCCATTGATTCCTTCGGCTGCTGTTTACTGAGCACCCGCTGTGGGCCAACTACATAGCAAGCACTCCTGGGTGCGAGGGTGGAGCAGGAGACTGGAGAGGACTCTTCCGATGCCTGCTGTACCCCCTCAACCCATTCCTGCCCCCTACTTGGTCATCAGGCCTCAGATGAGTTTGCTGGCAGAGCTGGTCCTCGCAGTGCCATTACCTAGTTGGCAGACATCACAAAAGAAAAGGCAGAGTAGGCCAAGCCCCCCCAACTTAGAGTGGGGGAGCCCGTCCTGCCCGGACGGGGCAGTCAGTGGGCTGCCGCCAGGGCAGGTGAAGGCTGTGGCTCAGGAGGCAGCTGAGTGGTGATGGTGGGCCCCGCGTCTGCCTGGGCCCTGGGGCCCTCTGGCTGAGCCACTCAGGCCAGGCCCTGCCCATCCCTGGGTCTCAGGGTCCCTGTCTTTCAAGGACGAAGTTGGACTCCAGAGCACTTCCAGATCCACCCTTTGTAATGCCGGCTACCAGTTAATGAGGATCTACTAGGTGTCAGGGAATCTGCCCCGTTTCACTTCATGGTCTGAGCAGCATCCTGAGATGAGAAGTAAAATTATGCTCATTTTACAAGTGAAGAAACTGGGACTCAGAGAGATGATGTGTCAAGACCAAGACCTACTTGCATCTGCCTCGGAACCAGGGCCCTAAGCCACCCTGCCCCCACCCATGCTCTGGGCCAGCAGTTCTCAACCTGGCTGTCTATTGCAAATCAGTCATGACCACTGTCATGCTAGCAGGTGGCCCCCATGCACGCGCCGACCCTCCAGCGAGCCAAACATCAGGGGACATTGGAAGATCAGCACTGGATGTCCCAGTAAGACTTCCAAAGCTAGAAAGAGGTTTCTTACATGAAAAAGCATTTCAAGAGAAATGTATCCGTGCTCCTCTCTTCCCACACGCATCCCTCCACTCCACTCCCTTTTCCCTTTACTTGCAGGTCATGGTCACTAACACGACAGCCACAGGTGACAGCCTAAAGCCTTGAAAGAGTAGGAAATACTGCCGTCCTAACTTCTTTACTCTGTTCCTGAAGGCTACTCTTTTATACATGGTGGGCCACTCCCCTAAGTGCAGATCACAGATTGGGACCTTTTCCTGTTTTTTCCTGTCTCCCCCAGCTGAGGATGCATCTGCACAGAGGAATTTCTTAGATAGCTTTATACATTTTTTTTTGGATTACAAGTCCTTCTCATTCAAAACAAACAAGCAATACAAAAATGTAGAGAATAGAAAGGGAGTTGGCAGTCATCCCCAGGAGAGGACTACTCCAAACAGTTGCATCTAGGTTCTTCCAAGGTGTTTTTGTATGCTCACAGTGTGTGTGTGTGTGTGTGTGTCTGTCTGTCCAGATAAATGGCAGCATGCTACAATGAGTGTTTTGCAACTTGTGTTATCCTCTAAACAGTGTCTCTCAGACAGCTGCCCAAAAGTACACACAAGTCTACTTCTTTCCCTGGCAGTCTCTGCTGTATCCCATTTTCTCACTGCAGCCTTTAACCAAGACAGGGAGGCAGCCTAAAAGTCTATGTTCTGCTTTTGCTTTTTTTTAAAAAAGCAGGATCTCTGTAGACAGTGGGGATTGAAACTCTCTTAGCTGCTTCTACTTTGCTTTCCAGTGTCTGCCTGGAGCAGCACAGTTCATTCCATGCCTTGTGCAGAACTGTACTGAACGCTCCTTCAAGTGGGCAGAGAAGATCGTTTGCGTGACTTTCTGTAGTGTTTGGTATACAGACAGCATCATGCTTTATTTGGAATGGAACAAGACAGTGAAAATGAAGCACAGCAACAAAGAAACAAGCATCATGGTTCTAAAGATAGGCTGTATTGTATAGTTGTGACAACTGTAAGTCTTAAAACTGAGAGATCTGTTTTATCTTGCAAGTTTACTGTTCAGTAGCTTTAAAGTGCCAAGCCTTTATAAACGTTTCTCTCTCTCTTTCTCTCTCTCTCTCTGGTTCTCCTTCCCTCTTCTCTTTTCTATTCCAGCCACAGGGAACCATTAAGAGGAGACAGGAAGGAGATAATTTCCAGCTTTCAGGCATGGCTGACGGGGGTTACCCTAATAAAATCAAAAGACCTTGCCTTGAAGATGTCACACTTTCTATGGGCTCAGGTGCCCATCCCAGCACCTCCTGTGCAGAGCTGCAGGTTCCTGCGCTAGCCATGAACCCTAGCCCTGCAGCTATGGGAGCAGCTGGCCATTCGTTACTTCTGGAAAATAATCCCATGAACGGCAGCGTCATGGGTTCACCATTTGTGGTGCCACCGACAGCAGAAATGAGCCTGAAAGGACCCCCTCTTCCTTACTATGACAAAACCAACAGCATGCCGGCTGTGGACCAGGAGCTTCAAGATCTGCTGGAGGAGCTAACCAGAATTCAAGAACCTTCTCCGAGTGAGCTCGATCTGGAGAAAATCCTGGGGAGCAAGCCGGAAGAACCACTGATCTTAGATCACCCCCCAGCAACCCTTGGCATGACACCCAAGCCGCCTTCAGTTCAGATGCCACCCTTGGAGAGCCTCGGTTCCAGCAAGGAGTTTGCCTCTAGTTGCAGCCAGGTCACCAGTGTGTCGCTTCAGATCCCGCCCTCCTCGGCAGGGATCAGCTATGTGATTCCCGCCACTGGTAAGCAGATGGTCTCACCCAGTTCTTTGGGCACCCAGGCCAAGAAGCAGGCCCAGGCCATGCTCCCTGCTGCTCTGCCCCCGCTCCCAGTGCCTCAGTGGCATCACGCCCACCAGCTGAAGGCGCTGGCCGCCAGCAAGCAGGGATCCACTACAAAGCAGCCGGGCCCCACCACCAGCTGGCCTGGCCTGCCACCTCCAGGCCTCTCCCCACCTTACCGTCCTGTGCCATCGCCACACCCGCCGCAGCCCTTCAGCTCCCCAAGCCTCATGGTGTCCTGCATGTCGTCTAGCAGCCTGCCGGGGAGCGCCCTCCAAGGCTCTCCCAATGCCTTACTCTCCAGCGTGGCGCCCAGCAGCAGCACTGCCCTCGGGCCCACCCTGCCCTACGCTCCCGAGAAGCTCCCCAGCCCCGCTCTCCATCAGCAGCCGCAGTTCAGCCCGCAGAGCTCCATTCTCGCCAACCTGGTGTCATCCACCATCAAAAACCCTCAAGGGCACCTGATGTCTGCTCTGCCCACCAGCACCCCGGGGCCCGCCACCCCCTACCGGCCGGAGAAGCTGTCCAGCCCAGGCCTGCCCCAGCAGTCTTTCTCGCCGCAGTGCTCCCTGATCCGCAGCCTCACGCCCACCAGCAATCCGCTCAGCCAGCCGCCGCCACTGCCGCCGCCGCAGCAGCAGCAAGCCAACAGCATCTTCAAGCCCATGGCCACCCACTCACCCAAAACCCTGAGCATGATCATGCAGCAGGGGCTGACCAGCCCCGGCCCGGGAGCCCCGGAGCCATTTACTTTTGGCAACACCAAGCCCTTGTCCCACTTCCTCTCTGAGCCGGGCCCCCAGAAGACACCCTCCGTGCCTGCCGCGTCCCGGCAGCCGTCCCTGCTCCACTACCTGCAGCAGCCGACGCTGACCCAGGCCTCTTCAGCCACGGCCTCATCCACGGCCACGGCCACCTTGCGGCTGCCGCAGCAGCCTGACCAGTCTTCGTTCCTTCTGCAGCAGATGATGCAGCAGCCGCAGCGCTTTCCGCGGTCGGTGGCCTCGGAGGCCATGCCTTCTCTGCCCAGACAGGTAAGCCCATTTCATCTCTAGTTGCGCCCCTTTGTTTTGGAAATAAGCACCGTGCCTTGTGCTACTGACAGCTGGCTCTGGAGGCAAATCCAGGCTGGAGTCCTCTCTGAGAAGGGACTGGGCTCCAGAAAAGTCGATTTAAGCCAGCTGATACTGCATGGTGGAAGAGCAGTATTCGTGAGGCCAAGGGGATGGCTTAGTTCGCACACAGGTCACTTAACTTCCCTGGGAGGAAAGTGCTGTCCAAGGCAAGGAACCAGGGCAGACAAAGCAGAAGGCCCAGTACTGCCTTCCCCTGCACTGGGCGGCGAGGCACTCTTCCCTCACCCAGGACTAGTGAAGGCTTCACAGGATGCAAGGAAATTGCACCGAAGTACTTCAGTCTTGTCCCTGCTGGCGTGAGGCAGCACACTGAGCCTTCTAGAAATGCCACCGTGAACGTCTGCTGGGCAGCTCGAGCGTGCAGGGCATCACTGCCCTGGGTGCTGAGGCAGGTCCAAAATGAAAAGGACAGAGACGTGTCAGGTGGTGACTCTTACCACCTCCATTTCACATACAAAGAAACTGAGGCTCAGAGAGTTGAAATGACTTGCCCAGGGTCACACAGTTAGCAGGAGGTGGAGCAGGAGCTTGAAGGCGGGAGGTGTTGCTCCAGAGACCGTGTTCTCAGGATCCCTGTGACTTCTCCCTGTCCCTCATCTCCTACAGTTTCATCATTCACTCAGTTCAGTGACTTCTCCCCGGGTGGTGTCTAGCACAGTTCCCACTTTTCATTGCTCAGATCCCTGCCTGTATTCGTTGTCTGTTGCTGCGTAACAAATTACCCCAAAACATCTGCTTAAAACAACACACATATATTACTTCACAGTTTCTGTGGGTTGGGAATCCCAGCACAACTTAGCTGTGTCTTCTGGCCCCAAGTCTCTCACAAAGATTTGCTTCCAAACTCACTCCTGTAGTTGTTGGCAGGAAGCAGTTCCTTGCAGGTTACTGGACTGAAGCCTCAGTTCCTCATGAGCTGTTGGCCAGAGGCCTCCCTTGGTTCCTTGCCATGTGGGCCTCTTAGAGCATCTCACAAGATGACAGCTGGCTTCAACAGAGCGAGCAAGAGAGAATGTGCCAGCAACTCAGAATTCACTGTCTTTATAACCTAGTCTTGAAAGTGACATCGCGTCACCTGTGCTGTATAGTCTGTTCATTAGACAAACGCATGAAAGGGACTCCAGGAGAATACCAGGAAGCAGGGTCTGCCCAAGTTCAGGTCCTCCTGATTCTTCATCTGAACTCATACAGTTGACTCAAACTAGTTTCCCCAGCAAACCACCCATTACTCCTAAGCATTACTTTTCTGTAACACAAACCTGATCATGTTCACACTTGCTCAGAAGTTTCTGGAGGCCCGTAAGCTGGCTCCATCTACCTCCTTAGACGCACTCTTCTCTGGGCCCTGAAGTGCTTGCAGCTCCCGGCCCACCCTGCGCTCTCGGCCTTGACTCCCGCTGTTGCCTGTGTCTGGCCTTCCCTGCCCTCCTTTCCTCCCCTGTCCCACTCTTACAGTTCCCAAGGCTTAGGCACGCTTCCTCCCAGGAAGCTTTCCCCTAACCATCCTCGGTACTTCTGGCTCCCGCTCTGCCTCCATCAAGTGCTTGGCTGGGGACGTAGCCCACAGGGAGCACGTCTCTTTTGAGGGCCCTGGATGACCATGACTGTGGCAGTCCCCAGAGGAGAGAGGCCATATCTTTTTCATCCAGGTTTCATGCAGCATAGCCAAGCTGAGGGCTCCGCACCAAGGACTGGTCCTTCGATGGACGCACACAGCAAGCAGAGCTCCTGTGGGGAGGGGCTAGGGTGTGCGGCAGGCCCTTGTCCACAGTTCAGGAGCACTTTGGTTTGATTTTGTTATAGGCTTGTTGCCATCTGTTTTCGTGGACTTCTGCGGCTGGCTCGGGGGAGCGCCAGCATCAGCCCTGGAACTCTTACCCTAGCAGGCAAGATCCTCAGCCTGGAGACGTGTCAGCATCTAACATTGTGAGCCTTTTTGGTTTCTTTTGTCTTCAGTGGGGAACATGCGTAGCCTGACTCACAGGGAGAATCCTTAATAACTGGGGTCGTGAAAATCACACGCGACCGATTCCCAAGGTGGGGCTGGAGGAAATGTTCAGGAGAAGGAGCAAGCAGCCAAGCTCTGTGAGGCTAGGAGAGAAAAGGCTCGGGTGACCTCCGCTGACAGAGGCAAAAGGCCAGGCTCCCCAAATGGGATGCTGTTGCTGCCAAGAACTGCCTTCCCAGCCAGCACTGGCTGGTGCCCACGGCCTGAGTGGGCAATTCAGTATTTCACCTGCCTTTTCTCATCTTAATCCTCAGAGGTAGGGGCTGTTATCATTCTCTTTAAAGCCGAGAAGACTGAGGCACAGAGAAGTCACCAGAGTTGCCCAAGGTCACACAGCAAGTCAGGGCCAGGGCAGGGAGTCTGGCTACAGAGCCCACATTCATAACCTCCTAACTATTGCCTTGTCTCCGAACTGGGGGTGATGCTAGGTTGTTTGAGGATTAAATGCACCAGTGCCACTAAAGCACTTCAAACAGGGCACAAAACTTGCCAATGCAAGTTTGTGATCACTGTGACTACCTCCTGGCCCTGAGCCTCCAGATCTGTTTTCTGGGGGCTAAGAGGTGGCCCTCAAAACTAGTGCAGTGTTGGGACAGAGTATGAGCAGCATTTTCTGCAGACCCCATGCCTGCTGGGAGATGGACAAGAGTCGTGGGGCCTTGTGGGCTTTTCTTGTTCTAGGACCTGTCCCGCCTAGACATCCCCGGGCCTGGTGGGAAAGGGGTCAGAGCCGTCTTGGCCCAGCCAGATGGCTGGGACACCCACCTCGTGCTTGCACCCTGGCCCCACCCCACCGCCCAGCAGCCTGCTCTGTGCACGGAGTTCTTCTAGCTGAAGTGCACCAAGCAGGCCTCCACACGGGCTCAGCAGCAGCTCCGCTGCCCTTCTCATGGCCTCTCCACATTCACTTTAAGGCCTAAGAACTCAGCTCTGGTCACTTGTACAGGAGAGTACCAGAGAAAGGAAGAGGTAAGTGTTTGAGGCAAGAGTCAGGTCACCCGTGGAAGGACAGACAGCAGTCCCCGTGGTGATGAAGTCCATGATTCTTGCTTCTAACAGGGTGAACTTGTCAAGTTTTACTGATGGCCAAGCTGAACCTCAGAAAACACTAGTACCTCCTATTTGGCGTGGACTGTCTCGTTGCACCTCCATGGTTGGTGGTGGTTACCGCAGAAGGACTGGGCATTCATTTTAATCCAGATCTTAGTTTTCCTAAAGGGGAATTTCTAAATATAACATGAGAAACCAACTCTTGGGTGAGCAGAACTGTCCAGTCCAGCTGTCTATAGGAGCTAGTTCTTGTTTGCAGACTAGTCTGTCTCAGTTTGGGGAATTTCACGTTCCTCGTTAAGTGAACGATCTGGTTTCAGTGGACTGCTTGCTTACACTGAAGGTCAAAGGTAAATAAAATGCCATCTGGTGCCAGGGCAGCCGTTCAGTCTGTCAGCCGTTCAGGAGGCAGCCAGAGTAGGGTTCAAGTCTGGACACCAACACTGACCAGGCAGTGTACCAGGAGAAATGTCACTTAACCTCCCTGAGCCTCAGCTGAGCCTGCGGACCCCATCTCTTAGGGGACTGGAAGACAGGAGATGCTAAACTGATACCACTCAGAGCCCTGCCCTCCACACACTCAGCCAGGGCTAGTGTGGGATCCCGGCCTTGGATCTGAAACCGCTGGGGTCAGATGTGTTTCCAAATTCAGAACTTTGGGGACTTTTGAAAGGTAATATGGTGCGTATACCAAACACCACACAACTCTCCAGTGGCATCTGGGGCAGTCTTTTATTATTTTTGCAGAGAAATCTGAATATTTAAACCCAGGTCAAGTTTTGCCCCTCCAATAAATCTTGGCACCAAATTTATAAATATACATATGCACATATATAGGCTTTCAGAGCTTTTTGGCCTTAAAATTACAGATAAAGGATGTGGACCTCAAATTATTATGGGACTCTTTCTGGAGTCATGACACCAGCCCTGGTGTGTTGAATTTCAGCAGTCCCAAATCTCCTTACTGTATTCCCCATCCTACTCCCAACGCTGAGTGACTGCTCTTTGTTTTTAATCAAAGTGAGGCAAAATGAATTTTGTTTCCAGAATTTAATGCCCCTTCTCCCGGAAGACTGTTGAAGATACCTTAGGGTATTGTGCAAATCAGGGTTAAGACTTCAATTTTGCCAGCAGTCCCTGGCTGATGGAACTAACATTTGCTCAAAGACAAAAATGGTTCCATCAAGGAGATAGGAGTGGTACCCTGGAAGAGTAGGGGTGGCAAGAGGCAGCAAGAGCATCCTTGGCGCATGTGCGGTTGCAGAGCTGGGAGGGCAGCATCCTAGGGAGGAGGGACGTGTGGATGATGGCCAGTTGGAATAAAAACAAAAAAGCCTGAAAGTTGATCCTTGAGGCAAGTGCTGGGGGAGGAGAGCAGCTGCAGAGAAATAAGACCAAAGAGGGCTGTGATACTGTTTGGACAGATTTTGAGAGGGGCAAGAGAAGAGACTGGAACCTGCCTTGGGGAAGGCTGGAATAGGCCTCTCCTGGGTTTGCTATGCTTTCTGCCTTTAACGCTAAGCCTCCTGCCTCCTTTGCTTAGGCCTCGGTGGACACCCAGCAACTGTGGAGGCCGGGGGCTAATCAGGAGCACTTGCCATCTGCCTTCCTGGAGGGGCTGGGCCTGTACAGGGAGTCTGGGCACCTCAATCTGAAATGGGACCTTGGGGAATCACTCTTGTCACCTTCGCCCTCGGGTTTGTCTTGTTCCTGGGGACTGAACCCTCCCAAGTACAGCATTCCCAAGACCCAAGGGACACTGAGGCCTTGGCCCTTGGGCCTTGGGCCTTAGTAGGCTGAGGGCCCCAGGGCTGGGCTGGAGGCTCAGTTCAAGAGAGCTCAGGCTTTAGAATGTACTTTAGTGTAGCCATTATGTAACACAGTATGGAGAGTCCTCAAAAACTGAGAATAGACTTACCATATGATCCAGTAATCCCACTCCTGGGTATATATCCAAAAGGAACTCTAATTCAAAAAGATTCATGCACCTCAATGTTCATAGCAGCACTGTTTACAATAGCCAACACATGGAAACAACCTAAATGTCCATTGACAGATGACTTGATAAAGAAGCTGTGATCTATTTATGCAATGGAATACTTTTCAGCCATAAAAAAAGAATAAAATAATGCCATTTGCAGCAACGTGGATGTCCCTGGAGAATGTCATTCTAAGTGAAGTAAGCCAGAAAGAGAAAGAAAAATACCACATGCTATCACTCATATGCGGACTTAGAGAGAAAAAAAACCAAAAACAAATGAATTTATTTATAAAACTGAAACAGACTCACAGACATAGAAAACAACCTTATGGTTATGGAGGGGAAGTGGGAAGAGGGTGGGGAGTTATAAATTGGAATTTTGAGATTTGTAGATACTACTATATATAAAACAGATAAACAACAAATTTATACTGTATAGCACAGGGAACTATATTCAATATCTTGTAGTAACATATAGTGAAAAGGAAAATAAAAAGGAATATGTGTATGTACATGTATGACTGAAACATGATGCTGTACACCAGAAATTGACACAACATTGCAGACTGATTATATGTCAATTAAAAAGGAGAGAGAGAGAACCCAGGCTTTGGATTACTTGAGTTTAAATCCCAGCTCTGCCACCTTTTCCTTTGGCACGGTATTTCCCCTCTCTGGGCCTCAGTCTCCCCGTCTATAAAGTGGAGATACTAATATACCTATCGAATGGGGTTGCTGGGAGGCTTCAACGAGATGAGGTAAAAGTGCTTGGCATAGGGCCTGGCACACAAGAATGCTACCACTGTTCCTGGAAGACTCTTAAAACTCGGAACACCAGTCACTCAGTGGAGACTACCTCGGTGTCCAGGCTCCTCTCCAGCTCCCAGCAGTGGTTGTGGCTTGCAGAGAAGGGTCAGGGAGTACCCTCCACAGGCGAGGTGTCAGGGAGGACCTCTGCCAGGTGGCCGAGGAGAGGGCAAGTGGTGGACCCCAATTGGTGATCCCAGAAAGGACCAGAGCAGGTGAACCAGGCTGCAGCTTCCTGAGCGCCCTGGCCAGTGGGGAGGGAAGAACTCTGACTGTTCTGCAAGCACAAAGAGCAGACGTGCCAGGAGCTACGTGGGGGCTGCACCATCCCCGCGAGAATGCTGAGTAGAAAACGGGCCCCAGGACAACTTCAAGTGGGCAGAGGAGGGCAGAGGGAGCAGCCCAATTCTGTCTGCAGCCAGCTGAACCCCAACCCCACCGCCTGCAGCCGGCTGAAGGCTGCCTGCGGTTTCTAGATCCAGAGGGCCTGCTGCTGACAGGTGGAGAGAACGAACCTGAGGGAGAGCAAGAGAGTGAGGGCCAGCCTTGCCGGCCGCCCAGCGCTTGTGCCGCCAGGGACGCTGGCTCGGCTAGGTCACTGGCACTAGGGGATTGGCGTTCCTGTCTGTATGGTTTTTTTTGGAACCTTGCTCAGACTGGACCCCAGATGGATGCCATAGCACGCAGAGCACCTGCACTGACCCTTCACGGATGCCATCTCCTCTCTCCTCCCCCTCCTCCCCACTACTCACTCCCACCCCCAGAGCCTCCAAAAACCACCTCTGCCTAAACTCAAGATTCCTTTTGGTTTGGATTTCCCAGGCTGGACTCGGCTGCCCAGTAGGGCAGAATGTTTCATTACTGCTGCCTCAATTAGCACTGCAAATTAAAATCTTTCCCTTCACACCGTGATCTCCCATTGAAAACAAAAATGATACAAACGAGTTAGTTAGGAAGAGAGAATTCTTTGTTCTTGTCCAAGTTACTTGGGCTCCATTGTCCATTGGAGGAAGAGTCGGGAGAACCGTTATCTTGCCAAAATACTTGACCCCCTTGGAACCAGATGTACCACAAACTGCCAAGGAAGGGCCTGTGACCTTGGACTTCCAACTCCTCTCATCTGCCTCCCTTAATTCTTCTGCTGTTTCGAGGGTAAGTGTCTGGGCCGAGCAGCACCGCTCCCCCGTGTTCTGAGAGAAGTTTCTTTGCGTTTGTCTTTTCCTAGTTCTGGTGGGAAGCGTCAGAGATTTCATTTCAAAGGTTAGTCTAGCTGAGATGCAAGAGTGGGGGCCTCTGGGGGCAGCTCCGGGCTGCACTAAGGGAGGATGAGGCAGATGAGTCAAGTTTCAAAGAGCCTATGGGTCTGCGCCCCGCAGGCATCTTCTCTACCAGACAGAATGGACCACGTGTTCCTGAATAAGCATCTTTAGTTTGTATTTAAGGACGAAGGACATACAAGCTTAGTTTTTCCTTTCTTTCTAAATTGGGCAGCAAAGAGCTATTTAGTTTGGGGAAGCACTTTTTAGCTGTTTTGGGAGGAAACATAATTAGTATACATATGTATAATTATTAGAAAACATATGTATAATTATAATACAGTTATAATACAGTGTAACATACATTTTGATAATTTAGGGACCAACATCTCCATATTTTTAAAATAAAACGAGTTTTATTTTAACCATTCTGAATTGCCAGGAAATGAAACCCCATAGGCTGGTGAATTTGGGAAACATAGGCTCAGAACTTGGTACTAAGGTTACCAAGAATCCGATTTTTTTTTCATTGTCATTGTTTGGTTTTTAAGTACCATTAATGATCTTCTGGCTCAACGCTATGTTCCTTTCTCAAAAAATGGAAATTTTGAATGAGCTGCCTATCAAAGGCTAACCTTTTAAACGCCAACCTTTGTCTCTGTCACAAGCTGAAGAATGGGTGAGATGTCGCGTTGCAATGAGGCAGCATTGTTTTTTACCGAGTAATCGTCCATCACTCAATGAGGTCAACACCAACATTTACACGGATGCAAAAAGCCCCCCAAAATTCAGATGCTTCAATAATAGAGATCAGAAGACTTTATATTTTTTTATTGAAGTAGAGTTGATTTACAATGTTGTGTTAGTTTCTGGTATACAGCATAACGATTCAGTTATACATTTTTTTTTCATTTTTTTGTGATAGGTTATTGTAAAATATTGAATATAATTGCTTAACAATTTGACTTATGAAAGCTGGAAAGGCAACTATTTTCAGAAATCTGCTTGACTTTTTAAAAAATTTTTTTGAGGAAAGAGGGAGGTAATTAGGTTTTTTATTTTAATTAATTAATTACTTATTTTTTAAATGGAGGTACCAGGGATTGAACTCAGGACCTCTTGCATGTTAAGCATGCACTCCACCACTGAGCTACACCCTCCACTCCTTGCTTGATGTTTTTGTTTGTTCCTTTTGTCTTAACATACCTGAATAGAAACAATGAACTTTTTTTTATTGAAATGCGGTTGATTTACAATGTTAGTTTCATGTGTACAGCAAAGCGATTCAGTTACACATATACACATATATATTTTCTTTTCAGATTCTTTTCCATTATGTGTTATTACAAGAAGTTGAATATAGTTCCCTGTGCTATATAGTAAATCCTTGGAGAAACAGTGAGCTTTGCTGAAGTTGGGGTACCCAAAATGAGATATTTTAAAGACCAAGTGTATACATTCTTTTATGCTAAGTTCATGGAAACAACCTGCTTATTTGTCACTGTAAGGCAAGGAAAGAAATGTGATTTCAGTTTTCAAAGAGTCGAAGAGGACAGAAATAAATCATTGTGTAGTGTTCCTTTAAACTGTAACTCCTTATGAATATCTACAAACCCAAAATGTCAAACACCGCATGGAGAGACAGGCCAGTTCCAGACATACATCAGATTTGAAAGTGAAGTTGTTGTGACCCCAAGTGAAAAGTTAGTAAAATGTAAAAAATGTCTAGGGCAGATAGAAAGTCACAGTGGATCTGCTCCATTCAGCTGTGGCCCAAACGCCTACAGCTAGCACTGTCGCTGAGTGCAGGATGGCGCCAGAGCGGCGATGTGGGTCAGAGATGTGACCCACCAGGCCAGCAAGGGATCTGCACTAAGAGGCCTTGACTGCATCCCTGCCCCTCCTTCCTGCACCCTCCCCAGCTTTCCTCTCTTAAATCCATTAATGGACCCATAGCACAGATTTATGGAAACCTCTCCTGAGCCCATTTGTACTTTTAGCCTCTTCTGTCCCTTGGGGGTTGTCAACTCCCACGACCTGGGCCCACAGCGTAGAGCAATAGTGTGCGTGTGCTCTGGCCTGGCTGCCTGGGAGCTTGAAGGGGGCAGTGGACGCCTACAGTGAGAGCACCCCACCCCTACCCCCTAGAGAAAGAGTTTCTGCTTCTTCCTAAGGAGTTGAAAAGGGTTCCGTTTTTATTTGAGCTTGTGCATCTTGCCCACAAAGACAGGAGCTGCTTTGTTTGTTAGATTGTGTTTTGTTGTGGTGAGATGAGGGCTTATCGTGTTAGCCTCTCCCATCCAAAGCAATGAGGTGGTTGAAAGCGAAAAGCCATGTAAAGGTCCAAAGTTATCACATCTCCACTGCAGGCCCACGTGCGTGGCAGTCCTGAGAGCCCACGCAGTGCCCCGAGCGGAGCCTTCCCTGGCTCCTGACTCCCAGTGGAGTAACAGCTTCTAAGACAGTGGAAGAAAGGGGCAGCATTTCTCCATCTCTCCCCTCCTCTGGTCCTTCTCCCCACGTTAACCGATTTGCGTGTTAGATTAGAGAACGTACAGCATGGAATGGCATGGAGCCCACAGATCCTGATTCAGAGACTGAAGCTAGGTGCTTGGGAAAGGGGAGGTAGGCAATTCAACAAATTGTCTCGAAGTCCTGGCCTAAATGTGACCTTGAAGGCCTGAAAGAGGCAGAGCCCTACTTCACCAGAAACCATTCCAACTCTTACTTTGCTTTGGAGAGCTTTGGATTTGAAGCTAAATGCTCAGATTCTACCTGACTGTCCCTGCCCCTGCCCCCTGTAGCATGCCACCAGGTTCAGCCAGCTTCCATTTTTGAGCAGTGGAAGTGAGCATAGTTGTGGGGAGGCCCAGATTTTTTTTTCAGGCCCGTGTCTGGGTGGCATGTGAAGAGAATTTACGAAAGCCAGCTGATTCAGTGGTCCTGTAGATGAAAGCGGACTCCTCATTCCCAAATTTTTTTAATGGAAGTATAGTCAGTTGTAGTGTGCCTGTTTCTGGTGTACAGCACAATGTCCCAGTCATGCACATACACACATATATTCCTTTTCATATTCTTTTTCATTAAAGGTTATTACAAGATACTGAATATAGTTCCCTGGGCTATACTGAAGAGATTTGGGGGTTTTTAAATCTATTTTTATATATCGTGGTGAACTTTTGCAAATCTCCAACTCCCAAATTTATCCCTTCCCACCCCCTTTCCCCTGGTAACCATAAGATTGTTTATTATGTGTGCGAGTCTGTTTCTGTTTCGTAGATGAGTTCATTAGTGTCCTCTTTTTTTTTTTTTGATTCCATGTATGAGCGATATATGGTATTCTTTTGTTATTCGCAATTTTGATTAATGCTAATTTATTTCTGTGTGGCAAAGCTTTGAAAGGTGTGGGCGGCCCCCCTGACCTCCCTGGAGTGGGAATGAGTAGGAACGATTCCGTGACTCCTTCCCGCCATCAGGCAACGCTTTCAAAGATGAGCCCTGGGAAAGGTAAACGGACAAAGCCCTCAGATATGGCTTTCTAGTTTCATGTCCTCAAAAAACAAAATCTTGACACCCATTAAGATGGCTATTATTAAAAATAAAACAGAAAATACCAAATGTTGGTGAGACATGGACAAATTGGAAACCATATGCACTGTTAGTAGGAACGTAAAATGGTACAGCCACTGTGGAAAAACAGTATGGTGAGTCCTCAAAAAATTAAATGTGGTATTACCATGTGACCCAGCAATTCCATTCCTGGGTATATACCCAGAAGAATTGAAAGCAGGGTCTTGAACAGGTATCTCTTCACCAATATTCATAGCAGCGTTATTCACAATGGCCAAAATGTGGAAGTAACCCTTGTGTCCATAGAGAGAACAATGGATAATCAAAATGCGGTCTAGCCACACGATGGAATATCATTCAGCCTTAAAAAGGAAGGAAATTCAATTTAAGCAACTATTTATATTAACTAAATGAAGTGGGTTTCTTAAAAGCCAAAACAAACAAACAAACAAACAAACAAAAACGGGGGTGGGGGGAGGAAATTCTAACACGTGTTGCAGTATAGATGAACCTTGAAGACATGGTGCTGACTGAAGTAAGCCAGTCACAGAAGGACAGATTACGGATGAGAGACTGAGAGGAGTCAGATTCCTAGAGACAGAAGGCGTACTGGTGCTTGCCTGGGGCCGGGGGAGGGGGAGGGGAAGTTAATGTCTAACAGGGACAGCGTTTCAGTTTGGGAAGATGAAAAAGTCCTGGAGATGGATGGTGGGGATGGTTGCACAACACTGAGAATGCACTTAATGCCTCTGCACTATGCACTTAAAGTGGTCAGTTTAACCACAATTAAAAAAAAGAGGAGAAAAATGAAAGTTTAAAACATTTGCTAATCCTCTCCTAGTCAAAAGCAGTATTTTCTTTTCAATAATAATAATGTGTGATGTCAAGGTAGCAGCAAGCTGAGCTGCCCGTCTTCCTCGTTCTGCGTGGGCCGGCTGCGCTCCCTGGATGTCCTAGGGACATGCAAGCACGCACGGCGCAAGGTTCCTGGGCATAGAAATAACTTTCCTGATAAATCGATCATAATTTCTCTCCTTTTCTGGGCATTTTGAAGAAATGTCACCATGTGGGTGGGGGAATAAAGGAGTGAGTGTAGACAGGAAGGGACATTATCTCTGCTCCAGAATGGGGTAAGAAACCCCACTCGCTGGCTTCATTGGTTCCCTAGTGCGTCTGCAAGCTTGGAAACACCAGGATGGCTCACAGTTTGCTGATGAATGCAGGAGCCAACAAAGCGATGCTAGGGACTTGCTTTCTGTGCAAAGCCTCCCACTGTGACTACTGCTAGGCCCTGGGGTAGAGTTCTGGAAAAGGTTGAGGATCTCAGCAAAAATGAGAACCAGCCTCAACACTGGCACACAAAGTAGGAAGCAAGGGCCTCCAACCGTTGGTCCAAATGACCAATTTTGGGAAGTCAACACCCTGGTCACTGTATCCCCACTCACATCCCAGCTCTCAAGACCCTTGGCTTCTGCCATTCAGGGTCTGGTGATGTCCATTTTTTAATCAGAGTCATTTGCATCTTGCCTGTGCCCCTTCTTGATAGCAGGCGTCTCAGGCATAGGAATATGTTTAATCCAGCTCTGTAAAAGTGAGCTCAAGGAAGCTTTGAATGCAAGAAGGAATGAGCCGAGAAATGAACTGTACCTGCCAGCCTCTGAGAACTAAGCTCTTGAAACTGTTTTGAGTGTTTTGGAGTAATTATTGCTAGAAAGCCCTGATCTGCAAGGCCTAGGAGACTGATGGACTCAGCTTCTTGTTTTGTGCTGAAGGGAGAACTCTGCCACTGCAAATAGGGCCCCCACCCCCTGACTGTGACCGTTAGGCTTTTTCGGGTCCATCTGGGGCTCTTGTCTGCCTACGGCAGTAGGGCAGACCCTACCTACAATCCTATCAGTGCGCTATCTGAATTCATGAAATTTCTGCAACCTGTGACAAATATCACAGTTTTGCACCTGCAGTGGTAATTTGTGCTGGTTGTTCAGTCGTGGTGGTAGCGATTGTTTCACGCATTTTAGAAGGGCAAAACAATACCTCTGGCTGGCGTTTTACATACCACAGTGACAGTAGCACATGATATAAGACAAGACTGAAAAAAGCCAGCCTTTTTCTCTCATGTCAAGAAATTCAGGCCACTCATTCGATTGCTTTTTTCAACCCAATTAAAATTCGTTTACACCACTCTGGGGCAGCTCTAATATTCTTAACATAACCCAATCGCTTTCAATCAGTCCTGAGAGCAATGAGTGGTCTCCACTTGCACACAGGGTATTTATAACTCCACTCTTTCTTTTTGACTAGCACGGTATCTAGTGAGCACACTTTGAAGGCTGCTCAGCATATGTTCCTCTCCTGTCAGCCTTAAAATGTAACTTATTAAGAACACTTGGTTGCATTTCAATAAGCTGCCACCATTGGTTTAAGAAAAAATTAAAAGGTTTATTTTACTAGTTCATGAGCACAGATTTTTATATCCTTAGTAGAAATGATCTTTTGGGGATTTTGTTTTGTTTTGTTTGTTTTTGTCATTTTGACAGCTATATTGTTAGCTTCTTTTATTTGCTCTATTCACTTTTCATTTAGAAGTGTCTTCTTTAGCAGAATAATTACATCACAAAGAGATTCCTTCCTGTCACCCTCCAGAAAGATCTCCTGATTTCCCCTACTGCTGTTTAACTGTTGTAGCTCAAGATTGATACAGATGAAAAAAGTGGAATGGGATTGGAAAGGGTGGCCTCCAGCAATGACCTGGACCTTGTCGATTCCCTCTGAACTCCTATAGATCGAGCATCACATAGATATGTTCTGCCTGGCTCTTTCCTCAGCAGCTGGTGGGCAGTACCACTCTTCTAAGCTCTATAGTTACCCCACCCCACACTGCAAAATGCAGGGTTGCAACAGAAGACCATCCTTTGATAAAACTATGTCAGTCAGATTTCAGAATGATGATGTGGCCTCAGGAACTTACCAGAATCTGCCAAGTCTCTGCAGCAAGCAGGAAATCTGCCTGTGACTCTTGTGACTTGTCAGAGCTAGATTGACATCCAGTTTCAAGTTTAGAATTCTTCTCCAGGCCCCATTTTTGAAACAATTTAAAAAAATCTTGAGATTTATCAACGTTGCAGTCCAGTGTACTCTCCAAGACTTCAGAGCCCTTCAGAGATTCGAAGACAACTGTGACATTCCTGCTGAGTCTTTCCTCCCATCCCACATCCTTTGCCCCTAGGCTGGCTGCTTGCCTCTGAGCGAAGCACAGGGCATTGGAGTGAAGGCCTCCGAATAGGTAGGTCTTTACTGGACGACCAGAATGCTCCAGGTGCATCAGCCCTGCACAGAGGAGGGTGAGAGGTTCACTCCCCTTGTTCCCAACAATACTGCTTGGTTCCTGCCCCTCCATCTCACTTTCGTTGGTGGTGGCCACGGCCCCCATCTGCCCTGCCTGAGTTCATTGTCTAGGCAACTCCAACTTGTAACTCTCCCTTCCCAACAGAGGTTCCTGGAGGCTGAGTATTTCTCTGTAACCCTGCACTTGATTTGTGTGTATCACCAAATCTCCTGGGAGATAAAGTTCTGATATAATATTGAACTAGGGATGGAGGAGAATGAACCCGCATGATTGTTTCTAAAGCCATCAGTGTCCTACTCAGCAGCACCTCTTACAGGTTTTTAATTTTTTTTTGCTTTTTTTGCTTTATGACCTCTGAAATCAAATCTCAACTTTCTGGTATGTTCTTAGACTTATCAGGGGATTTAAAAATTTAGAAGCTTGGTGCCCATAATTGCTTTTAGGAGCTCGCACTGCCTGTTTCTATAGATGAATTCCAGTTTGGATTGTCAATTATTTTCTTCACAGAAACCCACAAAGTACATATTCGAGTTTGCATCAGAATTGAATGTGATCCAGGAATCCTTAATGTTGTTAAGCTAGAGTACTGCTTCTAAAATGTGCATCGCATTCAACCAATGCAAAATAGAGTATTTAAGAGCTTGAGTGCCACACTTGAGATCTGAATGAGGAGCCCAAGATGTCAGGATTGGATCCGCACTAGATGTGTTTCCTGGAGCATGTTTTACAGATGGTTTAGGTGTGTCAGAATTCTCTTTAAATGAACTGGTCTATGGCTAAAGGAACATGACTCAAAGCTGAGCAGGGTTCAGCAGGCCCCGGGTTTCATCATTAAAGATAGGTTGTTCTCCAGCATGAGTCTTGAGGTGTGATGCAGACCGTGTGAAGGGCTAAGTGGTCAGGGTAGATTCTTTATGAGTTAGGATATATTGAGTCCCAAGTAGCAGAAAAGCCAGTTTACACTGGCTGAAACAATAAAGGGAGCTTACTGAGCCCTGTCAGTGGAAGTCCAGCACTTGGGCAGACTTCAGGGGCAGTTTACATCCACAACTCAGTGGTGTCCCAAAGACCCTGTTTCTTCCCTGCTGTCTATTGGACCTCGCATAGCATCAGCGTCATCCTGGGGCCGGCTCCCCCTGGTGGGCACACGATCGCCGTCCCCACCTCCAGGGGCTACAAGCTTCCCCCTGCCCTCATCCAGGGGAGCAGAAAAAAGAGTCGATTCTAGAAGTCTTGTCATAAGAGCAAGGAAGCATCTTTCCCAGAAAGCCCCTGGAATTTTCGGCAGAGTGGCCAGAATTGAGCATATGCCTACTATGCTGCTTCATGTAAGTGGAGCTCAGTGCCCCGCCTCTCCGACCCTGCATGGAGGCCGGTTTCCCCAAAGCATACAGGCAACATGGGGCCCAGGGGGCCGCCTGAATGGAAACTGCAGAAGGTGCCAAGAGCCGGAAGATGAGATGCTGCTGAGCAATCAACTATATTCGCTGTAATTGACCTCTTCAGCCATCCGCACTTATACACTTCCTCCTTCCCATACATATGCCTCCCGAAATGCTCACTCCTCCCGGAAGCCTATGTACGCTCTCCCCAAAGGGGTTCAGCTCCAGTCTAGGAACTCTGGGTAATGTGCCGTCCTCTCAGTTTGGTCAGTGCCTAGCTCCTCATGTTCCAGGCACCTCTGGCCATTGGGCTCACCTTGGCAGGGACAGAGCACAAGTACAGGAAAGAAAAAAAAAAAAAAAAAAACAGCTCCCATCTGGAAAGGGAGAGTTGGACAGCAGCACACCGTGATTACTGGCCCAGCATCCAGCATGCACATCACGCCTTGCTGGACAGGGACAGCGAAGCTTGACCTGGGGTCAGGGGTTCCTTGCTTCTCTGGGCCTCAGTCTTCTCTTCTGGATAATGAAGAGGTTGGATTAAACCAGTAGTTCTCTCTTGAGTGTGCCCTGGAAGGTTTGTTAAGTACCGATGGCTGGCTTCTACCTCCAGGGTTTCTGATTCAGTAGGTCTGGGTGGAGACCAGAAATTTCCACTTCTAACAGGTTGCTGTTGGCCTAAGGAACCCCACTTTGAGAACCTCTGGTGTAGCTGAGTCCCACAGGCCCTTCTGATTCTCACAATAGGACTCAGACTTTTCTTAGCCACCGCTTCTGCTCTACATGGATTTACAACAGATTGTTCTGTAAATGGGACCCACGCTGCTGTACCATGTGGACGGCTGAAAACATGCTGGAGCCGCAGCTTTGGTTTGCCGTCAGATTTTCAGCAAGCGGGCTTACAGCTTCTGGAAGACTAACACCTTTCTTGAAATTATTCAGTTAGGATTAGAAATAGGAAGATTCTTCATCCATCTTCCCTGCCCCCATCCACTGCAGCACAGTGCTCTTGGGGTGGACTCTGTGTGACTTCAGAAAGAGCCATTTTTCCAGGGAGAACCCAGACCCTCAGGCCTCACTTTGCAAGCATTCTCCTTACATAATCTGGGTATCCATCAAGTCTTAGAATAGGAGTGGCACTGGGTGAACATGTGATGGAGATAACATGGATTTGAGAACTTTGCCGGTTTTCTGCCCAGGACTCCTCACTTGGCCAACATCTCTTTGGCCTTCAGGTCACGTTAAAGCTCAGTTCCCCCAAGAAGCTTCCTCTAATCAAACCCTCACCCCGGCCAGGCTGGGTCCCCGTGCTGTTTGTTCTCCAGCGCGCAGCGGCATTGTTCCGGTAGAGCACTTAGCACCTTCATTACAAATCCCGTTTAAGTGCTTCTCCATTATATGAGTGTGCCAGCTCTAAAAGGGCCAGGACCATCTCCACCTTGTCCACCCAAGTTATCACACACAGGGCCTGGATCATGGGAGGTGCTCAGTAAACATGTGTTGTACAGATGCTGTAAAAGGCAGACTGAGCAGATTCCAGCCAAGAGCTATTGAGCAATCTATGCTGTACATCCTACAGTGTACGGTGGTGCGCGTGCCAAAGGGACGAAACAGACAGGCCTCAGAAAAACCAACACACTGGTGCCGAACCTCAGGTTGGCAACTGCAGCCAACTCTCTCATATCCCTCCTGCCTTCTCTTGGAGAACCTGGGTGCCCCAGAACTAGGTGTCTCCCTACCAGGCACCCTGGGCCTCCTCTCTCCAGACAGCAGCCCCCTGAGCACCCAGCTCCCTGCTCTCCCACACCCAGTTTGGAGATAGGCTCTTGGATGAGGGCAGTGGAGGCCCCTGCAGCTCACAGCAGGCTCCAACCAGCAGGGCCTAGAGAACTGATCTGAGTGAAGCCTGCATTTTCCCACTGGCACAGTGCCAATCTAGCAAGGCCGTGAAATGACTGGCCCTGAGGAACAGCCCAAGTCTCCTGACCCCTGGCTCAGATGCCAGGCTCACAAATTCTGTATCTTACAGTGAGCAGGTGGCTTCCAATGAGATGTGAACTTCGTACACCATTGCTGTAATTATCTGCTATTCAATATAATTGTATAATGAAATTAAACCAAACCCTAAAATACTTTATTTTGAGAAAGTATACCCTACAGATGTTGACTCTGAAGATTGTGCCCATATTTAATGTCACTGCTGAATCCATTCTCATCAGATGGTCACCCATCAAAAAGGACATCCGTCTGCCCAGGCCCAGTAGTAGGTCATGCTGGTGCTTGCTTTTTTGCTTCCCAGAGCTAGCCCTTCTTCCTTCAAAACGGTCCCATGATCCATCCATTTACTAGCTTGCAAGTCCCTAATGAGGGAGAGACAGCAGTATGGTGAAGACCAGAACCTTCTTCACAGGAAAGTGTGCCATGTTTACTGAGGGCTGCTGGACTTGGGCACGTGGAGACAGTCAAGAGGGCCCAACTAAAGTTAGCTTAGCCAGGAACCCTGGAAAGTAGACTTGTCCGGAATTTCCCCATGACTTACATTGTCTTTTTCAAAACAACCAATTCATAACTGGGATGAAGAAGGAAAGTAACCAAAAAAAGATCTAGCCCAAGAAATCTCCAGAAACTATAAGGAAGCTCAGACAGAAGTGAACTCTCTGAGCTGTGAGCCAGGTGCTTGAGGAAGGAGGCCGGCAAACACTTCTCGTGTTGCTCACTGCTCACTGGGGCAATGTTGGGGAGTGCGGGGGACAGTTTACTCTATATGTTTGGCAGAAAAAAGAACTAAGTAGCCAAGTGTTCCTTTGTATCTGTTTGGATCTACCAAAAGGCAGATACCAGTATGACCTTAGACATGCAAGAAATGTATTGAAATGTATTGGAGGGAAGGGAGCCTGTGAAGGTTAAAGGAAGAGGGAGCAAGAGAAATTGGGGAGAGCTTCAGACCACAATGCAGGCCTGTGAAGATTGGGGGACACAGGAAGGTTGGGTAAGAAAAGTCTCAGACAGCAGCTCCAGGAAAGGTTCAGCCAGGCTAAAGAAGAATTCTTACATCACTCTACAGATGGGGACACTGAGGCCCTAAAAGGAGAAGATAGACAAATATCTTCTATGAACAGAGATGCAAAAATTCTCAACAACACCCTAATAAACCGAATCCAGTGACATACGACAAGGATTGTGCACCATAACCGAGTGGGATTCATCCCAGGAATGCAAGGCCGGTTCAACCTATAACCATCAATCAATGTGATAAACAATATTAACAGAACAAAGGATGTAAAAAACACATGATGATCTCAACAGGCACCGAAGGGAAAGGGACTTTCTTAAGCTCATAAAATGAATGGCAAAGCCCAGACGAAACTCAGGTCCCCTGACGTCCAGGCCACTGCTCTTAATAGTAGTGGGGGTAAGGATGGAGGGTGGAGCTAGCCCTTGCAAGTGCGTACACTGCACTGAGCCCCATAATGAAGACTTCCCCCTTGTCCTGTCATCCTGTCTTGACAACAGCCCCTGGCAGTGGTCACTGTTATCCCTACTTACTGCATAAGGAAGCTGAGAGGTCAGGCAACTTAACCTGAAGCCATCCAGCTGTCAAGCACATGGAGGGGCTAAGCCTAGATCTCAGGTCTCCTGTCTCCCACTTTGGCACGTCCCTTGCCCTTCACTGCTCTCCTCATTGATCAGTCCCACCGGATGAACCTGGTTCCATCAGTTCTCAGCTCACCACTGCCAAGTCAAGTAGATGGGCTTTTTGTTGGAGGAAGAATTCTCGGGAAAGAGCCCCCTCTCCTATGCCAGTGTGTCATGATGCTTAGAACCCAAGCTGTTGACCTACCTCTGTAACTGGGCTGAGTGGCTATTTATATATGTTAATGACTCAAACATCTTTACAAGGATGGAAGAACTATAAAGAAGCAAGCGGCACTGGGGAAACCAGAGGCCAAATGGTTAGAAGGTGGAGGCCAGTGCAGAGGAAAGAGGAACGAGGCTGTCTTTTGCTCCTGGACAAACTGAGGACCAGGCTGGCCTGACCTCTGGCAGAGTCTGTCCCAGTGAGAACTCTTCCTTCCTGATGACACAGGAAACAGAAGGCAGACATTTCAGAGAGTCAGAGAGAGCGATGCAGTTGGGCCAGGACTCTTAGAAGGCACCTTGGACTGGGAATTGGGAGTGATGAGTTCCAGTTTGCTCTGATTTGGGGCCAGGATCTTCCCTACCATGAGCCTCAGGGTTCACACTTACCAAGGTGGGAGTTGGTGGCAAGCAGTGTTTCTCAGAGGGTGGCACTGCAGGGCTCCACTTTCAGAGACTGAGTCCCTGCAGAACAGTGTAGGTAGATGCTCACTGTACATCTCTCCGACTCCCGGATTCTCTGTCTTTAACTTGCTTGGCGATCTTTTTCTTCCCCCATTTTTTTTTATTGTGGTAAAATCCATATGACATCAAATTTACCATCTTAACCATTTTTAAAAGTACAGTTCAGCGGCATTAAGTACATTCACACTGTTGTGCAACCATCACCACCATCCATCTCCAGATCTCTTGTCATCGTGCACAACTGAAACTCTGTCCCCATTAAACGAACTCCCCATGACCCAGTCCCCTCACCCCTGGCAGCCACCAATACTTACCTGGCAGGGGAGATAAAAGGATCAGGAAGATGGTTTTCCCAAGGTGAGGCTTATCCATTGCTTGGCAATCTTGAGCAAATCATTGGACCTCTCCTTCCTCTACTGAGAATGATGACTTTAGTAAGTGATCTCTCATTTCTCCTCAAGTTAATACAAAAAAATATTAGGGTCGTAAGAAGAGGAGTTAGCCCCAGGGAGACAGAACAAATCAGAAGAAGACAGAAGGTGAGGGCTTCAGTAAAAGAAAAGCAGAGAATGATGCCCGCCTCCCATACCAGTAAGGAAGGAAGAAAACCAGATAGTTTGCTGTGAGAGAGAAGAGTAGCAGGAGGCACAGGTTCATTTGTGGTCAGAATACCTTCTAGTGCATCTACATGGACAAAATCTTTGGGGGGGAAAGGCAGACTCCAAATCCAAAGCTCTGGAATGGTCAGCATTCCTGAAAAGAACTGAGAGCCAACACCAGACCACCCATAAAACTCATGAAGAGTGTGCTGAGCTAGGTCCTTGCAGCCTTGACCCCATCCTCATCCCTGGTGACTGGAGCATCTCCAGAAAGAAGTGGAATTGGTAGCAGAAAAGAAAAGAAGATCAAAATTCCAAAGTGACTTTTTAAAAAAAATTGGGGGGGGGGGGATTACGTTTGTTTGTTTGTTTGTTTGTTTAAATGGAGGTACCAAAGCAACTTTTTTAACCTCTAAATGGTGATGATGATTTTGTATGAACTTGAGTTGTTCCTTTGACAATGAATCCTGGGGTGTTTTTTAATCCATATGATAAATACAGAATAGCATATAAAACATACAATAATAAAAGCAACACCCGTGTACTCTTCAGGACAGGCAGATTAAGACATAGCACATTCGAAATATCTTGGAAACTCTCCCTCTTCCCAGAGATAGCAACTGTCCTGGCTTCCAAGTACTCACTCTAAGAATCCGCCCCGGCTGCTTGGCGAGCTCTGAGCTCATCCTAGTCAGATCAGGCGCATCGTCCGTCTCTTTAGGAAGTTACCTTCTGCACAGACTCCCACAGATGGCTCAGCCCGTCTATTTTGGGTTGATCCTCATTAGTTTCGATCTTAGATGGGGACCTTGTGTTTTTTCAGTATGTTTTGTGGTCTTCTATAATCTGATTGCTTTTTGTAGTAAACTTGGAAAATGCAGGAAAGTGTAGTGAAAACACAAACCCCATGAGATAATAAAATATATAAATTTACAGTATATAAATAAGTCAGGGATAACCACTGTTAACATGCTGAAATGCAGTACTTCATTAGCTTTTTTGATGTGGAAATATATATTTCACATTACTGGCATCAAGCTGCGTATATAGACTTTTCCTTTCATTGTGAAATATAACAGATACAAAAAAAGTGTGCAAGGCCTATGTGTATATTTAAAGAAGTAAAGTGAAACTCTTGTCACCTCTGGTTAGGTTGAGAAAGGGAACACTGTCAGCCCCCGAGTCGACCCCCCTGTGCCCCTTCTGAGAGAGGTAACCACCATCTTGATTCCGACGCTCTCTTGCTTTTCTGTGCAGTTTCACTACTTATCAGTGACCTCTTCAACAAGCAATTGGTTTGTTGTTGTTGTTGTTTTAATTGCAGGATAGTTGGTTTACAATGTTGTGTTAATTTCTGGTTACAGCATAATGATCCAGTTATACATATATGTTCCTTTTCATATTCATTTTCATTATAGGCTATTGTAAGATATTGAATACAGTTCCCTGTGCTGTACAGTAGGACCTTGTTGTTTATGTATTTTATATATAGTAGTGTGTATCTGCAAATCCTGAACTCCCAATTTAGCCCTCCAGCCCCTCTTTCCCCTCTAGTAACCATAAGTTTGTTTTCCATGTCAGTGAGTCTGCTTCTGTTTTGTAAATAAGTTCATTTGTCTCTTTTTTTTACATTCCACATATAAGCGATATCATGATATTCATCTTTCTCTGTCTGACGTACTTCACTTAGTATGACAATCTCCAGGTCCATCCACGTTGCTGCAAATGGCATAGTTTTATCTTTTATGGCTGAGGAGTATTCCATTGTATAAATACACCACATCTTCTTTATCCAGTCATCTGTCAATGGACATTTAGGTTGTCTCCATGTCTTGGCTATTGTAAACAGTGCTGCTATGAACATTGGGGTGCACATGTCTTTTTGAATTAGAGTTTCTTCCAGATATATGCCCAGGAGTGGGATTGTTGGATCATAGGGTAAGTCTGTTTTTAGTTTTGAATAAACTAAGGGGCAAGCACAATCTAGGTGTGTCAGCAGCAAAGGGTCATAGTGCCACTATTGGATGAAGGCTTCCAGAAGAGAAGCTGCCCCGGCTCCCCTCTTAGGGAGGGCAGTGACTCAAGGCACGAAGGCTCCGGGAATGCGTAGCGACCCCACCGTCAGGACTCGTGGCAGAACCGCGGGCCTGGTGCAGGACGGGCAGGAGAAACACAGCCTGAGGGACTGGGCTGCTCTCTTGTGTTTGTTTTCCTCGCCACAGTCTGCCTCCTGGACCTCTAGCTTCCAGGTGTAGGTCACGAGAGAACACCTCTGTGGGGTGAAGTGAGTGTCCTCAGCTAAACCAGGCAGCAGGACATGGAAGGCAGAACAGGAAATTCAGCAGCAAGTGGTCAAGCCAGATCTCTGCCAGCGTGGAGGAGAGGCAGATCCCCAGGGACGTGGAGTCGGGGAAGCCACCCAGGGATCTGCCTCATGTTGGCCACCCCCTCCGCCTCACCTCCTGATGCCAGAGACAACCTGGGGCTGCTGTTTCGGAGCCTGCCGAGGATTCTGCCATCTAGACCGAGCTGCTTTCCCACTTTCCCTTCTCCCCTCCTGTGATTCCGCTTCCTTGGTGCCATGGAGTCAGCAGCCCTGGTCTAGCTCCTTCTGAGCTTGGGAAATTATGATGCTGTTGTCTCCTGGAGCATTCTCCTTACCCGAGCAGGAGTGTGTCTTTAAAAGCCAAAGCGAACCCTCGCGGTACTTTTAGTGGGGCTTTGGGAGGGAGTGAATTTAGATACATGCGTTGGATCTGTCTAAATCCGGAAGTCTCCAAAGGAAACCCTGCCGCTCCCTTCCTCGTTTGCCTGAGTGTGATGGTTAGTTGGATGGCTTCTTTGGACCCCAGGGCCTGTCAGCAGTGCTGACTATACCCAGCTGGGAGGCGCTGGGGGAATGATGTCAGTCACATAAGCGTAAGGGTTATGCTTTGGACATTGCATTTTTTCATATTTGTGATTAAGAGCCCATATTTTGGAGCAAGTCAGACCCGGGTTCAGCTCCCAGCTCTGGCACTTACTTTGACTTTGAGCAAGTTACTTTGTTTCTCTGAACCTTATTTTCTTCTTCTATAAAATGAAGGTGATAATGGTACCCATCTTTCTGGCTTGCTTCAGGGATTAAGTGAGATAAAAGCTGTGCAGGGTTTCACTCAGTGCCTGGCACGCTGTATGTGTTCAGTACATGGTAGCTGTTATCATCATCACCCGCATCATCATGAGACAATAGAAATCTTCCAAAAGGCCGGCTACAGCAGGTCTGGACTCCAGAGAGCTATGACCTAGTCCCTGATGTTCCCTCATAGCACTGCTCTTGACCGCACCTTGCTCCTCGGATGATTCCCATGGCCCACTTGGCCAGACCAAACCCACACTCTGCCTACTCCATTACCCAGCATGACTGACGGCAGGAGCAGCCCTGCCACGTTGCAGACCTGCCCCACGGAAAGCAGCCGGCCTGAACGGCAGACTGCACTGCAGACCTGCTCTGTGCCTAGCACTCTGGGAGACACAGAGGTGCGTCCACAGCCTCTACCCCGGGGGGATAACAGGCCACTGGATTATTCACTGGCATCAGCCTTGCAGGGAGAAAAGATATTTATTCCTTCATTCCTTGTTTGGTTTGAACATTATTGACTTCTACCTTTTTGTGTTCTTGAGGGTTTTTTTCCCTTAGGCAAAGTAGAACTTGACCAGTTGAACTTAACTTCCGTGGTTAAATTTCAAGTCTGAGTGCTTGATTGATTAAGTGAACTTAATTTGGGACCCGGCAATATTAGTCATTTAAACTTTGAAATAGTAAAATTCAATTCTATACATTTATAGAGGAAAAGCTCAAAGGAAACTTTGACAAAATGCACATTTATAGAGGAGAGCCAGCGACCGAGCAAACCTTATCTAGTGAAAGTCCCACGCCCTGTACCACGGGTGGCAGAACAGAGATCCCTCAGCTTGGGAAACCCTTCATTTTAGGGTCGCGTTGTTACGTAAGGGAAAGAACACCTGGCTCACAGAGAACCTTCTTGCTCCTGGTCTGTTTGTACATAGCATTAGCAAAGGTTTCAGCTGGGCGATTTGGTCCGGCGAAACTCAGGGCATGGGCTTTGTAGTCAGACAGTGTCTGGGTTCTGGTCCAGGCTCTGGCACTCACAAATGAGTGACCGCCGTCGACCGAGTTGTTTAACCTCTTCATGCCTCTGTTTCCTCATCTTTACAACAGGATCGTAAGAGTGCCTCCGTCATAGGATTGTTCTAAGAATTAATTAATTGAAATGACTCCAAGACAGGGCTGAACCTTAGATCAAGTTCTCAATAAATGTTTCTAGTATATCACCAGCAACGTTTATCATTGTTATTAGTCTATTTTACCAAAAGATAGGAGAAACGATAGCTCCGTTGAGCTATGTTGGGCAGATCACACCTAGAGCAGCATGTCAACTCAAGGCTAACCCATGTAAAATTCATAGGACAGGGCTTGGCACATTGTTAGTAAAGACCAGAGAAAGAAAGGAAGGTGTTTAGGATTCGCTGCCTGAATTTTCAGGATGAGTAACTTTAGAAATCTACAAGCCCCCAGAAGCCAGTAAAATTATGATATCCAACCATAACCTTGTGGATGCACATATATCTCCTTCTGAAGCTCCATTGTGGAGGTTGGACCAATATCTAATCCATTTAATAATTTATAAAGTCAGAGCAGTCATCTGCTTCTTGCAAAGCATCTGAGCGTCTGTGGGGGTTGTTCACAATCTGAGCTCCTTGCACTGAGAGCCCACTTGCACTGCAGCGAGGGCACAGAATAGCCAACAATGTGAAGTTTCCCCAGCGTGGCTAAAGGACACCCAGCTGCTTCTCTTCGTGTGCAGAGAAGGCGCTCTGTTCTTCCAAACCCAGCAGTTGTTTGGGGTTTAGTCACTCTGTAAATCAGATCCAGGTCTGTACCCCACCTTGCCGCTGTGCATCCTGGGGAGACCAACCTCCACTTGCTTTGTCTTGTAAACTAGAGACAGTCTCAAATGTGTGTGTGTACAGAGTTAGTGCCCGGCACACAGGGCATGAACAATAAATATCACACGGTGTAAGTAATACCAGCTTTTCAGGGATTCCAAAGAGAGATGGGTTGACCGTATGTTTGGAAGCCTCTAGGAGTTGAAGAGTCCCCCACAACCTTTTTCTTGGAAGCTTGGCCTCACGTTCAGAAGGTGTGTAATAGCAGTTTCTTCTCCAAATTAAATGAACCGAAGAAGATGCATGAGCATTAGCTGTAAAGGTCCTTGTCAATCAGAGTCAAGATTGAATCTCATCTCTTGTATTTATTACGGTTTTTAATCGGGGATTACATTAGTCTGCCAAGTGCCTGCTCCCATTCTGCTGAAACAGAACTGCCCACACTGTCGGGGCATCCTGGAAGCGTATGTTGATGCTGATGGTGGAGGGGAGGGAGGTCCTGCTTCTTGACCCATCACTAATATCGTAGAAGTTACATGAAGCTACCAGGGATTCCTGAGTGAAAGCTTAAAATGCTTCGGTTCCCTACCAGTAAGTCCCATTCATTGCTTTTAAGATGTGTCATCCTAGACTGGGCAAGAAATCAGAAGGCTAGTAATATGTGCATATTGGAACAGTAAAAACTGTGTGGCTATAAAATAGTGCTTGACGTTATCAAGGAGCTAGGCATGCAGACATAAAGAATGGTCCATTGTAGAGAGCGATGTTTCTGCTCCTGTCCCAGATGACCTGGATCCAAGGACAGATTGGAGCTTGATGAAATGAAGCCACAGGTGACCCCAAGGGGCAGGGTGCCGGACCCTCCACAGCTGGCATACCATCTGAGCTGCAAAGAGATTTTCTTTCCCAAGTGCATTCAGTTCACTTTCTAAGCATATTTCCCGTGGTTTTTTGGTTTTGTTTTTGTTTGGGGAGAGGGGTGTCATCTCTGAAACTCTCCAGGTAGTTAGATTATCTTCCTAGTCCCATCTTTAAGTGTTTATAAGTTGTCCTTAAAATTTTGTCTGGACCCCCCACCCATAAAATCTCGCCTGTTTTTTTCTAAATGGCACGTTTTAATAGTTTCTACATTTCAAACTTGTTTTCCGTATGACAGGCTAGACTCACACCCACACACACACATGGATTTGCATCTTCCTCTGTAACTAATTAGCTGTGTGACTTTGGGCAACTTCATTAACCTCTCAGGGCCTCAGTGTACTCTTCTGTAAATTAAGGACAATAATAGTTCCTGCCTCGTATCCGGCTGTTTCAGATTAAGTAAGACTGAATATTGAACGCACTTCGGTCAGTGCCTGGTGCATAGCAAGTGCTCGGTACATGCAGGGGTGGCCGTTTTTACTGTTATTTTATTTCAAATAAGGTATCCAGACCCCCACTGGCCCATCATCCATTGCAGAGACTCGCCCACAGAAGGCAATAAGTCGTGTTTATTGCAAGGAATTGAATTGACTCCAACTGTTTAGCTTAGATTGGAGGGGATAAATATTTCCCTTTCTCCTGGAATGTCTGATCGGCGCAGAGGATCCCTTGAAGCTCAGGTGTTAAAAGCCCAAGAGTGAAGAGGCTATTTCACGTAGAAAAAGGAACTTCTCATCAAGGCAGGCTCCCCCTGGTCCTCTTGGACGCCACTCGGCAGGACGTCAGGGCTCTATCAGCAGTTCCTTTGAGTCTTGGGGCTTTCTCTGACATGGATATCAAGTGTGAGGTTTTTTTTCATTGCCTTTGGCTGAAAGAATCAGGTCAGATGTTCAACTCTGGTGCAACCCTGTCTTCTAAAACATGATGGAAAGGGGAGGTTCCCACCATCACTCAAGTCCTGAAACCTTGGGGGTCCTGGCCAGGCCAAGTGCAGTGAGGGCCACAGTTCAGGGCTTGGCTGTCGTGAGATTTACACTTGACTGCTTGGTTTTGCAGATTCCTCAGTGTGTCTCCACACACATACCCACAATCCAGTTTAGAATGGTGTGCTCTGTGGCCCGGGGGCGGGGAGTAGAGGCATGGGGAGGGGTGGGATGGGTCAAGGTCATTGCTGATGAACCAGCTGTCTGACCCAGCTCGACTCCCATTTCTAACAAGACAGTGACTGATCAAGGCAGAGGCTCCTTAACTGAGCTCCACCGATGGATAGTATGTGGTCCCGAAAATCCCTGAAATTATATGTAAAATGTTGGTGGACTGGGAAGGGGGAGACACCACCGTTAAGTGCTGTTTCTGTGGAAAGAGACCATAGCTTTTAACTGAGTCTCCAAGGAGTCTGTGACCCAAGACAGTTAAGACCGCAAGGCTGTCGGGTTTGGTTGGCCCAGACCAGTTGGTGTGTCTTAACCACAACACCCAAACGGCCCCGCTAGGCGGTCAGGGCGAGTGACGAGAGCAGTCAGAAGCATGTGGTGGCCAAGCAGCTGATGGACTGTTCAATCGGTTGTTGTAGACTCATGTAGACAAAGCCTGCAAGCTTGGGGAAGCCAGGCCCCCCCAGGTCAGCCTCGGGCGACAGCCCCCATCCTGCCAGGCCGTGGGGAGTGAGTCCTTCCTGCCCGGCAGCTCCTTTGCTCAGGAGCTGGCCCGAGTCACCTCCTCGTATGGCACCTCAGAGGCAGCGCCCTGGGGCGGCTGGGATCCGAAGGCCTGGAGGCAGGTGCCCGCTCCACTACTGCCTAGCTGCGACGCTGTAGGTAAGTCACTTCCCCTGAGCCTCGCTTTCCTCATCTGTCAGCTGGGGCGCAGTCCCCTGCTCAGCCTGCCCGCCTGCCGCACAGGGTTGTTGGGAGGAACACAGGAGGTGACAGATTTCTAGTGCTTTCACTACTGTGGCCCAGCCAGTCTTTGGCAGAGAGACTGCCCGAGCAAGCAGAACGTTCCAGGCACCTCAGCTTCACCTCCGGGGAACTGAGTGGGGATTGCCCCGGGGCAGTTGCCCCTCCCCTGCTGTACGCCTTCCAGCACCCCAGTTCCCCCCCTGCCTGTCTGTCCCCGCGGCCAGACTGTGAGCCCAAGGGGGACAGGGGCTGCGCTTCTGCACTTCAAAATCCCCTCCAGTGCCTGCCTGCTCCGTACCTAGTGGGTGCTCTGGAACTGCCTCTCCCTCCAGCGACCTTTGTGGACTCCGCATCCCCGCTGTTCCTCAACCCCTTCAACCCCCTCCACCCAGGACTCGTGCACCCCAGAAGTGGGGAGTTGGATCATCCCGCTGGAGACTGGCAGCCCGGAGAGGGCAGGCCGAAGGAAGCCAAGCCAAGCCTGTCCAAGGTGGCTGAGAGTCTGCATCACCCTCCAGATTCTAGAGGGAATGGCTCGACTTGCCCTGAAGAGTCACGTGAGTGGGCATGAGCACGAGATGGTGGATTCCAGCCAGAGTCAGCCTTTGTGGAGAATTTCCTTTGGATGGTGGGGTTGTTCTTGTGCATGAAATATCAGTGTGCACGGGATGTCAGCCTGATCTGCAGAGAAAACCAGAGAAGTGAGCATTTGCTGAGTGATAGTGACCAGAAGATGCTCATCTAGCTGAAAGGACCGCCTGGACGAACAAGCAGTGTTTTCCATTCAAGAGCTGTCAGTGTTTCTCTCTCTTTTTTGCCCCTTTTCTCCGTGTACCCTCAGAGCCACCATGCTCTCCAGCTGTTCGCTGTGCAACCGGAACCCAGGAAACGTCGTCCAGCACCAAGCTGCCAGGGAAACAGAATTAGCAAAGAGATGGAGACATCATGCACTCTGGATGTTTTTGTGTGCCACCCTGGTATCCCTGCCCTTCCCTGTCCTCAGAAGGCAAAAAATGAGGGGTTCCAGCTAGCTTGCCTGGCGGACTCCTATCCTCACCTTATTATCTCTCTTTGAAGCTAAACCAGGCCTTCCATCCAGCAGTGGAGGGCGGGGCAGCTGCTTGACCCTCAGATCTTCCCTACGAAGCTTTGGAAGTGGGACCCACTTAAGAGACAGGCCCTTGCCAGCTCCACCGTGACTCAGGAAGGCCAGGCTCGGTGTGAGACGGAGGACAGGGGAAGAAGAAAGGCGAGCTGCAAAGACGTTTGCTTCCTCTGCCACCAGATCAGTCCCAGCATGTAGACCAAGCCCTTCCAGGACCAAGCAGCCCTGAAACCACTGAGATGGAGGAGGAGTCAGGATAGACTTCATGGAGTTGGAGGTCGACTGGAAAGACAGGAAATGAAGAGTAAAAAAGTTGACCTACAGCTGTCTGCCATCCCTTTCAACGGCATTGATTTTGTGAAGCCCCCAGTGGCAGCTTCAGACCGGTTCAAACCCAAGGGCGGCACCACCACCGTGGGGGAGGCTCTGGCTCCTGCTCCAGGGGCCACAGGAGGCGAAGAAAGACCCCATGCCCTGAGCCAAGGCTTTTGCCCTGCCTGCCCTCTCCTTCACTCACTTGTGTTGTCTGTAGAAGGTGTGGCACCATCGGAAATGTTTCTTTGATCGATGACTTGTGTCCTGGTCAGTCGCCCACCATTGTAAGCCTCACAAGAGTAGAGACACACCATGCTACCCCCATGCCCGGGACAGAGCCTGGCCTGGAGTAGCCCTACAAGAGATGTTTGTCAGCTAACTGAAGGACACCTAAGGAGAATTTTAGCCTAAGAGCATCCATACCCCCTCAAAGAAGGCTTCTGGTGCCAGTGTCTTCGTGGCCTCCGTCCATGGGCCAAGGGGAGCCCGAGCTCACAGGTCTGAGGAGTGGGCGTCCATACAGGCGTGGGAGACCCCAGAACTCAGGTCTTGATTTGATGGTCTCCATGCTGAACACTGTCTTCCTGTCATTTCAAAGGAAAAGTCAGAAGAGTGGGTGAGCTGTTTCCAAATATGGCTTCCAAAAATCACCAGAAAAAGGTGCTTTTCCTAGTGGAGTAATAAACAAAGAAACAAACCCACACGCTAGGACTCATTAACCTTTGAACCTATGACACAGAGCCGGGTGCCTTCTGGTGCAGGTAGGCTGGCTCTGTGAGGGCACTCACTGGAGTGGGGGGCTGTCTGCTGGGAAAGGAGGCAGGAGCTTCCTAATGGTGGGAAAAGACATCTCTGCCGCCTCCTCTCCTTTTGTCCCTCCTCCTACTCCCCCCCTCCCTCCAGCCCCTTCTTCCCTGTCTCCCTCACTCTCTCCCTTCTCTGTTCTCCGCTTCTCTCTCCACATCCCGACCACAACGTGCTGTAGAAAATAAGGCTTCGGGTCCATCGCCTTCATTCCCCCAGAGCCATTCCTTTGGAATCCCCTTCCCAGTCAGAATGCTCTCCTCCTGAGACCCAGGAACCATGTGTGGCCGCCCTGTGTGAGAGTCTTGATTCTCTTCTGCCCTCTGCCTCTGCCCCAGCCCCATCCAGTTAGAGGGTCCCTGAGCCTCAGTAAGTGGTGGAATCACTCATGGGACTGTTCTTCGCCTGCAGCGGTGAGAGGTCACGCACACCAGGTGATCATACCCGGGCTCCCAGGAGACATCCGCCAGTGGCGGCTGAAGGGTGACACTGACAGGGCGGCCTGGCCTGGCCTCCCGGTGGGTCCTGTTTTGGGCTTGGGGGGACAGTGGTGGGGTTCAGGCCAGCCTTTTGCCTCTCTCTCCTGCCTAGCGCACACAGATGAAGCGCTAGCCCTGGTGTGAGTCCCCAGGGACGGGGAGGGGGGGGCCTTGCAGCTTCTTGGGCATCAGCGTGAAGCTTCTAGGAAGGCAGCCTCAGGACTTTCTGGATCGCCACCCGAGCGCAGGTCTGTCTGTCAGGGTGGTCTTGGCTCAGTGGGAGGAGGCGTGACAGGGAAGAGCCAGGGCCATGGTTCTCAAGGAGACTTCCAGGGACCAGCATGGGGAAGTACACCGAGCTCACACAGGGCCCACCTGACGTGGCCCATCGGTGTCACCTGGTACAGTAGTACCGAGCGCCATGACAACCGCAGCCCCGGGTAAAGCAGCCCTTGGGTGAACTCCATAGTCCGCGATTGCAAAAAGCCACAGGTGGCCTGGGCCATCCTTCAGCGTGTCCTGGGCCATCCTTCAGCGTGTCCTGTCACCAAGCAGCAACTTTCAGCCACCGCTTCCTCCTGGTCACTGAAAACATTTGTCATTTCCTGTTTTCTCCATTTTCCAACAATTTCTAATTGTCGATGTCAAAAGGCAACAACCGTTTTCTTGGGGCTTATCTCTGGAGCACATTTTGAGATTCAGAACAAAGGATGGGGGCCTCCATCTGCAAAACAAAGGAAGCCGCCTCCTCGGGAGGCCCAGAGAGAATGCTCTGGCTGCTGGGCCAGGAACAACAGGACCAGGCCTAGAGCAGAAGGCTGGAGGTCCCTTCCCCAAGGCCCCAGCGGCATGAAGAGACCGCACTTGATGGTAGCACCCCAGGATGTCAGAGACCTGTCCCCCAGGCCGGCGGCAGCTGTGCTGTTTGGACGGGGGAGTTTCTGTAGCCGTGCCGCTGCCCAGACCTTCCCTTAAACTCTGGATGCTCTGGATTGGGTGCTTCCTTGGATAAACACTCACCACCATCCAGTTGTCCCTGTAACCAAGGACCGTTTGAGAAGCGTTCTCTTTCATCTGCCAGACCCTGCCCACTTCCTCCAACCTGACTCCTGCCCCAGCCCAGCCTTCACCCTTCCCTTGTGTTTCCCATGCCCCGGCGGCAGCTCTCCTCTCCACCTCCTTCCTTTTGGATTCTTCTGCCCCACTGCCCCTGCTTTTTCTTTGGTGGCACTCTTTAGCCCACCCCCCTACTCTGTACAACTATGTTATTTGATGAAATGAATGGAGCAGCCGGTGGGGATGGAGTTAGGGTCGGTGGAGACAGCAGGGCACAGGAGCCAGTCCCCAGAAGCAGCGGGCTGGAGAGGCAGAAGCACTGGGTCTGCAGTTAGGAGAGCCTGCACTTCCCAGCCAGGTGGCTTTCAGCGAGTCGTTTCCCTTCTGTGAGCCTCAGTTGTCACATCGGGAAGCGGGGAACCATGGATCTGCACAGACCTCCTAGGGCTGGTGGAAGGGTCGAAGGGAAGAACAGAAGAGAGAAAGCTGCCTTCAGAAATACGAGCCCACCCTGAGTGTCTCAGGCAGATCCTACAGCTCCCTCACTTCCTGATGGCACGGCTTTGGATGGTCACGTGACCCCTGTGCTCTTCAGGTCCTATCCCCCAACCCCACACTTCAGCAGGAAGAGGGCAGCTCCAGGGCTGGAGAACAGCATCCCCACCACCCACATCCCAGCAGCCCCAGGGGAGGGGGAGTGGGGACAAGAGCCCTGACAGGAAGCAGGCTAAGGGCGGGCTGGAGAAATCGCTTGTGATGTAGTGCGCCCACTGCCATGTGTTGGTCCTCTCTGCCTTGGCAGGAACCCAGGCCAGGAACTGCCACCAGGCCTGGGAGCCGGGCACTCTTCCAAACGCCAGCCCTCTGCCCTGCCCCGCCCCCTTCCCACACCAACACCAGGCAGCCTGTGTTGTAGGGTCAAGTCTCCTGGCCTCTGGAGGGGATGCAGTTTCCCAAGTGGCCTCAGAGAGGTGTGCTCCCTGGCAGAGATGCCGGTAGTGGTCGGCTCATTAGGGAACAGACTTCTTGAGAAAGGGAGCGAGATGGCAGCGGGTGAGCACTGGACTGGGAGTCAGACCTGGTTCCCAGTCACAACCTGGCACAAAGTGCTGAGGGTTTGGGGGCAAGTCGCGCCTTCTCCAAGCCCTCAGCTGGTTCTCTCCCAGCGTCCCCTTGAGCTGCTCCCAGACTCAGTGCTGGGACTGCAGCCCGGAAGCTCAGCCCCGCCCCCTGCCCACCCAGCTTGGAGATGGAGTCTGGGGAGCTCATCCTAGTTGTCCTTGATGCAGCCAGTCAGGACAATGAAGGGAAGCTGGCAGTGAGTGACTAGTTCAGGTGTCATACAGTGCGTCCACCTGACCCTGAGATCATCCTGCCCTTCATGCCAGGACCACCCAGAACAAGCCTTAGCCCGTCCTCCATGACAGCCCTGGAGAGGCTGGGCACCCCACCACAGCATTGTCCAGAGTCTGCTGTGCCCCAGCCCTGACACCCCTGGTTGGCTCAGCTGTTGTTTGCCTGCGTGGTTCAGAGTCCAAGCCCTACCTCCATTGTCCTCTGAATGCGGCCAGTTTGTCTGGGTCTCCCTGAGACTGGGATGCCCACACTGCTGTCAGGACTGCAGACAGGGTCTGGCCAAGGCAGAGCAGTGTAGGACTGTCACCTCCCTCCTTCTCTACTCTGCTTCTATTAATGCAGCCTAATGTTACATTTGCTCTTTTGGTGACCACATCTCACTGCTGACCCATCCTGAGCAGAAGGACATCCAAAAATGCCTCAGCCTTTTCTCTACGTGCTCTTGCTGTTAAGCTCTGTGTCTCCTGCCCCATCCTATGCTGCCGCAATTGGTTTTTTAACCCAGGTGCAGAATCTTACTTTTATTTACCTGTGAAGTTTTGCTTGGGAGGGTGGGGCATGCATGTGAGTGTGTGTCGGTGTGTTCACTCATGCTATCTGCTACACCAAAGCCAAGTCCTGAGTCCTCACGCAGCGATCCCAAGGCTGGTATTTCTCGGTAGCTCTCATCTAACCCTTCTTTTTCATCTTCTGTTTAGCAAGAGAAGCAGAGATCAGGTCTTATGGCAATGACCCCTGAACAGCAGAGTGCATATGTCGCTCAACAGATGAGTCAATTTCAAGGTAAGCAGTTATGGTCAATGTTCTCAAAGGGGTGGGCTGGGGGTGTGTATGTGAGGTTAGGGGAGAATTCACCCTGGAATAAACAGCTACTGAGATGTCTGTGAAAGCATTGTGGGAAAGAGAGGAGGTCCGCAGGGTGATTCCATAGCACCCAGGTTGGATCTGTCCCATTGAAAACTTAAGTAGGATCTCAGTCGAAGTCCCAGTCTTCACGGCTCTGAAATCACTGCCTTATTCAAGAGATTGATTCAACCATGGCAGCTAGGACTGTAATCAAGATTTATGGGCTGGGGATATAGCTGTTAGCAGAAAACCAGACATGGTCTCTCCTTCAAGGAGCTTCCAGACTAGCTGGGGAGACACATGTAAAGCAGTCGTCACCAGCCAGTGAGGACACTGGGCCAGGCCAAGGGCATTCTTGCCTGGGGCTCAGGGGAGGCTGCTTCCCCGCCAGGAGATGTGTGGCATCTTCATTTGAGCCCAGTGCCGCCATCATACTATTGGTCCTCCTTTCTCTTGCAAAAACCCCTGTTCCTTTGGGCCTGGTACCAGCTGAATGTCCAGCCATCCAGGCCGGAGCAGCATGTCAGGCAGGCTTTAGGGGCAGGGCAGACAAGTTCCAGGAAAGCCAGTGTCAAGGGTATGAGCAGTGACAGAGGCTGAGTACAAAAGCAGCCCTAGACCCTGGCCTCATGGAGTTTACAATCTACTTGAAAAGACAGACAGATAAGCTGGCATTTTCAGTCCAACGTGGTCTGCTCTCGGATGGAGGGGGAGCTGAGACTACAGACCCAGCGCGTCTAGGCAGGCTTCCCACAAGAACCGCGGTCCAGGCTGAGGATGGAGGAACAGAGGGAGCGGGGGATGTTCAGTAGGAGCCGGGGGCAGAAGATGAGAGGTCAGTGGTGGGCCAGTGGCTCCCCACCAGCAGCTGGAGCCCAAGGTGAAGACACCTTTGGAACTGACCCCCACTTGTCTCTTTCTGTAGCCGTCCAAGATCAAGTCACCTCCAAGTGTAGCCGGACCAAGGCAAGCTCCCCCTCCAGCCAGTACCTGATGCCACCCAGAGCTGGGCTCCTTCAGAACCATCCGAGTCCAGAAATGATCCCGCCCACCAGGCACCAGAGCCATGAGAGCGTGGGCATGATCTCACCCACTCTGGGCAAGCAGCAAGGAATTTTCAACTCTAGCCCCCCGTTTCCCATACCCTCCCCCTCGGGCCACACCCCCCTGGGCAGCCTCGGCTCCATCTGCCAGCATAGGCAGATTCCTGAGGCCGTGCCGGGGTTCTGTCCCAGCCCCCTGGGCAGCCAGCCCCTGAGTCCCCACCAGCTCAGACAGCCCTCTGTGCCAAGAATGCCCACTGTGTTCAACAATGCTGCCTGGGTGGCAGCGGCAGCAGCTGCCACCCCAGCAGTCTTGAGGGCACCACCCCCAAGCCAAGCAGCTAATGGCATCCATCAGCATTTTGATAACAACTCCATCTTTGCCAAGGCCCCCATGAGAGCCCCCCTGGGAGCCCCAGCATTTCCATCGCATCAGGCAGGTGTGCCCCCCAGTCAGGTGGCCCCAGGAGGCAGGCCTGGCCCGAAGGTGAGTGCTGCCCCAGCCAAGCCCAGCTTCAGCCTGCTGGGCACCCAGAACCTCAGACAGAGCCCAGTGTGGGGTCCTGTGCCCATGCTGAACGCCACCAAGTCCCTCCACGAAAGCATGGCCAGCTTTGGTCCCATGAGTCCCATCCGGGGCATCAAGCTGCCAATCTATATGGCCGCTGCCGCCACTGCTGCCACAGCCTCCACCATTGCTACCAGCCAGTGCCCTGGTCCCGTTGACAGAATGGGCAGCCCCCCTGGGCTGCCCCCCTGCGGCATTTGGTCCCAGCCCCCACTAAACGATCTGATTTCGCCGCCTGACTGCAGCGAGGTGGATTTCACCGAAGCTGGCTCGAAAGGCCCTAGAGGGAGCCCAGAGGAAGACTGGGTGTGTAACCTGCGGTTGATCGATGACATTCTAGAGCAGCATGCTGCGGCTCGAAACGCCGCAGCCCGGAGCACTGGCCACATCGCCCCGAGTGCCGGTGAGCTTTAAATGCCCGTAGGAACCCCCGTGGTGACATCACTCCAGGGAGTGGCGTGAACCCATAGCAAACTCACAGCTGGCCCCACACGGCCACACGGTTGTTTCCTCATTACAATTTGAGGGGTGTCAGCCCGCGCCCATCCCTCTGTCTGCCTGTGAGAAAATGGAAAAGCTGGTGATTTTTCAAGCTACCTGTACATACCTGAAAATTTTGTAAATGGTTTTCCTAAACATTAATGACAGAAGTATTTATACTTCATTTTGTGACTTTGTAAATAAAGTGACGGCTTTTGTTTCAGTAGAGTTGTGTTTATTATGCATTGTTTGTGTTTATTACACATTGTTGCAAATATGCAGACTGTCGCCCACACCTGCCCGCCATACCTTATAAGCCAGGTGGCCAAGTCAAGTATAGTTTTGATGCTTTAAGAAATGTGAAGGTGACCAAGAGGCAGTGTATAAACTGACAAATGCCAACTAGAAAGCCACTTGGCCGTTTATTTCCATTTCCACTAAAACTTCCATCACCCTGTGTGATTCTTAATCTCTTTTGCAAACCTTTCAGTCTCTGCTAGCTCTTTCCTGATGAGCATGTTATAGCAGAAGCCGTTTTATCGTAAGTGCCCTGTCAAGGAATTATTTGCCAGGAGGCTGGAGAGTTCTGTAGATTTGGGAGAAGCGAAGAGCTAGCCTGTGGGCTGAGCACTGTCTGAGCTGTCCACCTTGAGGATGTTGAGTATCCCCTCTTCATCCCTCAGACGGTTTGCACTACTCCAGCAGCACCTTGCAGGGTGGAGGTGAGATGTTCCTGGTTTCAAGCCTTTCAGTATGTTTTGATTGTGAGGCTCTGTGGTTTGGGGGAAAATGAGTCTGTAAACATTAATAGTTGATTTGGGGTTTGTCTTTGATGGTTTCTCTCTGCAATTATCGTCATGTATATTTAAGTGTCTGTTATAGAAAACCCACACCCACTGTCCTGTAAACTTTTCTCAGTGTCCAGACTCTGTGTAATCACATTTTAATCGCCATCTCGTATTTTCGCCTCTACATTTGAAATCTGGCGTCTGTTTCAAGCCAGTGCGTTTTTCCTTCGTTCTGTAATAAACAGCCAGGAGAAAAGTGCCTCTATGTTTTCATTTTTCCAGGGAGCATTCAGGACCTACAGAGTCCTGTCAGCTAAGCCTCCCAGTGGCTTTGGTCCTTTCCAAGACCAGTCCGTGTCTTGGGATTCTTGGGCACCGAAGGGAGAGGGATAAGAAGTTTGGGCAGCACGTGCTGCGATCCTTTAGCATCACAGCATAGAAGCACGTCATTTTTGAGCCCCTCATTTTACAGAGGAAGAAATAGGGGAGGCCACTAAGGTGACTCTGCACTGGAATGCTGAGGACAGGGGGAGGCCTGCGCTGAGAATCTAGACTCTCCTACCACCGTCCTCTTTCCACTGAAAGGATGGCAGATCCAATTAAAGATCCAGCTCCTCCCATGTAATGGATACCCACATAGGGCGAATGGGATGGGGGCTGGGGGGAGGGCTGATTCAGGACTGCCGCCCGGGAGAGAAGGGTCTTCCCGCCTCCCCATCCCCCCTTCCTTCCCCCAAAGCCTAAGCTACAGCCAGCCCTGTTCGTCCCCAGCGCTAGAGGCCGGAGGAGAGAGGCGGACCCCGCTGCCCCGCCCCGTCGAGCTCCTCCCCCGCCCCTGGGGCCCCGCCTCTGGAGCCGCCTCCGGGCCGTCAATCCTGACTCGCTGTCCAATCCCCGCCGGGGGGGCCTCCTCTCCCCGCCCTCCACGTCAGCTGTTAGTTGCCGCTAATGTCTTGGCTGCAGGTTGTTTCCAATTTAAAGTGCAGGAAAACAACGGGGACTCCTGTCTCCTTACCCTAGGGCCACCCCCCCAAGCAAGAAAGTGGCTTCCACAGAGCTTCATCTAAACGTGGCCTCACTCTGAAGGGGACACTAAAGAGATGGCTGAGACCTGTGCCTCTCCCACGAGGTGGCCAGGTGGTGTGTTGGTGGCAGGGGTTGCAGATAGACCACATCTCCCCAAAAATGGCGAGGAAGCCACTTGGGGACACACACACACACACACACACACACAAACACACACACACACACACACACACACACACACACACACACACACAAACCATGTGCTGTAAGAGCGCAGCTGAAGCACCAGCTGGGATCTGATGTGGTCAAATTGAATACACACATTTATCCCCGTAACTGGCAGTGAGAGTTTATATCCTCATCCTCAAGGTACACAATGTTCCAACACAACAGCACACACTGTGGGGGCTGAGGGAGGCAGGTACCTAAGGCAGGCCTGTCCTGTTCAGCAGAGCCTAAAATGCTCTAAGAAGATGCTCGCACCCACCACTCTCAATGACTGTGACTGAGGGCAAAGATCGCCGGGGGTGAAACAGGCCTCCCCTGTCCGTGGGCCAGAGGGGTGGTGGAAACAGTCATCATCCAAAAGCCCAGGCTTCGGTTTACCTGTTCACACAGCCCCCTCCTGCTTCCTGCAGAGCCTTCCTTGTAGGTCTGGGGAAGGGATACATGCCTCAGGTTTCCCTCAACTCTAGTCACGACTCCGTGCCGCTGGCTTTGCCTCTGTCCCCCTGCCCCTTGCAGGCAGGCGATGCCTCGCCAGGAGCCATCACTGCTGTGATTGAAGTGTCGACTCAAGTGTTCCAGTGGTGCCAGGCCCAGGCAGGCCCCGGCTTCCCCAGTGGGCCCAGGGGCAGCAGAGGCTGGCCCACCTGCTCAGAAACTGTTGCTCACAGCCAGCCAGTTAGGGCACTGAAACCCAGCCCTCCCAGTGGGGCCTCCTAAGCCAGCCAGAGAGATTTAGGGGTCACTTAAGGGGACTGCACTCAGCCCTGCTGGCCTCCAGAGTCCCAAAATAAAAGCTGAGCTTGGCCTACTGAGCTGGTTCCATCTTCCACCCCCAGAGGGTTCACTTCCCACCCCAAACATGTGGTGACCTCTAGGCTGAACCAGTGTGGGCAGAAGTGTGGACAGCGCCCCCCCCCAGCACTTCCTGCCACCCAACCCCAGTCTGGCCTCACTGCCCTCCCGCAAGCCTTTCCCTCAACGTCCCTCCTTCCCAGAGATGCTAGCTCCCACCATCCAGCCATCGCTCAGCTCCCCTCTCTCCTGCACCCCTGCCCCGTCAGCCTCTCCTCGGCTGGATTCTTCCCAGTGGCGTTCAACTGGGCCACGTAAAACAGATCCTCACCACCTCAGCCCATCCAGCCCCAGCTCTGACACCCTGCCGCCCCTTCCCCCACTCACTCCTCAGCCCAGAGCCACCTGGCTCCCACCCCGCTCCTTCCCAAGTACGCTGGCCAAAGTACTAACTCCCTCCCGGCCATAAACTCAATGGAGGTTTCTCAGTCCTGAGTGGACTTGCCCCTTCAGTAGCACTGGACTCTCCCCTCTTCCGGAACAGCACTGCCCCTTGGCTCCTGGGAGCCCCAGTCCCCTGGGACTCCCCTCCCCTCTGAGGTCCATTCTCTCCTGTCCTCTCCCAGGAGGCGTTGCTCCTTCCATTGCTTCTTCTCACTCGACTAGGACTTCTTCCCCCTCCCCCTTTCCCTCGCTTCCAGTTTCTTCCCCGGGGAGATATGTGGGTTCATGAGGCTGCATCCCGGCATCCAGCATCTCAGCATCTTGACAGCCCAGTCACAAAGAGCATGGTGTGTCTGAGCAGGGCCTTAAGCTTTGGGGCCCTAAGTTTCAGGCCCCAGGGGAATGCTGCTGGACCAGTCTGCACGTTGGGTTTAAGCCTTCTAGGCCCCTTGTTGAAAGAGTGAAAGAGTTTGGAGGTTGCTGGATGCCCCCGACAGAGAGGGCTCACCCTCAGCCTGCTTCAGACAACAGCCTTGACCGGAGTCCCTCCCAGGCCCCCAGCCTGCATGGGTCCTTCCCTGGGAGGCCTGGGAGGCTGGAGGCGCTCAGCTGCCGACACTCCAGAGGAGCTTGCCAGTGGCTGCCCGAAGGCCTCCCCTTGAGGGTGCTCCACGAACCACAGTCACATCCATCCCATCACCCCCTCCCCAGCTCTGAGGCCCACCCCAGGGGATAGGCCAGAATTCCCCAGGGAGGTATGTGAGACCCCCCCCCAGGACCTCCGTCCTCCCTGAGAACAGGTGCAGGGCCCTGGAGGCCCCAGGGCCAAGGTCTGTTTATCATCTGTCCCCCTTCATCCTAGAAAGTCAGAGGATCTGGCAGTGGATGTGGGATTCCAGAGAAGCACATGCTGTTGACTTCTGCAGAAAGTAGACAAACGGGGTCCCCAGCCTCATGGAGTGAACCAAGGGTCATGGAGGAAACCAAGGTCATGCAGGCAAACAGAGCCACGGGACACATACGTGTGTGTGTGTGCTTGTGTATTCTCCAAAGAACCAATAGGAGATTATATAAATATATATACACACACACACATATGTATGTATGTGTGTATGCATGTGTGTAGGTATGCATGTGTGTATGTATATATGGAAGAGAAAGAGAGGGAGAGACTGAGATGGAGATTGATTTACTGTGAGGAATCAGTGCACACAATTACGGAGGCTGAGAAGTCCCACGATCTGCCCTCTGCTAGCTGGGGATCCAGGAGAGCCAGTGGTATCATTCTGAAGGCCTGAGAACCAGGAGAGCCAATGTTGTAAAGCCCAGTCTGAGGTCTGAAGTCCACAGCACAGGCCGTCAGGAAGAGCAAGCAGGCTGGAAACCCAGGCAGAAGCTGACACTGCAAACCACAGACAGAATTTCCTCTTCCTCGGGGAAACCTCAGTTTTGCCCTTAAGGCCTTTCAACTGATTGGATGAGGCCCACGCAGATGGTTCAGGCTACTCTACTTCAGGTCATCTGACTGCAGATGTCAACTGCATATAATGGAATACCTTCATGGCGGCAGATCACTGTTTGATTAAATAAATGGCCAATATAGCCTATCCGTGTGACGGGGACAGATGAGAAACACATTAACGAAAGAGTAATAAGTTGCATTCAGGTCTACAAAGGAAGCACAAAAGGAGGGCAGAGAGTGAGGGATCCCAGTGTGATGGGGCTGGTGGGGAGTGGGGAGCGGCCCACTCAGCTAGACATCTCTTGGGAGTGAAATTTGAGCTGAGATTAAAGAACGGGATGGAGCGATGGGCAAGGATGTTCCAGGCAGAGGAAACAGCAAGTACCAATGCAGGGAGGAATGGAAGAGAGGCTGGTGGGTGGGGCCCAATGAGCATGAGGAGGGGAGGCAGGAGAGGTGGGTGTAGGGGAGGGCAGAACCAGACCACGCAGGGCCCTGGAGGCTGTCTTGATTCCATGAGGGAAGCCTTGGGTCACTTTGGCACCCGTGTGGAGGATGGACTCCAGAAAGAATGAGGGAGGCTGGTACAGAAGGCCTCCACCTCCAGGGCTTCTCCCTGGACATCTCCATTCTGGAGGTCTAAGCTGAACTCCTCATCACTCCTCCAAGCCTTGGCATCCTCCTGCTCAGGGAGGAAGGCAGTCATTACATCCCACTGTCCCACTCCTAAGGGCCCCCAATCCACTTGGTCTCCAGGTCCAGACCTGGGAGTTATCTTCCATGTTTGTTTTTCTCTCATCCCTTTTGTATCCTGGAAAGCTGAGATTTCCCCTCCACATCCATCTGCAAAATCTCCATGCTCACAATAAAACTCCCAGTAGGATTCCTTTCTGGAACATGACAAAATGATTCAAAGTGATTCATCTAGTGGGACAATGAAACAAGAATAGCCAGGACATTTCTAAAAGAGAAGAATCAGGAAAGAGTTCTAAGCACTACTAGATATTAAAATGTATCATGAAGCTACTGTATTTATTTTTTTATTTTCTTTTTTTCAACATTTTTTATTGAGTTATAGTCAGTTTACAATGTTGTGTCAATTTCCAGTGTAGAGCACACAATGGAATACTATTCAGCCATAAAAAATGACAGCATAACGCCATTTGCAGAAACATGGATGTCCCTGGAGAATGTCATTCTAAGTGAAGTAAGCCAGAAAGAGAAAGAAAAATACCATATGAGATCGCTCATATGTGGAATCTAAACAAAACAAAACAAAACATAAATACAAAACATAAACAGACTCATAGACATAGAATACAAACTTGTGGTTGCCAGTGGGGAGGGGGGTGGGAAGGGACAGACTGAAGCTACTGTATTTAAAACAACGTGGTCCTGACACAGGAAAAGACAGCTGAGTCAGTGGAAAGGAAATAGATAAAAGCATATATGGGAATTAAGACAATGAGAGAGGTGGCATTTCACATCAGTGAGGGAGACTCAATACACAGGGCTGGATAAACTGGCCATCTGTAGAATAATCTGGGTCCTCTACCTCATTCCTGACATCAAGATAAACTCAGATGATTTGAAGATTAAAATAGAAAAAAGAACCCATAAAAGCACCATAAGAAAGAGGGGGTGGAGGGATAAATTGGGAGTTCAGGATTTGCAGATACACACTACTATGTAAAAAGTAGATAAACAACAAGGTCCTACTGTACAGCACAGGGAACTATATTCAATACCTTGTAATAGCCTATAATGAAAAAGAACATGAAAAGAAATTTGTACATATATAACTGAATCACTATGCTGTACACCAGAAGCTAACATAACATTGTAAATAAACTGTACTTCAATTTAAAAAATTAAAAAAAGAAAACAAGAGTGGGTCAAGCTTCTCCTATCATGATACGAAATCCAGAAGCGATAAAGGAAAAACCTGATGAAATTATCCATGTAAAATTTGAAAACTTGCATACAGAAAAACATACCATGAAAGGCAGAAGATAAATGACAAATTTAGAGAAAAAATATTTGGAACACATGACAGACAAAGAGTGATTTACTTAACACTTACAAATAAAAGCAGTAGATGGTCCACACACATAAAAAAACCAAGTACAAGAAGTCCATGACAATTTTATTCACAGTAACCAAAAACTGCAGACAGCCTGGGTGTCTATCAGTAGCCAAATGGATAGATCAATTCCAGTGTGTCGGTGCAAAGCAATGCTAGCATCAACACAGGGCATACTCCTAGGCCACAAAAAAGAATCAACTCCTGGTACAGCTACAGCGTGTCAAACGCACGGTGCTGTCCGAAAGAAACCACGCACAAAAACACAGGGGCTGTTTGAGTCCATTTACATAAAGTGCTCGAATAGACAAAAGTAACCTATGGAGAAAAAGAATCAGAACAGTGGAACCCTCAGGGCAGGTATAGGGGTTGACTGAAAAGGGGCCCAAGGGAAATTTCCAGACTAATGGTAAATTCTCTGTCTTGCTGGGGATATGGGTTACATCACTGTATGCATTGCCAAAACTCAGATAATGGTTCACTGAAGATCTGGACATCTAGTTGTTAAGTAAATGTTGCCTAAAATAGGAAAGTCTTAAACAAATATTGAACTCTAGTTAATGATCTGCTGGAGTGCTTGGGGTGAAGTGTACTCATGTCTGTAACTTACTTTGAAACATATTTTTTAAAAGATGCATGATGCTGTTCACCTGTTTTGCTCACCTGAATTGCCTCTATAGTCTCAATATTTTTAAATTGTTCTTTGTAAATGTTTTTATTTTTATCTTCTTAGTTAAATTATTTATCTTGATAAACATTGATCCTTTTATATGTACTACATAAAAAGTAAAAATAGAGCTCTTTCAAATCACTAGGGAAAAAACTAACTACTCAAGGAGGAGGAAATGAGCAAAGGACACAAAGAATCAGGTACAGAAGAGATGCAAATTACCAGGGAACGCAGAGAGGATGCTAAACCTGCCCCATAATGAAAAGAATGCCAATAGCATCCTTTCTAACCGACTGGCCTCAAATTTAACAACTTAGAACAGCCGGGGTAGCTGGAGCATGCACTCACATGTGCTCTCTCTCCTTCACTCCTGGGATGAAGGCAAACACATGCAACTTTTATGAGCACAGTTTGGCAATTAGTGGGAGAATTTCAACTTTGGCCATGCATCAGAACCACCTGTGGAGCTTTTGAAAGCTACACCTGCCAGGGCCCTAACCTCAAAGAATATCATTTAGAGGGGCTAGAGTCGGGCCCAGGAATCTGTCTTCCAACCTCCATGATTGAGGATAAATGGCTTGGCTTTCAACATGACAGGAATCTGTTACAGAGAAAATTCATACAGGCGTTCAAAGAGATGTGCACAGTATTGCTGATGACAGTGTTGCTTGACCTAGCCCTACATTAGAAACAACCCAAGTGTCCAAAATAAGGGCCAGTCAAGAAAATTATAATTCAAAATGACACCTGCACCCCAATGTTCACAGCAGCACTATTTACAATAGCCAAGCCATGGAAACAGCCTAAATGTCCATCGACAGATGACTGGATAAAGAAGTTGTGGTATATACAGACAATGGAATACTACTCAGCCATAAAAAGGAATGAAATAATGCCATTTGCAGCAACATGGATGGACCTAGAGATTATCATATTAAGTAAAGTAAGTCAAACAGAGAAAGAAAAAATATCATATGATATCACTTACATGTGCAATCTAAAAAAATGATACAAATTCTATTTACAAACCAAAAATAGACTCAAGAACATAGAAAACAAACTATGGTTATCAAAGGGGAAAGGGTGGGGGAGGGATAAATTAGGGGTTGGGGATTAACAGACACACATTACTATATATAAAATAGATAAATGACAAGGACCTGCTGTATAGCACAGGGAACTATATTCAATTTCTTGTAATAACATAATGTAAAAGAATCTAAATATACATATACATATGTATATTTATATGTATATGTATAACTGAATTGCTTTGCTGTACACATGAAACTAACATTGTAAATCAACTACATTTTAATAAAAAATAAATTTAAAAAAGGACCAGTCAATGGAGTATTATGTAGCTGTTAAAAAGCATGTGGGGGAGGGTATAGCTCACGGTAGAGCTGCTGCTTAGCATGCATGAGGTCCTGGGTCCAATCCCCAGTACCTCCATTAAATAAATAAATAAATAAAAACCTAATTACCTCCCTCCCAAAAAAATAAATAAAATGAAATAAAGCACGTGGGACTTCTCATTTGTTGCAAGTCTGGTTTCCACTGTCCAAAATAGGCTGAAATCCTTTCCAGGCTAACTTGTACCATTTTGAAAGCCTCAGGCATCACCTTCTTGTTAAGATCCTTGCATCTTTCTTCCTCAAGGGTGCCAGTTCAGGCCTCAGTAACCTAACCACAGTCCTAGTACTACCTATTAGAAGAGTTGTTCCAGTTGCAGGACTGCAGGACAAAGAAGAAAAGATCCAACCAGAAATAGGACTTGGCATTTCTCCGTGAAAGAGAGACTCCAAGGCACCTACAATTTGTGTTTAAAGACTTGTCTTACTCATAGGATGGAGCTCAGATTGGATACAGGTGTGAATGTCCATGTTGCCTTGCAAAGATGCTTTCTGGGAATTGAAAGTATTGAGGAATGGGTGAATAGCAACAAGATGCAGAATTTTGCCAAAGAATCTTATTTCTTTTTTAAATTATTTATTTATTTATTTCTCCTTAATGGAGGCATTGGGAATTGAGCCCAGGACCTCGTGCCTGCCAAGCATGCACTCTACCACTGAGCTATACCCCCAACCCTGAATTTTATTTTCTGAGCAGCAGGTTTGATTGAATATCAGGGCCAGTACCCAAAACTTCCACTAGTAACCTTAGGATCACGATGGGCAAGTTAGTTGATTTCTGCAATGGCACTTGTCTTTTTTCCTTCTCAGATCTTTCTCCCTTCCATATTATTTACAATTTAAAGTTATCTATATAGTTTGAAAGCCTTTCAGATTTTAATGTGTTTAGTCCCATTGTATTGATTTGCCTTTCTTCGGCACATCACGTGTGTCTTCAGATTCTGAAGTCTACGATAAAAGTAGACCCAGTATTAAGGGTTAAAATCAAAAGACTGTTGGGAGCAAAGAGATGTGGAAATAGACATTGGAGATTTCACGTTGTATTGTTCAGGTAAACATGATCACATTAAAGTGAGTGTTTTTCTGCTCTGTACCCATGGTCTTTCCATTTTCAGTACCAAATAAATGTGTTTAAAGGAATCTACCATTAAAACTAAGTTTGGCTTAAAAAAGAAAGTGTGTGGCAGGAGTCTCCCACCCCACGCACAGACCTGAGCCCCCGCAGTGCAAGACCTCTCCTCCCGCAGTGCTCCTCCCTGCCCTCCCTGCCCTGCCCACCCAGGACCCTGTTTCATCACTTCAACCCGCTTTTCAAATGGTAGGAAGGGAAGTGGGCTTCAAGGCACTATTGCTTCTCCTCTAACCTCCTTGAGGCACGGATGCTGATGAAGCCAGGCCAGGCTCCCTACTTGAAATTGACATCGGGGAGCTGTAAGGAGAAACACACACATACACATGCACACGCACGAGCACACCCACATATACACACGCACATGTGCATACACAGAGTGAAATTTCCATAAGAGTTCTTGCCACCTGCAGCAACTTGGTCTGCTCATCAGGAAGAAGGTGCCAAAGCAGTTGCCGAAGGTTATCCCTGGGGTGGGAGCAAGGGGGAATCCTACTGTTGTGGTTTCCAAAATGTGGAGCTCTGCCCCCCAGCAGGTTTCATTCATCCCAGAGTTAGCTGGCCCACCCTTGAAAGGTTTCAGGCTGGGCCTTCACGAAGCTGAGATGGCTCTGGGGCTGTTGATTTCAGCACAAGGTGTTCCAGATCCAACTGCAGAAGGCTCTTCGCCCTGGCCCATGTGCCCAACCTCGGCTCCAGCCCCCAGGCCACCTCCATGGCACCAGCCAGCTCCATTTCTTTTCTTCTAATGTGGATTTTCCTCCTTCTCTTTCCTATCCCCTCCCTCTGTATGTAGTGCCTCCCCCTATGGAGGCTTCCCCATTAGAAGATCTGGAGCCTCACCATGGCCACCACAGCATCTGCTGGTTCTCCATAAATAGAATCTTCTGGTCATTGAAGATGCAAGGCACATGGAGCCTTCATGGAAATGCAGCATCCTCATTCCCATTCTCTGGGTCACTTTGCCTTTGGATTTGATAAATCAATCTGCTCACATTCAATAACATAGCCAACAGTTAGCAACAAATGAGGAGACATCATGCCAAGCCCTGGCTGCCCTGCCGGCCTGCCCACCAGAGCCCTGCCCCCTTCTGAGCAGCCATGGCTGCAAAGCTCCTCTGGGGACAAAAGGAACAGACTTGGCACGCTGACCACTCTGGCCTGCAAGCAGAAGTGGGAGGACTCGGCCAGCATGGACTCCAGCCAAAGGCAAAGACGCAGCGGCCCCAGGGCCTCATGGGACTTGGACAGAGTCTGTGAGCCAAAGGTCAGCGCAGGGCAGCCGCTCAGCCCTGGAACTCTGGCGCCAGAGCCTCTCGGTTCCAATCATGGCTTGTTAGCTGTGAGGCCTTGGGCAGGTCAGCAAACCACTTCAGCTTCCTGTGCCTCAGTTTCCCCATCTGCTAAATGAAGACAATAATAGTAGCTATGGATGGGGGAGATATAACTCAGTGGTAGAGCATGTGCTTAGCATGCACGAGGTCCTGGGTTCAACCCCCAGTGCCTCCATTTAGTTAATTAATTGATTGATTTAATTAAAATAGTAGCTCCACATCAGAGGGCTGTTGAGAGGAGTAAGAACCAGTACCTGCCTCAAACAATTACACTCAGAGTTATACCACGTGACACGCCTGGGCCACAGCCTAAGAGAAACGGAAAGCAATGTCCACGCAAAAGCTTGTACACAAATGTTCATGGCAGCATGATTCCTGGGGGCCCCAAAGCAGAAACAACCCAAACGTTCATCACTGGATGAATAAGCAAAATGTGGGCTCGCCACACAGTGGAATATTGCTCAGCCTTAAAAAGGAATTAAATTCTGATTCATGCTCCAATTTGGACGAACCTTGAAAACATTATGTTAAGTGGAAGAAGCCGGTCACAGGAGGTCACATATGTAATTTATTCATTTGAAAGTCCAGAAGAGGTACCATTCAAGGAGACAGAAAGTAAATGCGTGGTTGCCAGGGGCTGGGGGGCCCCAGAGGGGTAGGAGAGTGACAACTAAAACAGGTTTCTTTTCGTGGTGATGAAAATGCTCTAAAGCAGACGGTGGCGACGGCCGCGTGCATTTGTGAAACTCCCCCGAAGCCTTGAATTGTGTGCTTTGAGAGGGTCAAATGCATGTTATGTGAATTTTATCTCAACAAAACTGTTTTAAAAAAAACCCAAAAGTGTTATGTTATTTAAACAGTTAGGAACACAAAACAAAACAAAACCCTGTCCTTTCCCATCACATTAAATTTTTAAAAGAAGGAAGCAATACACGTGAAGCCTGGAGAACAGGACTCAGTACCAGGCGCCTTCCTCTCCTGTGATCCTCCCCGCCGCCCCAGGAGGGGATTTGAACACAGAGTCCAAGCACTTGGATCCCCTCCTCTGGGCACAGCCTGGCACTGGCTGGGCCGCAAGATCAAGGCATCAGACTGGGGATGGCAAATTATATACAATATGTGACCTCCTGTGACCGGCTTCTTTCACTTAACATAATGTTTTCAGGGTTCGTCCAAGTTGGAGCATGAATCAGAATTTAATTCCTTTTTAAAGCTGAATATTATTCCACTATATGGAGAGCCCACATTTTGCTTATCCATCCATCAGACTCCTTGACCTGGGGGTGGGGGTGGGGGGCCTCTGGTTTGAGGGCAGAGGCCCCTGAAAGAGGAGAGGGTAGTGTGGGTCCAGGGAGGCTCAATTGAGCATCCAGTTGGGAAGCCTGTCTTTGCCTTGGCAGAGATGGAAAACGAATTTACCGGGCACAGGTGACTGCCTTGACCTCTTTCCCTACTGCTTCCCCTTCAAGTCTCCCAGGAGCATGAGATCATGAGCCCGGGTCGGGCGAAGCCAGGAGACAAGTCCATAAGGGGAGCTGGGGGCTGCCACCCAACCCTGTGGCCGTTCCCACATGCTGACGTTAGCTGGATCCTTTGCAGTGTGGGACTGTCTCTGAGAATAGGGGATCAGGTTGTTCTTCAGACCTTTAGCAGCAGGTAATATTAAACCTGCCTCCTTAAGCAACTGGCCCATCCCCTCTGGGGTCACCAAGTGCCAAGCAGGGCTCAAAACCCGACCCCAGCTCTGCCCTTGGCATCTTCCGCACCCGTCGTCTCCTTCTCAGCTTTGGCTCTCTTGGCACCTTTCCAACAGTCTGTGCCCACCGTGCCCAGGGACACCCCCGCTACCCACACTGATACATGCTCTTTTCAAACCGGAGCTCACTGGTTTCATTAGTAGCTTCTTTTTATCCTCCAATGAGATGATTTGTAATTGTAAAGACAAAATGTCCTTCCTTGGGCAAAATGTCACACTGAAAATGTATTAATGTGTCTTCTTCATTCACATTTCCTTGTGGGAGATAGTCCACACATAATATTCCAATCACAGGAAGAATATAACAAAAAATGCAACAAGAAAGATAAAGTCAGCTTTTGATATCCAGAACAGGGTATTTGTGACCGTGACCAGATAATAGTTTTGATAGCCAGACTTGATCAACAGAGAAAAGATTTCTTTCTTCAAAATTCCTTTGGCTCCTGTGATGGTCAGCTTTGTGGGTCACTTTGGCTACGCTGTAGTGCCCAGTTATTTAATCAAACACTAATTTAGTTGTCGCGTTGTCGCGATGATATTGTGTAGATGCGGTTAACTGTGTAGATGTAGTTGACTTTAAGTAAAGGAGATCAGCCTCCATCATCTGGGTGGGCTTCCTCCAATCAGTTGAAAAGCTTTAAGAGCAAGATTTGCCTGAGACTAAGATTTCCCTGAGAAAGAGGAAATTCTGCCTCAAGGCTGTGACATAGATTCCTGCTGAGTTCCAGCCTGCAGACATGCACTGTAAATTTTGGGTTGCTTAGCCAGCTCCCACAGTCACATAAACCAGTTCCTTATAACACACACACACACACACACACACACACACACACACACACACACACACACACACACATACACACACACACACCCTCCTACTGGTTCTGTTTCTGGCGGATGCGGTTCCCACCGTCATCACATCAAGAACCCAGCGCATTTTATTATATGCTAGGATGTAGGGACTCCAGATAAGATGATAAAGAGGTGGCAAATGCTCCCCTTCCCCTCCCCGTCTCATTCCATTTCAGGACAAGGGATGATGAGACAAGGAAAGAAAGAAGGAGAAGAAGTAGACATGCGGGTCTCACCTGCCCCCTTGGCACTAGAGTCCTGGGAGCGCTAGGTGGAGGCTAGGGGCACATTGGAAGTTGCTTTAGGGAAGCTGAAAACTAAAAGACCTGTCCCACTCGCCGTCTGAGAGCCTGGGAGGAGCCCAGGGCGGGGGAAATGCAAAAGCCAGCCTGGAGGTGAGGGACCGAGGCCGGGGGTTGGGGGGGACCTGGAATGCCACCTTGGAAAGCAGTGGAGGAGAGGGGTGCCTTTACCTCCAGGTGTGACTTTAAAAAGGAGACTTCAAGCCTGACAAGACCACAGTACCATCAATGAGCAAAACTAAAGCTTAGCTTCCCTCCTCAGGGTGGAGGTTCAAGAGCAAGAATAGAGTCATGATGTCACCTGACAAAGCAACCTTTTCCTTTGCACATGTGAATTTCATGGGTGTAAATTTCCAAGCCACTTAGGCACTTGGCATGTCCAAGACACCAAGCTCAGAGTCTTCATGGCTCATACTGACACTCAGGAGCTGGTACTGTGAGGACCTTGTCACACTAGAGGAAGCTGGCGCTGAGAGACATAGCGTGACTTGCCCAAGGTCATGTAGCCGATAAAAGTGGCGCGCACTTTCGTCCCCCTACTTTTGGCCACCAGGTAGCACAGCTATGGAACAGCCATGGTCACCATCCAGCCCCCACCTGCTCTCTCCTGTGCAGATGTTCACCTTCGAGTGTTGTTCTAGAGGCAGAAGAGTGACAGTCAGAATGGTGACCACCACTCCCTCCTCTAACAGTTAAGAAGCTGCAGAGTGAAAATTCAATACCTCGGCTGGGGCCAGGGAGTTGCTCTTACTTTCCATGGTCCACTGCCCCGAGCCACCGCAAGCGGATGACCTCCAAGGAAGTGAAACCTCTGTGCCAGCGTCTGCTCGGGACCTGGGCGGGGTTGGGCAGAGAGCCTGTCCGTCATGTGTGCCAAGGTCCAGCCGGCCCAAGACGGGGGCAGTCTTTGCCCTGCGCCACCCTGAGATGAATGAGTGGCATAACCAGACCAGGACCTTCAGTGTTTCCGATGCTGGAATCTCGAGAGTGGGGGCACCAGCTCAGCTGAAGGTGAGCTGTGGGGAAGGCCCTTGTCTCAGTCAGCTGCAGCCGCCATAACAAACTCCCATAGACTGGGTGGCTTAAACTAGAGACACTTTTTTCCTCACAGTTCTGGAGTCTGGGAAGCCCAGGATCGAGGTGCTTGCAGATTTGGTTCGTGGAGAGAACCCACTTCCTGGTTTGCAGTCAGCCGCCATCTTGCTGTGTCCTCACATTGTAGGGAGAAGGAGCTGACGCATCTTCCTCCCTTATAAAGGCTCCATCTTTATCAGATTAGGTCCCACCTTCATAACCTCATTTAACCTTTATCACCGCCTCAGAGGCCCTATCTCCATATATACAGTCACATCGGGGATTAGGGATTCAACATATAAATTTGGGAGTGGGGGACAGAAACATTCAGTCCACAATAGCCCCTCTGTAACTGTGACCTACCATTGGGATAGCCCCAGGTTGTCGGCGTGCCAGTTGGAGACTTCCCAGGTAGAAGGCAAAGCATGGGGGAATTTGTCAAGTGCCAGTGGGCAACTTGTTCTGTTTTGTTAAATGCCTTTGCTGAAGGGTGTCCCAGTTGGATGGAAACAATGCCCATATGCACAGCCAGTGTTGACGGTTCTTTGATTCCTCTAGCAGGCAAATCTGACAGTGCCTGGCATGCACCCACACAGCCGCAGTGTGGTGTGGGGGACATGCTCATAAAAGTCAGCATAATTCTGTCACCAAAATGGCCTGCAACAAGCCCCAAAAGGCAGGCAGCACTAGAACACCAAAAAAGACTCCAGGCAGTCTCCAAAAACGTTCCTCGAGGAGGCAGAGCTTCAATTCACCCATGAAGTCAACTGGACCCTTCTGTGATTCTGGACACCTTAAATACATGGTGGTCATATTCTCCAGTCCACCAAAGGAGATTCATGTTTGGCTGGGATGCAGCTATGACACAGACAGGAGCCCAGGCCACTGGACCTCATGTTTCTGATTTGAGTTCATCGCCAATGTTTTTTAAAATGGAAGATTCCCCCCCAAATTCTGATAAGAGAGTTTGTCTTTGGCTTAAAATTATCTTTGCCTCTAAAGCTCCTTTTAACACTGATCATAGTGCTTGCTGTGTTTTCTCCGTGAACGCCAGCATTGGGTGGTTTTAATGGTTTGCCTGTTGAGGCAGAACTGGAAAACCTTGCCCCATCTGCCAGTGTCTTCAGGATCCTAGGAGCTGTTTTGTTTTGGTTTGTTTTGTTCATCAGGGAGTCCCAAGTATCACCTCCATAGTTCTGGGGAAATGAGGGATGGGTCCCTCGGAGGCTGACGAAAGGCCACCTCTCTTTAAAACTCTTGATGCACAGAGCTGACCTGGGCTGGGCTGGGCTCCAAGCCCCAAGCCAGGGGCTTAGAGGTACCAGGGACAAGCTGCCCAAGGCTTGGGTACAGGAGGGAAGCAGAGCCTGGGAATCTGGCAGGGGCATCCCAGCCCAGAGAGCATTCCTTAGTCTCTGACACCCAGGCTGGACTAACCAGAAAGGAACATGAGGCAAACTGCAGGGCTCCCAAAGTCACCTCTTCCCAAACAATATCCTAACGGCAGAAGCATGCTGACTATTTCTCGATATTTTACATTTTCTCTGGTAAATAGAGGCCACATGGCATGGGAGGAAGGCTGGAGGCTCTGGCTTTGAATCATAGCTCAGTCACTTTCTGGCTATGTGACCTTGGGTAACTCAAGTGACTCAGTCAAGGCTCTCCAGCGAGGAAGGACCAATGCAAGAAGCAAACATTCAGAGCCAGTGCTCTTAGCCACCACACCACATTGCCAAGTAGTGACAAAGGACAAATACTGTCATATTTCCACTTATATGAGGTATCTAAAATAGTCAAATTCATAGATACAGAAAGCAGAACGTTTGTCACTAGGGCTGGGGGCGGAAGGAAGAATGGGGAGTCAGCATTGAATGGGTATAGGGTTTCCGTTTTACAAGATGAAAAGAGTTGTAGAGATGGATGGTGGTGATGATTGCACAACATTATGAATGTATTTAATACCACTGACCTGTACACTTTGAAGTGGTTAAAATGGTAAATTTTGTTATGTGGATTTTACCACAATAAAAAAATTCAAAAAAAATTCAAAAAAATAAACCCATATCATCTCTGCTGACAACTCCCTAAATCTATGCATCCTCATTGCCATCAGGGTCCTCTCCTGAATTTCACACTCACCTGTCTGGCTGCCACCTCAGCCTCACCTGGATGTCTAACAGGCACCTCAAAGCTAACCTGGCCAAACGCACTGCTGGATCGGCTTCTCCCAGTCTGCTTCATTTCAGTGCATCACACTGCTATTCTTCCAATTACTCAAGCAGAGCATCTTGGCAGTGTGGAGTGCCCATTTAAGATTTGTAACTAGGAATCGCCTCCTTCCCCTCATTCCACCATCCAATCCATCAGCAAGTCCTATCAGTTTTACCTTCAAAACAGACCCCAAGCCCGTCCACACCGCTCCATGACTACCACCCTGGTCCAAACCACCATCACTGTTACCAAGTCCAAACTCATTCTGCTCGCCGCACGACAGGCCAATAAATTGAGAGACGAGGTGTTCAGGCAAGGAATAGTGACTTTATCCAGAAATCTGGCAGACCGAGATGGTGGACTAATGTCTTGGAGAACCATCTTACTCCAGTCAGAATGCAGGCTCCTTTTATACAAAAAAAACCAGGGGATGGGGTATGGTTGGTTTTTGCAAACTTCTTGCTGCAGGCATTCCTTGTTCTTGCAGCCATCTATGTGGGTCAGGCCATGGTGTCCTTTTAAACCTCCAACAAAACAAAGGTTATTCTCTATTTTGCAACTTGCCATCTCCACATAAGTGCAGAAGTGCTGACATCCTGAAAGGTCAGCGCCCCAAGAACAGGCTCTCCTGTGTATTTCAGGCTAAAGGCAACATTGTTTCCCAAAAGGTGCAGAGCTGGCAAGGCTGAGCCTGGAAAGCAGGGCACAGTGGTCAAAACTAAAGGAGCAGATCCAGTGTGGAGTCAGATCTATTCCCTTCTATTACACCACCTCTACCTGGACTATTGCAATAGCGGCGGGATAAGCTTCCTGGGGCCACAATAAGAAATTACCTCGAATTGAGTAGCTAAAAATAGCGGAAATTTCTTCTCCCATAGTTTGGAGGCCAGAAGTCCAAAATCAAGGTGTCAGCAGGGCCATGTTCCCTCTGAAGATTCTAGAGGAGAATCCTCTTTGCCCCTCCTGGTGGCTCTCAGGTGTTCCTTGATTTGTGGCAGCATGACTCCAGTATCTGCTTACCTCCATCTTCACGTGAACTTCTCTTTTCTTTACTTGTAAAGACAATTGTCATTGGATTCAGGCCCACCTGGGTAATCTGGGATGGTTTTCATCGTGAGATTCTTGACTTAATTACATCTGCAAAGATTTTTTTCCCAAATGAGGTAACATTCACCGGTTCCAGATGGACCTGCTTGGCGGGGTGGGGAGGGGCATTCAACTCACTACAGCCTCCAAACTCGTCTCCCTGCTCCCACCCTGGCCTCCCCACCAGTCCCTTCCCCACAGCAGTCAGAGTGACCTCTTTCCTGGTTTACAGGCCCCGTCCCTGCCCAGTTCTCTCACGTCGCCTACCATGCTGCCCCACGTCCCTCGTGTCTGGCCATGCTGACTTCCTTGTTTCCTCTTCCAGTTTTAAAGTTGACATGCAGCACCATGTAAGTTTAAGGTGGACCATATAATGATGTGATTTACATCCATCCTGAAGTAATTCCCACAGTAAGTTCAGTGAACATCTATCATCTCACATTGATATGAAATTAAAGAAATAGGAAAAAAATATTTTTCCTTGTGATGAGAACTTTTAGGATTTACTCTCTTAACAGCTTTCATATATAACAGACTGCAGTATTCATTGTGTTTATCATATTGTACATTACATACCTCTTATTTATTTTTCTTATAACTAGGAGTTTGTACCTGTGGACCATCTTCATCCAGTTCCACCCAATTCCTCATCCCCCTGCTCCCCTCCTCTGGTCACCACAAATCTGATCTCGCTTCCTATGAGTTTGTTTGTTTCTTTGTTTTTGAAATATAATTGACCTACAACACTATGTTGGTTCCTGGTACACAACATCGCGATTTGATATTTCTATACATTTCAAAATGATGACTGTGAGCCTCAACACACCAAGCTCTTTCCCACATAGGACTTTCGCACCTAGAGGTCCCTCTACCTGGATGCTCTTCTATATCCTCGCATCGCTGGCTTCATGTCAGCATTCAGATCTCAATTTAAATAGCACCTCATTGTGAGGTGGGAAGCTCCATGAAAAAAATGGCAGGACCCCCAGGCAGGGCCACTACCCTCCTGCCAGCACCATTCAGTTCCCTGGCCCAGCAGCATTATTTCCCTTTTTAAATTCTGAAATGGCTTACTTCTAGGAAAGCGGAACTTACCCCTAAGATTCTATTGGTTCCCAGAGCTAACTCCTGATTGGTCCATTTCTCTCACTCCTGATTGGTCCATTTCTACAAAGCTTGTTCCTAATTAGTCACCTTTGTTATACCTTATTTGCATATGATGTTGCAAATTGTTGCCAAGTCTAGACTGGTAGCCTATAAAAGCCTGTGTAAACATACAGACAGGGTCCAGAGCTTGGAGTGTTAACTCCTCTGGGCCTGCTGGCGCTGGCGTAATAAACCTGAGTTCTCCAACCCTCCGAGTGCTGCTTGGTCTCTCACCCGGATCCAGGCTGCTGTCACAACTGAGCTATAACACTGAGCTGTAACACAATTTGCTGCAACATTTCAACACATTCCTGACAACCCAATCTACTTATTCTCATTCTCAACCACATTACACCATGTTCATTCTCCATTTGAGACTTTTTAAAATCCCGCATATCATTTGCCTTCCCACTATTACATGAACTCCATGGGGGTCAGAGTTTGTGCTGTCTTGTTCACTGATTTTTCCTTGGCACAGAGAACAGTGCCTAGGACATATTTGGTGCACAGTAAATATTTAGAGGAGTGAACAAATGCACAAGTGTAAAGATTAGGTATGACTTTCGTGCCAGAATAAGTGTGGGATTAATTTTCTGGGATTTTCCCCTTTCAAAGAAACCAAGATATTTGAGGAATGATTTAAAAGACTTGGATATGATTAGAGATGAGTATGAGGGGCTCTCCTGGGGCAGAAGATACAGGCTTTATGTGGCCCCAAGAGCCAGAATTAGGAATAATGGAGGCTAGTTTGTCCCTAACAATTTGAGCTGCCTGAAAGTGGCACCCCCCTGCTCTGCCCCCAAAAGGGAGCTCAAAAGAGATGGGAGAACTCAGCAACAACAATAGCAAAAATGAACAACCCAATTAACCAGTAGACAAAGGACCTGAATAGACGTTGCTCCAAAGAGGAGGTACAAATGGCCAACAAGGACATGAAAAAGATGCTCAACATCATTAGCCATCAGGGAAATGTACATCAGAACCACAAGGAGAAAATCAACTACATTTCAATAAAAGAAAGAAAGAAAGAAAGAGAGAGAGAGGGAGGGAGGGAAGGAGGGAGGGAGGGAGAAAAAGAGAGAAACTGAAAAAAAAAACCACAAGGAGATATCAGTTCACACCCAACAGGATGGCTAACAAAAAAAAATTTGAAAGTAACAAGTGTTGGTGAGGATGTGGAGAAATTGGAGCCCTCATAAATTGTTGATGGGAGTGTACAATGGTGCAGCCACCGTGGAAAATAGATTGCCAGCTCCTCAGTAAGTTAAGCACAGAATTGCCACATGACCCAACCCAAAAGAATTGAAAATAGGTATTTAAACAAAAACTTGTACATTAATGTTCAGAACAGCATTATTCACAGGAGCCAAAATTTGGAAACAACCCAAAGGTCCATCAATAGATAAGTGGAAGAACAAAATGTGCTATATCCATACAATGGAATATCATTCAGCCATAAAAGCGAATGAAGTACTGATACACAGGACACCGTGGATGAGTCTTGAAAACATTATATGCTAAGTAAAAGAGGCCAGGCACAAAAGAAGGTACATCATATGACTCAACTCAGATGAAATATCAGGACTCGGCAAATCCATAGAAACAGAAAATAGATCAGCAGTTGCTAAGGGCTGGGTGAGGGAGGCTATGGGGCATAAGTGCTTAATGGGTATGGGAGTCTTCTTTTGGGGTGATGGAAAGATTCTGGAATTAGATAGTGTTGACAGTTGCACAATGTTGTCAGTGTCCTAAATGCCACTCCAAAATGGTTAAGATTGTAAATTCTATCTTAAGTGGATTTTTCCACAATAATGAAAAAAGACGGGAGATGGCCTCTTGGCAGAGGAGCTGAAGAGAGGATTCGGGGGAGTTCGGGAGCGCAAATCATCTGTTAAGTACTTCCTGAGGCCGAGGTTCTGCAGATGAGACGCTCAGTGAGTCTTGCGTGGTCCCTGTGATGGCTCCCAGCGTGAAGACTTCAAGAGGCTTCTCCAGGTGCCTAGTTCAGGCTTTCTGAGGTTTGAGGAGAGGGGCCAGTGTCTGTTGTCCTTCAGACAGGCCCCCAGGATGGTGAAAAACTCCTGTGGGCATCAGGAACCCAGGCTCTGGTTACAAATGATACCCAAGAGGATTTGGGGGAGAACAAAGATCTGCTCATGGCAGGAAGGTTCTCTGCTGCCGGTGGGAAGTCACCACCCACCAGGACTGGCCAGCAGCTGACCTCTTCTGCAGGCCAGATTCTTCCTGTTCCCCTCTGCTCTGCTGCTGCCACTGCCCACCATCTCTGGCAGCAATGAGGGCCTCCCTCACTGCCACAGGCCAGATGAACCCATCCATGGGCAGGATGGACCTCACCAAGGGGCTAGAGTCTCTCACTAAACAAGCTACCAATGCCTTTTAACTCATCCCCCACCCCCACCATCATGATGATTTGTGAAATCACACTTGCTCTATGAACTTGGGCAGGTTCCTTTCCCTCCCTGGGCATCAGTCTTCTCACCTAGAGACGAAGCCCCAGTCTACTCATCAGGAAAACGGGCTTCATAATGAGACCTGCCCTGGAGAGTGGTTGCAAGGATCAAGTACAGGGAAAGCAGCTGGCCCAGTGCTCGAGGAGTGTTAGCTATTAGCATCTTTTATCACACACTCTTGAGTGTCCTTAAATGCCCCTACCACCAAAGGGATCACGGAAAATGCTGACAAACTTAAAGCCTGAAGCTGCCAGGCAGGAGGGGCAACCTCCCTTCGTAAATCCTTTGAGAAGGATCCAATCAAAATGGATTTCATTTTGCACAGTGGCAGGACCTGGGGGTTGGGGAGCCCACCATGCACGGCTCTCCTGAGGTCTGGGGGATGTGGCTGGAAAGAGGACTGTTTGCTCAGCATCTGGGCACTTGGCTGGATTCTGCGTTCCCGGGGAGGCTGTTTCTTGATACAGAATTGATTATTCTAATCAAGGCACTTCAGTGCTCAAACTGTTCAATATAAATAAGGGAGAGCAGCATAACTGTGTGGCTGAAAGGAATTAAATCGGAGCATGCTTTCCCGAGAGGAGTCTAAAATAAACCCGCGGTTAGCATGCAGAAAAGGCAATAATAGAAACCTTCGGCTCTGACTGACACAGATCGCGCAGACAAGGAGGCACGTTTCCAGGGAAGGGCTTCACATGCCCCCTCCTCCCAGCAATTGCTCTTCGAGATGCAATCTGGAAGCTTCCTACAAACCCAAAAGCCTGGGCCAGAATGACCTCTGTCCCAGTCTAGGGAAAGCCAGAGACGGGTGGGACAATGAAATGCAGGAAGGGTGCCTGTAGAAACCTAACGTGGGTAATGCTAAGGATGCTCTGGGGCTCTGGGGAGTAGACCAACCAGAATCCTCTCTGCATGGGGGCTCCCAGGCCCCTCTTCTGGAAAAAAAAAAAAAGGTTTGAATACCAAAATTAGGACTCTAGAACAAATTGGGGAGCTTAAAGTTACCCTGGACTTGGCCTGGGGTGGGGGTGGGGTGGGAAATAGGAGACCAAGACATGCGAAGCAGCAGTAGGTGGCCGTGAGCCAAAGCACCCTGGGAGGGTGGTACTGGGGTTGGCCACTCCAAGTCCTCCAGTGGATGTCCAGTTAGTGCATCTCCTTCTCATTGGCTGTTAGGGAGACTCAGTGGCAAAATTTGAGAAGCATCAGCATATTGGGATAAAATAGGCCTTTGGCATCAGATGAACTTGACTTTCCATCTCATTTATGTTCCCCTTCCAAAAAAAAAAAAAATCCAGAAGTCGAAGTTCTAACCCCCACGGACCTCAGAATGTGACCTTCTTTGGAAATAGGGTCACTGTAGATATAACTGGATAAGTTAAGATGAGGTCCTAGTGGAGTAGGGTGGGCCCCTTATCCAATACAGCTGAGGTACTTAAAAGAAGGGGGAATTTGGACACAGACAAGCACACAGGGAGAAGACAGCCACGTGAAGATGAGGGCAGAGACTGGGGGGATGATCCTATAAGCCAAGGAACATCAAAGATAGCCAGCAAAATACCAGATTCTAGGAGAGGGGCCAGGAACAGATTCTTCCTCTCAGCCCTCAGAAGGAAGTCACCCTGCCCACATCTGAATCTCAGACTTCCAGCCTGGACACTGGAAGACAATACATTTCTCTTGTTCATAGTTTGTGGCACTCGGTTATGGTAGCCCCAGAAAACTAATACAGCCTCTCTCCATAGCTTGACTTCACTCCTGAGAAGATCATGGGAACCTTGCTCAGGTGATGTTAATACTTGGGGATGATGCCACCTGCCTCAAAGGCTGGCATGAGGATGAGAGACCAGGGAAGGTCAGCAAGGCCTGACAGAGCCCTGCCTGGGCCCGTGAACCAACCTCCCCATCCAGAGGCCTGGGAGTCCGTGTGGCCAAGTGAGCAGAATGTGCAGTCAGGCTGAGTCAGTCTGCCTCTCAGTGTCATGTAGTAGCCAGACCAGGGAAGGCTGACCCAGAAGCTGAAGTGGCTTTGGAGGAGGCAGGGAGGGCACTTCTCGAAGGGTGGAAGCAGCAAATCAGCCCTCAGTGTCCAAACTAGAGCCTTCCTTGGCCGTCAAGTCCCTGTCTCCTCTCCTCCCCAAAGCCCCAGAGGCTCCCGAACTTCTCCGGTAGCTGGGAGGAAGATGGCGGGACACCATGGAGGTAAATGCTCAGCCCAGTGCATAAGCTCATACGTTCAAGAACATGCTCCATGCTCCGCCCCCAGCCAGGCCACAGGAGAAGCAGCCAAGGCAAGGCCAGCCAACCAGAACAGCAGGCACCTGCAGCGGGGATGCCCAAGCGGGGAGTTTGTTGGGTTCATGGCCCCAGGCAGGGTCAGTGCAGGGTCAGCTGGCCTTCCTTAGTCTCTAGTCCTGGACCAGTCTTGCAGGTAGGCGTCATCATTCCCAAGTATTAGAATTGCCTGCTCAGGGGGAGGGTGTAGCTCAGTGGTAGAGTGTGTGCTTAGCACGCACCAGATCCTGGGTTCAATCCCTAGTACCTCCATTAAAAAATACTGATAATAAATAAATAAATAAACAAACCTAATTACCTCCCTTCTCCCCCAAAAAGCCTCGAGGATAAAATACTGCGATTTAAAAAGAAAAAAATATATATATGTAGGAAAAAATGAATAAGAAAAATAAAAGTTAAAAAAAATTGCCAGCTCAAGGTCCCAGTGATCTCATCAATGGGGAGGCCAAGCTATGGAGGGAAGTGGGATGGAAATTCAAGCCCATCTGATGCCAGAGGCCCCCGCCCGGCAACACGCCGGCACCCCTGGTGGGTTTCAGCTGGGTCTCTAACAACTGAGCGGGATGAGATGCAGTCCCAGAGGGTGGTCTGGGGGGCGTAGCCCAAAGCTGCCATTTTGTTACCTTATGTTAGAGCTCAAAAATTGATAGGGAGTTTGCATTCAAAGTCATACTACATCCATGTCTATTTAAGTACAAAAAATGAATCTTTACATTACTTACAAAAGTAACTATTCCCTCCCCCATTTTGTAGTAAAATTTACCCTCCAGGAAGATGAGTCATATGCTGTAGGGATCCCAGCTGGAGCAACCTGGCGTTGCACAAGGCTGCTGATCGGCACTAACCAGGGCGCCCCACTTCCCCCTTCCCCTCCGGAGCGTGACGTGCCACCTTGCACACCACCCTCAGGGTGCAAGCCAAGGGGATCACGGCTCGCCCCAGCCCTCCTCGTCTTGCTCACTCCCCCTCCCAGCACTGGCTCCTGTTCCTCCAGGTGGCCCCACAACATCCCTGGCAGGCTGTCCATGCTCCCTGCCCCTGTGAGGGCTCAAGGCCCTGCATAGCTCAGCCAGGCAGCAGCCCAGACCCCCTACATCCCCCTGGGCCTGGCCCTGAGCCCTGCCTCCCACCACTTGAGATGCCAGGGCTGTTCCTCTGCGATCAGAGGCATTTCGTGGGATCTGTATGGCTCATCTTTCCTGCCCTTGAAGATATTCTCAACGGCAAAATGCTCACTCCTTCACCTCTGGACCATTTACTGTATGCCAGATCCTTGGCCAGGAGCTGGGGGTCTAAGTGACAACGGGAAGTCATCACAGGGTCATGGAGGAAGAAAGACGTGATAGTGTAGGATGGTAGGTTGGTAGGTGTCTTGGCCAAGGCAAGTTCAGGGAAAGCACCAGAGAGGAGGCCAGGCCTGGCCAGGGGCAGAGGTGCAGGGGGAGGGATCACTCCTGGAGGAAGTGATGTATCTGATGAGGCACAAAAGATCCCTAATGGTCTGAGGAGCGAAGAGTGTTCCAGGTGAAGCCAATAGCGTGTGATCCTGCCAGGGTGCTGACCTCTGAATAATAGGAGAACTGACCACCCTGTTCAGCTAAGGATCTCCAAGCACCTCCACATGTGTGCTATGCTCCCCAGGCTGGTGGGCCTGGCCTCCGAGGATTAGCACCTTTCAGCCCATCAGCAGCTTGCGTGCCCAGCTGGCATCCCAGCTTGCCACAGCAGGGCCCCACTGGCCTGGGTTCAGGGATCCATGGGGAAAAGGGAGGGGGTGGCTGCTTCATTGGAGGGGCGTCCCCCTAACTCCCCATGCCCATGGCCATGGCAGGGGAAAGGGGCTGCTATGGACTGAATATTTGTGTCCTCCCAAAATTTGTATGTCAGAGCCCTTCCCTCCAGGGCGATGGTATTAGGAAGAGGGGCCTGTGGGAAGTAATTAGAATTATGGTCATGAAGGTGGGGTGAATAGAATCCTTTGAGGGTAAGACTCTCACTGCTCTCCACCCAGCCCTACTCCGTTACAGGTGGTACACTGGAGACTTAGAGAGCTAAGGCCACCTGCTAGGGCACCAAGGTACTGAGTGGCAGAGATGAGATTTGAGCAAAGGCTGAGCCTCTGGGTCCACAGAGCAGGAGATGGGGAGCTGAGAAGGCAGGGATCCTGTCCCCAAGTCCCAGCTGCAGCAGCGCTGTTGTCATCCATCTTTCTACAGGGACTCGCCTGAGGTTTCCCTTGAAAGAGTGCTCTGCAGCTTCTGCACTGCACTGCACCCTGACTTTGGCCTCAACTGAGCTTTGTACCCTCCTAGCTCAGCAACAGAATCAAAACCCCTCAGGCAGTATCCCCCTGCCTGCACCCCCAACCCAGTGCCCTCTGGGAATCAGGGTGATGAGTCCCATGTCACTACGTGTCTAGGAGGAGATCTAGCGGCTGGTGCAGCCCCTAGCGCAGGGCCTGGTGCGGAGAAAGTGTGCTCCGGGAACAGGCAGTGTTAGCATGAGCCTTGAGTATTATTAATAACCAGACAGAGGACACCAGTGGGTGTCAAATCCAGAGGGTGAGACGAGGACAGGCAGGCGAAGGAGGGGTGAGGTAAGTGGCCAGGAAAGGCCAGTAGGAGGGAGGGAGGATGGGTCAGACCTGGTGCGGGCCCAGCTGCTTAAAGGAGCCAACCAGGGCTCCCCATGGCTACGGCTCAGGGCTTCCAGATGGGAGGAGAGTGCTGGGGACTTTAAGCTGCTCCAAGTGCTCACACATCGGCACACCCCGCTTCAACTCCGGCCTCTGCACACCAGGACCTGCCCAGAGCAATGGCCTGCCCTCACCCCCGCTCCATCCTATCCCTGTCCCGTGCCCACGCCACTCAGGCATTCTACCCAGCCACCCACTCACACAGTCTCTCCTTCACTTAACAAATAATGCAAACACCTCTTCTGGGACAGTCCCTGGGGCCACAGTGCATCCAAGACAGCATCCCCCTGCCTCCATCTTCCCAGAGCTGACAGTTAAAAAAGAAAAAGCCCTCCATAAGCACACAGGGGCAGCAGTGCTGTGATAAGGAGGCATGGGGGGAGGGGGCCAGGACTGGCCGTGGGGCCTGGCCACACTTGCAGTTTCGAAGTTCAGGGGGAAGAGCAGGAACCTAGGTTTAAGCCAAAAGGCACGTGGCATTTCCTTCCGTGATAGTCACTGACCCAGGGGAGAGCCTGTGAACTCAGCAGGCCCATCAAAACCTTTACTGGCTCTTTGCGTCCGTGGAATTGCTGTCTGCTGCCTTATTAGGGACACAGGGGGAGCCGACCCCTGGAGGCATGCCATGGCTGACGGCAAAGAGGGGCAGAAAAATCTGAGTGCTTGACCCAATTGTGGGGCCTTCCCTATCTTTGAACTTCCTGTTATGAGTTAATAACTTTCCTTATTGTTGAAATTCTTCAAAGTGGCGTTAATGACATTGCAAGTTGAGACGATGGACAGAGGTCAGGAAGCCATTGTCAGGGAGGCTCCATGGGCCCGAGTGGGCTCTTAAGCCAAAGTCCAATGATTCCTGGCATGCAGCTGCCTACCATTTTCTTGCCTTTGCCTGGAACTGAGCCCTGATGAAAACCTGCAATCCTGAGGCTAAAGGGGCATTAGGTAGAGAAGAGTGCTTTTTAAAAAAAAGAGGTGAAATTCATAGAACATAACATTAACCACTTAAAGTGAACGATCCAGTGGCATTCGCAATGTTGTGCAACCAACATTTCTACCTATTTTCTTTTTTTAAAAAACATATAATTTTATTTATTTATTTTTAATGGCAGTACTGGGGATTGAAACTGGGACCTCGTGCATGCTAAGCACGTGCTCTACCACTGAGCTATACCTGCCCCCCCACCTATTTTCAAAACATTTCCATCACCCCAAAGGAAACCCTGTGCCCACTAAGCTGTTAGTCCCCATCACATCCCTAGCCCTTGGCAGCCACTAATCTACTTTCTGTCTCTCTGTATTTGCCTATTCTGGACATTTCATTTAAATGGAATCATACAATCCTTGGCCTCCTATATCTGATTTCTTTCTCTTAGCATAATACGTTCACGGTTCACCCACGTTGTAGCATGGATCAATACTTTATTCCTTCTGTAAAATCTATAATCAACATATAACATTATATTCATTTCAGGTGTACAACATGCTGATTTGATGCTTCATTTTTTTAATAGTTGAATCATAATCCATTGCATGGCAGTACCCCATTTTATACATTCATACATTGATGGACATTTGGGTTGTTTCTGCCTTGTGGCTACTGTGAATAACGGTGCTATGAACATTCGTTCACAAGGTTTTGCTCGAACATCTGTCTTCAGTTCTTTTGGGTACAGACCTAGGAGTGGAATTTCCGAGTCCAATGGTCCCTCTATGTGCGTAACTTGTGGAGAAACCACATGTGTTTCCCTGCCTTTGGAAAAGCCCAAAGAATGCCAGTGTCGGTCGCTGTCCTCGTGGAGCAGAGCCCTCTCATCTCTGGGTCATGTGAGGCCCGAGCGATGCAGCCTCCATCATGCCCTCCATCCTGGAGTAGGGGGAGAGTCCAGCCAGGCAGACTAGAAGCCCAGCATCACCAGCTTCAGTCAAGCATCTCCCTCTCCCACCAGGCAGTAGGAGGAGCCCCCCCCCATCCCTGTGGTTCCAATGGAGAGACAATTACCAGGAGCGGCATCTAAAGAGGTTCAGTCCCCTAGGCTGTTAGCCCAGAACCTGGTCTCCAACTCCCAAAGGGGCAGCATGAGATGGGGAGGCTAGGCTGGAAGGACCTCCCCAGGGGGCTGCTACAGGAAGAGGTCCAAAGGACTCCCAAGGAGCCGTCAGCCTGTGGGCTGGTATTGCTCACCTCCTTGCAAACCCCTACTTGGAACAGGGATCCTTGTCATGGGCTGAGCCCCTGCTCTGGTTCCTGTTTTGTTACTCCAGGGCCCACAGAAGCAGAACCACTGTTCTGTGCCCCAACTCACATGGCTTGGGTCTTTTCCTTTGGATGGTCCTGGAGAGCCTCTTCCCCTGGGGGACAGGCCACATCCCAGGGCCACTGGGTCAGGATATGCAACACACAGCCACTACTGGCTCCCTCTGTGCCAGGCCTTGGGCTGTGAGCTCAGGAGGCCATGAGAACAATTTTACTCATGCACTGACTTGACGGCCACGTGCCAACCTTGAGAACCTTCCATGTGCCAGGAATATAGCAAAGGACAGGCCAGACGAGACCCCCTGGCCTCAGGAAGCCCACATTTGGGAGGGAAGGACAAGAAGAAATTTTAGAAGACTGCAGTGAGATAGCACTTCACACCCACCAGGATGTCTGTAATCAAAACGACAAATAATAATGATTGTGAGCAAGGATGTGGAGAAATTGCAGCCCTAGTGCATTTTCGGGGGGTGGGGGGAATGTGAAAGGGGGCAGCTGCTTTGGAAAGCAGTTTGGCAGTTGTTCAAAAAGTTAAACATTGAGTCATCTTTTGACCCCACAATTCCACTCCTAGCTACAGACCTAAAATGATTGAAAACAGATGTTCACACAAAACCTTGTGCACCAAGGTTCAGAGCAGCATTCTTCACAATAGCCAAGAGGTGAAAACAACCCAAAAGTCCATGTGCTGGTGCCTGGAAAAGCAAAATGTGCTATATACCTCCGATGGAATAGAATTCAGCCATGAAAAGGAATGAAGTACTAATTCACACTGCAACAGGGATAAACCTTGAAAACATACTAAGTGAAAGAAACCTGACACATAAGACCACACATAGTATGATGCCACGTATGTGTAATATCCAGAACAGGCAAATTCACAGAGAGACAGCAGACAGCGGTTGCCAGGGGCTGGGGGAGGGGGAATGTGGAGGGACTGCTAATGGGTGTGGGGTTTCTTTTGGGGGTGATGCGAATATTTGGGAACTAGAGTGAGGTGATGCTTGGATAGGATGGTGAATATACTAAATGCCACTGAACCATCCAGGTTAAGATGGTCATGTGAATTTCACCACAATGAAAAACAAATACCTGACTTGATTTCAGCAGTGATGAGTGCTATGTGGACATTGAAAGAGAACAATTAGGGTGTGGTGGGGTGGGTGTTAGCCAGAGACATTGATAATGGCCTCTCTGAGGATATGACATTTAAGCTAAGACTTCTTAAAAGTGATGAGCCTGTCATGCTAAGAGCTGGGAGAAGACCACTCCAGGTTAACAAGATGAAAAAGACTTGGATTCCATCATCCCCAGAGGGGGAAGACATATCCCGAGTGACAGGGAAATCAGCACTCCGAGCTGGCCGACAGGCACAGAGTATCATGGGGACACACTGGAGGGCACAGACTCTGGGCGACAGGTGAGGGCAGGGAAGGAGACGATTCTTGAGCTGGGCCTTGAAGAGTGGGGCAAGAGTTAGCCAAGGCAAGAAGGAGGGGGAGGCTATGAACTCCTGAGACCACAGCCCCCACTGAGAAAGAGCATCACCTCCTGGTCCCCGACCCCAGCCCCAGCCAGCGCCCCATCGACTGCAGAGTTGCTAATGGGCAGGTGTTGGCAGCATCTGTGAGGAGTCTCCTGGCCACATGCTGGGTCAGAGCAGGTCTGGGAGGGGAGGGCAGAGTGAGTCTTTTCAGACTTGCTCTTTCCTGTGTTTCATGAGGTCAAGGGGAGCGTGGAGTGCAGATGAAGAGGCCAAGTCCATGCTTCACCACCAATAAGCAGGTTACGCACATAGCTAATCCTACCACCCATTCCAACCCAGGCCTGGAGACCAAGGGGTCTACACAGTGGCCTGCAGTCTGCATACACAGTACTGTGAGCCCTTGACCTTCGTTGTGTTTATACAGCCACGAGGCCCAGGCTCTGGGGGACAGGGAGTTTCTGGCCAAGTTTTGCAATACCAATGTTGTTCAGTCTTTTTGCTCTGAGGCAAAGAACAATATCCTCAGAAGTCTTGATCCTACAACAAGCAAATGCCTGAAAACGGCGAGTGAAACAAGGATCATTGCAGAGACCTCAGGGATCACTTTATTGAACCCCCATTAAACAAATGAGGGAAACTCAGGTCTGGAGCGGGGACTGGGCAGAGATCACAGGGCAGGGTGATGGCTGGGGAAGAGTTTAGACACTGGATTCAGAGAAAACAGAGTCTGAATCACAGCCTCACCACTTGCTTGCAGTATGACCCCACATGAGGCTTTTCCCTTCTGGGCCTCAGTTTCCCCATCTGTAAAATGGGAATAATAGCATGCACTCTTGGAGTTGTGAAAATCAGAGGTTGTGAGACTTAAAGGGCTCAAGTCTTCAGAGGTGCTCAGGAAATCGAACAACCCTTCCTTAGGTTATAATATCTGTTCCTCAGTCTGCCTCTTGGGCCACTTGACTCAACGGCCTTCGTACTTGGAGCATCTAAAGAGCCCAGCAGAACAGGGACATCTGGAGAGGCAAATGGCCACTGCACATCCTAGCCCAAGTCATATTCTCCATGGGACACAGCGTAGTGGGCACCAACCGTTAGAAGGCATGTTGCAGAGAAACATGAAAGAGCCACTTGTCTAACAGTCAATATCCCTTTCAGAATCTAGGCATGTTCCAGGTCAACATCAGTCGAGCAAGGCCAAGAGCTGAAATTCACTGCTCTGTTTTCTTTTGAGTGACATGGAATGCTCTTTTTCCATGCAAAGAAAAACAGAACAACCCATGCCATTGTTCTGACATCAATTCAAAGTGCCTTCGGTGGGAGCAGTTCTCTCCCACTCCAACCCCCAAGGTTGAGTCCCTTCCAATCGCCGGCTGCTGGACCAGCTCCAGCCAGGTTTGCCAGGGAAAATGCAAGGAGTCCAGTTCCATGAGATTTGCAGATGAAGAACAAATCATTTCCAAGTGTAAGTATGTCCCAAAGATTGCAGGAAACATACTTATACTACAGAACAATCCGTTGTTTATCCGACATTTCAATTTAACTGGGTATCTTGTATTTTTATGTGCTAAAACTGGAAACTCTGGCTCCAGCCGAACCGGCTGGGAGTAAGACTGGCGCCTGGCCACAAATCTGGGTCACTAGGCAAATTGCAGTGGGGTTTCAAGCCTGCCTGAGCCCCAACCCCTGGCTGCCCAGCCCTCTGGAATCAGCCATTTTGTGGGCAGCACTGACCTAGAGAGACCGCCAATCACCCTGGTTCCTGTTGGTGGGTTCAGCTCCCAGGAGGGGAGTTCTCCGCACCTAGCTCTACAAGCAGTTGGTCTTGGTGGTGGGTACTTTTGGAACTCCTACCTGAGACTGGTCAGCTTCCCTCCCTCTCCTAGCCCCAGCAGCAGCCTGCAAAGTTCAGCCCTGCCCAGTTTGGGAACCACTCCTGGCCAGGCAAGGCCATGTTCACTCAGCACCTTTTCCGGGAGTGACTTTTCGGATTCACACCAAGCTGTCTGCAAGTCTTCAGAGCTGGATGGGGTGGTGAGCAAAGAAGATACAGCCCCTGCCCTCCAGGAACCTGAAGACTGCCATTTCCCGAGGTCCATGTCTGTGCTGGACATTTTATAGGAGTCAATTGCATTCAGGCCTCACAATAATCCTAGTGCTCTTACGACCACTCTGTTTTACAAATGCAGATAAAGAGGCTCAAAGACAGAAGTTAGAAAGTGGGGATGCCAGGATTTCAACCCAGATTTCTCAGACTCCAGGAGACAGGACATGCTCAGAGGGTGGAACTACAATACAAAGTACAGGAAGTCCTGGAGGGAAGGGGTCCTTGCCTCTGGCGGAAGAAGGAAGCTCTAGCAGCAGGCTTTGTGGAACTGGAGGGCCCCTAAGGTGTGGAGGTGTGGAGGGAGGGACCCAATGAGGGTCCCTGCCTGAGGACAGCAGTGCTGGAAGGAGTGGACACTGGGACAAGTAGGTTTGTATTTATCACATTGTTCAGACTTACGATGTGCCCCCAAAGGGGGCACTGTGGATATGTGGCTTGAGGTCACCCCTTTTGGTAACAGGAGAATAGCAGCTTCCTCTCCCACGGCCCTGTGTTAAAAGCCACACTGCGCTGGAGAACGGTCACAGCCCCTCAGATGGAGACACCCACGATGATCAGTGATCAGGAGGCATTCCCCAAGAAGCCAGTCCTCAGCCTCAGCAACAATCACCAGGCCTCATTCATTCATTCATTCATTCACACATTCACTTGTGTCTTCAGCAATAAACACTTGGGAAGCACCTACTAGGTGTGAGGTGTGAGGCGTGGGGTGAGTGATCCAGCCCCGTCTTGCCGGTAGTGTGCGATAGTGGGGTTCCCTCACTAACCATCCCCTAGGGTCTAGGTCTCTCTCTGCCACTCTTTCAGGCTCCAGGTATGTGGGACACGTAGGAGGGGCCTTGGAAGCTGTCCCCTGGCACAGTAACGGGTGGCTGCCCAGGGGGAGGGCAGGCAGGGCAGTGCTTCTGGGCAGGCCTCCTTCCCCTCGGGCCGCGCAGGTGGTGTCCTGTTCCCTGCGGAGCCGGCCGGGCTCCTGGCAGTCCATTCCGTGCCCGCTCCCACCCGCCTACGCAGCGCCCCGGAAGGCGCGGGCCGTCCCAGGCCTGGTGCTGGGCCGCGCCGCCCCCACAGCCCTTCCTCCGGCCACGGGCAGTCCCCCGCGGCGCGCGAGGCTCTCCGCGCCCTTGACCGCGGGCCTCGTAGCCTCCCTATTGGCCGACCGGGTCACGTGTTCGGCCGCCCCGCCCAGCCGGCCGCAGCGCGGCGGCCGACCCGGGTTCCTGCAAAGCCTCCGCGCGCAGCCGACCCTTTCCTGTACCTCAGGCCCTGACCTCCCTCCGCTCAACGGCTCGCTGTTCGTCCCTCCTCCGTGCGCCCCTCCGTCTTCCCTCAGCCTCCCTCCCGCTGTCCTCCCGGCCCTGGACTTGTCTGCCACTCACTCCCTTACAGGAGGTGACTGTCACCTCAACTCAGGTCCTGCATGGGAGTGGGGGACCAGACAGCTCTGAAATGTTATTGGAAGTGGGTAGGAGACACGATTCAAGACACGTGTGTTTACTGAGTTTGGTCACCTGCTGGGTGCCTGGGGGTGGGGCGGAGATGGAGTAGGGATGGAAACACGACGATTCCTGCCCTTAGGGTCCTGCCATTCTAGTACATAAAGCACACCAGGGCTTTCCTTTCACAAGTCAGCCCTTTGTAGTTAGATGCCATCAGAGTCTCTAGGCAGGTCTTCCTTTGAGCTCTCCCCACCTGGGTCCCGAATTCTGCTGGGCACCTTATGGTGGGGTGAGTGGAGAGAATGAGGCCAAGAGTCAAGGTTAATGAGCCCCAGCCCTCAGGAAGCTCTCAAAACCCAGTGGAGAGTAAGATGAGGAAACCCCTAATTATACTGGAAGTCAGTAAGTGCTGTGCCGGAGGCATGACTCGGCAGGCACAGAAGACGCCGTATGAGCAGGCCTGGGCCTTCTGCAGAGAGCGAGAGCAGCGCCATTTACTGAGAAGGCTGGGAAAGCTCCAACCCGTTTACTGACAGCACAGTCATTCATTCTCCAGAGCAGGCTGGAAGCCGGACTTGCCGCTCTGTGCAAACACCAGTGAGGGGTGTGAATCACTTAGCTTTGAGGCGGGAGGTGTCGGGTTAAATACAGGACGCCCAGGTACCTTTGAATTACAGATAAGCAAACAAACAAACTGGGGTGGGGGGAGGGAATCACTTTTGGTATAAGTATATCCCAAATTTTGCATGGGCTGTACTTGTACTAAAAATAATCCTTGTTTACATGAACTTCAAATGTAATGTATTTTTATTTTCAAAATCTGGGAACTTTGGGGGGGGGGGTTGAGGTGTGGGAATGGCCCAAAGGGACCTTGTCTGGAAAGAGCAGAGGTGATTCCTGACTGATGTTCCCTGGACCCTACATGATAAAAGAAGGGCCACTCCAGCAGGGGAGGGGAGGACTAGAGGAAGTAGGATGAGTCCCACCCAAGGAATAAAGGCCTGAAGGCTGAGACTTCCTGAAGATGATTTCTAAAAGATGCTCCAGACCTCCACGCCAGGCTCGGTGCCCTGAGAAGACTGTGGCAGAGAGACTGTGGCAGGGCTTGTGGTCGAGTAGGGAAGGGAAATGTGACCTGCTTCATCTTGACAGCAACTTGGGGCCCCCAGGACCTGACACAGTGCCTGCAGAGACTGTCAGAGGCTGTCCTTCTTGACACCCTAAACCCTTGCCCTTACATCCTACTCTTGGTCCCCGTGTCTTCTGGTCCCTTTTCTCCCGGACTGCCCGCGGAGAACCTGTCCTGCTTTAAAAGTCCTCCAAGCTGTCCTCTTGCCGATTTCAGTGCAAACTGGGACTCTGCTTCGCAGAGACAGCTGCCTGCGCTTTTCCCATACTGGGGCTTCTTGACTGAAAGTCTGACATCTGATAGACCAGAGAGAGCTATGACTGCCACATACCTGGCCCAGCAACGCTCTAAACCCTGAGAATTACTAGAATTGGAGAAAAGGGGAGTATCGGGGCCAGTCAGGGGGCACCGATGTTCTCTGGACACAGGTTACACGGGGCCCAGGACACACAAAGTGTACATGGCCCACGTAAAACCAGAACTTAATTTGGCCTGGAATAAGTATGCTAGCTACCGCGAACTGGAAGAAATGGCAAAGTAGCAATGCTTTTGTTTGCTTTTTCATAGGCTAGAAGCATTTTAGAGGGGTACGTTATTTTAAAGTTATAGAGCCTTCCCGAAACACGCACCCCCTGAAGATGGTTGAAGCGAGGCCTTTTTCACTCCCATTAATTTACTATAGGACTTGGAGGCCTTGGGAAATAGCCCGTCGGTCTTAGGGGTGAATGTTCTCAACAGCCAGGAACAAACAGATGAGGCAGTCACTCAGTGCAGGTTGGGGTGATGGGGCTGGTGACCCTCGCCCTCTCCAAAGCACATCTGCCGGTGAGGCCACATCGGGGCGGGCTGCACACGTGAACTGTGGAGGGGATCGGCCTGGCTTCAGATCGCTTTGTGTGCCACTTAAGAGCCGGGTGACCTTAGGATGGTTCCCGAACTGCTCTGAACTTCTGTTTTCTCATCTCTAACATGTTCCAACAATCATCCTGACTTTGCAGGGCAGTTAGGAGGATTTAAGGAAGATAAGTTCAGGGCTCAAGAAATGGGCACTCTTGTCAGAATCAGAGCGAACTAGTGGCCCTCAGACAGAAAGGTGTGGGCGTTAGGCTAGGGGCATTTCGATCACACATTTACCACTCTTCCCTCTTCACATTTCACTGAGATGGACTTCTCAAAGAGTGTTTCCCACCAACAGCTCCCCTAGTTAGAACACCCCAGACCCATCTGGCGAGGGCTTGACTGCCCCCTACTTCCTGTTGGCCTACTGGATGCCCTGAGATCGAGGTTGCAGAACGGATGGCTCAGTGGGGGACGAGGGGAGTGGGGCTGCTTGGGTTAATGTTTATCCACCAAGGTCGCGCTGGCCAGCCTGGGTTGGCTAGGCTGAAGTGTGCAGAGGGGCCAGAGCTGCTGCTGAAATCGCCGTGTGCAAGACCTGTTTGCCTTCTGAAAGGAGGTAGGGGGAGCGGAAATGATCCAGACTGACCCCTCATCATCTAGACTTCTCCCAGTGGCCTTCTGGAGCTCAAGGTCCCCCGGCACACACGCACTGAGTGATCAGGTGAGGAGAACCCAGGAAGCGAGAAGCAGCCCGTTTCTCTCCTCCAGCTGGGCTGGTGCTACAGTGTCATGGGGGGTGTGGAAACCGCTGTGGTCTGGCCCCCCTGTTTTGAGAGGAGCCTTGTCAGGCCTTTCTAGAACTGCTGGAACAAAGTACCACAAAGTGGGTGGCTCGAAATAACAGGCGTTTATTGTCTCAGTTCTAGAGGCTAGAAGTCCGAAATCAAGGTGACAGCAGGGTCATGCTGTCTCTGAAGGTTCCAGATGGTGATCCTCACTGTCTCTTCCAGCTTCTGGTAGCCTCAGCTGTTCTCGGCTTGTGGCCGTTTCACTGCAGTCTCTGCCTCCATCTACACAAGGCCTTCTTTTCTGCATCCGTGTCCTCTCCTCTTCGTCTGAGAACGCTGGTCCTTGGATGTAGGGCCCACACAAATCCAGGATAATTGTATCTTGAGATCCTTAACTAATTACATCTGCAAAGACCCTATTTCCAAATAAGGTCCCATTTTGAGGTTCTGGGTAGACATAAATTTGGAGTGGGTGGATACTTTTTAACCCACTAGACACCCCTAACTTTAATCTATGCCAAAGTGAGCATTTCAGAATTCATCTGTATTAGATATTATTTATGAAATTATTGTTAATTGATGAAAACATGCTTCAAAGTGGCTGCCATTATCACCCAAGTCCCCTCTAAAGGTGTGACTAACGAAAGACACTCTGATCACTGGTGTGCGTCCATCCCCAGAACAGTACCAGGTACACAGTAGGTGTTCAATAAATATTTGCCAGTTGAATACATGTAATGAAATCCATTTAATGGCCAGTCCATTTAAGGACTTGCCCTTCGGCTGAGAGAAGCTGGTCATGGGCACAAAGTCCTAGTTTCCTAGCTTTTAACGAAAGAGCCCAAGGCACTTTTTAAACAAATCTGACAAGTTAAAAGCAGTCCAAGCCGAGCCCCTCCGGTCTGCCCTGCCCGCCCTCTGGGTAGTCCCCAGGCTACTTCTGGGGAACGCAGGAGCCACGTGAAAATTCTGGTTGGGAGTCAGGAGTCTCATGCAAATGAAATTTTTGAGCACTGGTTGCTACATCACACATCGCACCAAGGCATTGACAACCACCCCTAAATTTCACTTCCTAAAAGGCCACGACTTTTTATGCTACCCCCAGGCATTTACTGAGTCAGCCTTACATGGCTTCCTTCAGCAGACAGAGCCATTGCTGGCCCCAAGCCAGGTGGTGAAAACGGTCTGAGTGAGGAACTGCTCTTTCTATTAAAAGGGTCCCATTATTTTCAGGATGCATATTTTGCTTTCCTTGATTCCCAAAAGGGAAGTGCAATGTGAAAAAAGATATTTTTGTAAATGAGACCGGGGGCGTGGGGTGGGAAAAAGCCAAACAAGCATTGTCCATCTCTAATTGAACTAAATTGAAGGGCCAGGCTGCCAGGGTGACTGTTTTGCAACAGATTGTGCTACACGCCAGCTTACCAACTGGTGGTAATTCCCTGTGACCTTCAGGATAGTCTAGACTCTTTGGCGTGGCATTCTTTCACAGCTGCCACCATCTTCTGCCTCACTGTTAAGGACTGAATTGTGTCCCCCCTCAAAAGCTGTTGAAGTCTTAACCCCCAGTACCTGTGAATGTGATCTCCTTTGGAAATAGGATCTTTACAGAGATAACAAATGAAGATGTGTTTAGAGTGGGCTCTCATCCAGTGTGACTGGTGTCCTCATAAAAAAGGGGACATTTGAACATAGAGGCAGATGCCCATGGGGAGAACACCGTGTGAAGATCCCAGTGATGCTGCCACAAACTAGCCAAGGGACCACCGGAAGCTGAGAGGCCTGGACCACATCCTTCCCTTCACCTTCAAAGGGAGCATGGCCCTGCCAACAGCTTGATCTCAGGCTTCTGGCCTCCGGATCTGAGACGATGCATTTCTGCTGCTTAAGCCACCCAGTTCGTTGTACTTTGGTCCGGCAGGCCTAGCTAGCTACTGCACTCGCCTTCCCCACCCTCAGTCCCGGACTCTAACTGCTCAGTTCTCCCCCACCCAGAGCACACACACCATTGCCGTCATGTGCTTTGGCTTGGAGGAATGACACATCTGAGTTCCCAGGGACATCCCATCTTGTGCTTGTTGTCACGGCTTAATAATGAGTAGTCCCCTCTCAAAGGTGTCCTGATTTGGACTCTATATTGGCTAGATGTGTCTGGGCTAGCTCCACCTTCCAGTAAGCCCCTTCTCCTTTTCTACCTGGTAAACTTCTATGCGTTGGTCAAAGCCCATCTGGAACATCACTATTTCTGTGAAACATGCCCAGTGTCAGCCAAGTTCTCAACAGTTTATACATTTCCAGCCCACAGTGCTTGTCACTACATCATGTCAGCTCAAATAAGCGCTTCTCAGGGATGCCCCCCGCCGAAGTTCTGACTGGCCCAGAGCCTGGCCATTGCTTCCATCACACCATGGACTCCCCTCCGTTCATGGCCTGTAGCCTGGCCTGTAATGAGCTATTAGGGGAAGTATTATCTGTTACGGTAACCCATTACTCGTTCCTAACCGGTGGTGGCAGGGACCACATCTGTGTCCTGGCCCGCAATTTGAATGAAGAAACATCAGAGGTGATTGTTTAAGTTCTTGACCTCCTGCTCAAGCTGTCACCTCTTGCCGATCTCGGCTGTGTCTTAATCCTCTCTCCCCTTTAGCACCTGCTACTGTGTCTAGAACATCCAAGTGCTCAATGCCTGTTTATTGTGATAGTGTTGAATTTAAGAATGTAACTCAATGGCTAAACAATTCCATAAGTCAAAAAAGATATTGTATATACTTCCCTCCTGAAAGGAATACCTTATGGCTGGGTAGAATAAAAAGGATGGATGGTAACAAGGGTTGGTGAGGATTTGGAGACGTTGGAACGCTGATGAATTGCTGGTGAGGATGTAAAATGGTGCAGCCACTTTGGGAAACATTCTGGGAGTTTTTCTAAATGTTAACAGAGTTACCATATGACCCAACAATTCCAATCATAGGTGCATATCCAATAGAAATGAAAACAGGTCCATGCAAAATATTGTACCTGCATATTCATAGCAGTGAATTATTCATAAGAGCCAAAAGGTGGAAACAAGCCAAATGTCCACAGATGGATGAATGGATAAACAAAATGTGGGAAGTATATACATGCAATGGAATATTATTTAGCCATAAAAAGAAATGAAGTACATACCTGAAACTAATATATTATTGTAAATCAACTATGCCTCAATTAAAAAGAAGTAATGAAGTACAGATGTATGTTACAACACGGATGAATCTTAAAAACATTATACTAGGTGAAAGAAGATGGACACAAAAGGTCACATATTGTATGATTTCATTTATATGAAATGTCTAGAACAGGCAAATTTATAGAGAAAGAAAATTGGTAGTTTTCAGGGGACAGTGGGGAGGGAGAAATGGGGGTGACTGCTTATGGGTATGGGGATTCTTTGGGGGCTGATGAAATATTCTGGACTATATGAATGTATGGATCATGGTGGTGGTTGGACAGCTTGGCGACCATACTAAAAACCATTGGATTGTACATTTTACTTGGGTGAATTTTATTGTGTATAAAGCCTATCCTAACAAAGGGTCAAAGACAGCACGCATGCGCAAAGTTCTGTGTTGGGGCAGCGCCAGGATTTGGGAGGAGGAGCTTAGCCCGAGCAGGTTCCCACGCGCAGCACTGAGGCCGGGGCTTTCCTGAGGCTCTGCTAGCAGTCTGAGACGTTGCCAGCGCTGTCCTGCCCCAGCAGTTCGGCTCTGTTCCCACTGAGCCCCATGGTGTGAGGAAGGGCAGGCGGGTGGTCTGCAGCTGTCCCTAGAAACACTGCCACTAGAAACACCACGTATTTTACCCTCTAGGGGTCCGAGCGGGGAAGGGGTGGGGCTGAGATGGTGGAGGCTCCATCCTGCTCAGAAATAGCTGCCCCTGGAGGCCCCCCACTTGAATAATAATAGGGTTAACAGGTTCCTTTGGGCAGTGCACATGCCCCCACATTGGTCAATGACCTCTTTAAAGTGATCCCCGGAAGCTATGACTGGAGAAGGAGCGCCTTCCTGGGACTGTCTCTGGGGCACTTTCCAAAGAACCTCCCCCAGCTCCCCACCCCTGATGGGTGTGATCCTTAGGAGGTGGCTTCTAGGCAAGCCCATCGCATCTTGCTCCCCTACACACCCCAGCCTTCCCGGTGGTGTTTTTGATCCTGATTGGATTGGAAGGGTCTAGGAAGACACTCTGGGAAAGGATCTCCCTTCACAGCTCGCATGAGTTTTTGGCAGTGACACAAAGAGGTGGCAGTGTTTATTTTGGGAAGGACCTGTGTTCTTGCTCCCCTCATCCTTCCCGTCGCCTGGGACAGGGGCGCTTGGTTAATTCTGGCTTCCTGTGGGAAGCTTTGTTTCTAAAGCAGGTCACAGGCCCTCCTGTCCTGGGTGGCAGCTGACACTGGCAGTGTACAATCACATCTGAGATGGACCACGGAGGGCCTTATCCGCCAGTCTAGGTTTTTGGTCCCCTTAGCTCAGGATCCTGTGGAGACTTAATGAATCTTCTTTTAAAAATCATGGCATAACATACATAAGCATCAAATTTACCATTTTAACCATTGGTAAGTATACAGTTTAGTGATGTTAAGTGCATTCACATTGCTGTGCAACCAGTCTCCAGAACTCTTGTCATCCTGAGAAACTGAAACTCTGTCCCTGTTAAGCAATAACTCCCTGTCCCCTTCCTCCCAGCTCCTGGTGATCACTACTGGGCTCTGTGTTTATGAACTGGACTAGAGATCTCACATAAACGGAATCATACAATACTTCTCCTTCTGTGCCTGACCTATTTCACTTAGCATAATGTTCTCAAGGGTCATCCATGTTGTAGCAAGTGTCAGAATTTCCTTCCTTTTTAAGGCTGAATAATATTCCATTGTGGATGTAGACCACATTTTGTTTGTCCATTCATCCATGGATGGGCACTTGAGTTGCTTCCACCTTCTGGCTATTGTGAATAATGTTGCTATCACATGGATGTATAAAAATCTCTGTAACTCTTCTTTCAATTCTTTTGGGTAGGTACCCAGAAGTGGAATTGCTGGATCATATGGCAATTCTATGTTTAATTATTTTGAGGAGCCATCATACACTTTTCCATACACCACTTTACATTCTCATGGACAGTGCACAAGGGTTCCACTTCTCTGCATCCTCGCCAGCACTAGTTATTGTCTGGGGTTTTGTTTGTTTGTTCGTTTTTGATAGTAGACAGCCTAGAGGGTGTGACGTGGTACCTCACTGAGGTTTTGACTTGCATTTCCTTCATGATTAGTGATGTTGTACATTTTTTCCCTTTGCTTATTGGCCGTTTTATGTCTTCTTGGAGCAATGTCAGTTCAAGTCCTTTGCAAATTTTTTCATTGGGTTATTTGATTTTTCTCTTGTTGAGTTGTTGTTGAGTGGTAGGAATCCTTTATACACTCAGGATATTAATCCTTCACCAGATATGCAATTTGCAAATACTCTCTCCCATTCCACAGGTTGCCTTTCACTCTGTTAATTGTGTCCTTTGATTCACAGACGTTTTAAAGTTTGATGTAGTCTAATTTATCTATTTTCACTTTTGCCTGTGCTTTTGGTTTCCTGTCTAAGAAATCATTGCTAAACCCAATGTCAAGATTTCCCCCTGCTTTCTTCTAGGAGTTTTATAGTTTTCACTCTAACATTTAGGCCTTTGATCCAGTTTCCCCTGCACTATTTATTGAAAAGATTATCCTTTCCCCCACTGAACGGTCTTGACACCCTTGTTAATAATCATTTGATCCTATATGTGAAGATTTATTTCTGGGCTTTCTATTCCAGCCCTTGCCAGTACCACAGTGTTTTGACTACTGTGGCTTTGTAGTATATTTTTTGAGCCAAGCGGTATGAGACCTCCAACTTTGTTCAACTTTTTCAAGATTGTTCAGAGGTCCCTTGAAATTACATATGAATTTTAGGACTGATTTTTCTATTTCTGCAAACAATGCCATTGGGATTTTGATAGACAGTGCATTAAATCTGTAGATTGCTGCTGATAACTTAACCATATTAAATCTTTGAATCCATGAACACAGATGTCTTCCCATTTATGTGTGTCCTTAATTTTTTCAGCAACATTTTATAGTTTTCAGTGTACAAGTCTCTCACTTCCTTGGTTAAGTCTATTCCTAAGTATTTTATTCTTCTCCATGAGTTCATCGTAAATAACAGAATTTCATTCGGGTTCAGGAAATATTTGCTGACATTCATGTTTTCCCTCTTTCATTTCTCCCTTCCTCATATATTCTCATTCAATTTTAATCTTGGGTCTCCAAACCCTTCAGTGTTTGGAAAGTAGCATGCTATTCACCTCAGCATGAATCAGGCCAGCCCTTTCAAATGAAAAGATAAAGTGCTTTTTAAAAATCTGTTTTGAATAAAACGCACTTGAATGTATCATAAAATAGTTCCTCATGGGGCTTACTTCCTCAAAAAATTTTTAGCGTACGACACTGAGATTTTGAAATAAAACTCATCATTGGGGGCAGAGGGAGGGTATCTTGGAAGTTGGCCTTTCCTCCAAGGGGCTTTGTTTTGATGTGGGATCTGACTGGGGCCTGGGGCAATTTTCTCACCAGGATGCTTGTGGACGAAACCTCAAAGCCATCCTGAACACCCTCTATTTGCCTAAGGATGAAGGAGACAAACAGGGCTGGCCCTTGGAAACTTTGTGATGTCATAACAATAATCCCTGCGTTTCTGGCCTTGGTGTCCAAGAGGCCCTGGGACAAAAAAATCTGGGTTTCTCTCTGTGTGTTAAGTGTTTTCATGTCCCATTCCTTGGCTCAAACTTCCACCTAGCACCTGGGAAAATAGACCCTGCTGACCCACAGGGCCTCTCCAAGGAGGCCCCCACTCAACACTGAGTTCCACAAGAAACTGGAAGGAAAACATCAGAAAGAGCACCCCTGTCTGCATGTGAGCTCAGGATCCAGGTTGACCCCCACAGGATTCTGGAGTCCTTCTGTGTGTGCCACAGGTCACTGGCAATTCCCAGAAAGAAGGTGGGGGAAATTTCTTGTCCCTGGGGCCCGTGTCATGCTCTTTCTGTCCAGACTCAGCTCCCAAGCCTCCTCCATCCAGGTAAGCACTCCTGGCCCCACCCTGATGGAGCTGGGCCACCATCTTCTCCCAGGGAGGGCTCTTTCCTGGCCCCACCCAAGTTTTTGTCTTGTAGCACACCCTTGGTATGTGTAGGGCAAACTTCACCGCCCTCTCCCCTTCAGGACCCTGGGCCTCTTAAAAGCAACCAACCAACCAACCAAGCAGAGAGATGAGCAATTGTGGGCAGCCTCAGGGCCCAGAGCTGAAGCCACTCCCCCACCCCCTTTAACCTCAACTTTATTGAAGTATGATTTCTCTATAATGAAATTCACCTAGTTCGTGCTTAGAGTTTAATGAGTTTGGGGAATTGTATACAGTCACATAATCACCATCACAGTCAAAACAGAGAACATTTCCATCACCCCCAAAACTTCCTTCTTTGCTCCCTGGCAGTCAGTCCCCTTCCCACACCTCTGGCCCCAGTCACCATAAATCTGCTTTCTGTCACTAAAGTTTTTCCTTTACCCAAATGTAATATAATCATACAGTATATAACATTCTGCATATTATTTATTCTATTTAGCATAATATTTTTGACAGTCATTCATGTTGTACCACATATCAGTGGTTCTTCCTTTTTATTTCTGAGTAGTATTCCATCATATGGACATATCACTGTTTAACCATTCACCGGTTGATGGGAATTTGAGATTTCTTATCTTTTTGACTGTTATTTTTAAAAGGCTACTATGAATATTTGAATACAAGGCTTTTATAAACATGAGTTTGTATGTGTCTTGGATAAATACCTAGGCGTGGTATTGCTTGGTTGTGTGCACATTTAACTTTATAAATCGCTGCCAGACCAAAGTGGATGTACCAATCTGCTGAGGCTACATTTTAAACAAAGGGCCCGGGTGGGGAGGAGGGAGGCAAAAGGACTTGGGGGTTCTTTTAGAAGCAGAAGTTAGTCTTGGGCACTCATGTGTTTATTTTGCAAAACAAGCTTATGAAGCAGGTATTAATATCCCCATTTCATAGATGAGGAAATCCAGGTTCAAAGAGATATTCTTGCCCCAAGTCACACACCTAACAAATGGAAGAGCTAGAATTTGAGCCCAGTGGCTTCGTGCCAATGCTCAGGGGCTTATCCCCGCCCTCTCCCACCTCTCTTCCCATCAGCCCACCTGGCAGCTCGGGAGCACTGCTCCCTTGACACACTATACACCGCACTTGCCTCTCTCTTTGCTGTATTAGGACACAATGACCCTGGGAAGCAGCACTTGACTCCTTTTTTCACAGGAAGCAGCTAATAACCAGAGACGTGAAGTGACCTTCCCAAGGCTAACGGCTTGTCTATAGAATTGCTGGAACTGGAGTCCTGGTTTCCTGACTCCAGGCACTTTCTGCCCAGTGCCCTGCAGCTACATTGAAAAGTTTTGGGGGGAGAGTAGAGCTCAGTGGTAGAGCACATGCGTAACATGCACGAGGTCCTGGGTTCAATCCCCAGTACCTCCATTAAAAAATACAAAAAAACATTTTTTTTAAGTTTTCATTTCCAACCACTTCTGTCTTCAGCTTTCTCCTTTAGAAGGATGCTCTTCCCTTTTGTCCACCTTCCTCCACTCCAGGTTTAACAGAGCGAACCTGGCGCGACCAGGTGGTGGCAGTCTCCAGCCTGCATCAAGCCGAGGCAGGGGCGTGGACCAGGGGTCAGAGCACCAGCGCCAGGGCCCTTGTAGTGAGTACTAAGGGAGAGAAGTAGGGTCCGGGCCACTTCCTTTCTCAGGGCTGCTTCTGCCCCAGGAGGCTGGGGGTGGGGCTGAGGGGACACCTAGCCAGGCCAAGGGTATAGGCCCCTCCTGGTTCTGCCTGCTTTACTCCCTGCAACTTGGGAGAACCGGATGGAGCCCCAGAAAATAGGCACCTTCTGTCTGCCTTAGCAAAAGCAGGCGGACTGTGATGGGGATGGGGGCAGGATGTCCCACCCAGAAAGGTTATCGGAGAAGCAGCCTTATGTCACGTCTCCTGCTGCCTCCTCCCTCTTGTGCAGGAGCCCTCATTTGTGTGTGTGTGTGTGTGTGTGTGTAAGACACAAGGAAGCCTGAAGAACCCCCAACAGACACTCACACATATACTTTGAACCATGAATGGCAGCCCCAGCCTGAGGGAGGGCATGACTTGATCAAGAACACCGCCACCTCGCTAAGGGCAGGGTGGGAAGTCTTCTGTAGGGTTCAGCCTTTACAGTTTTCAAAGTGCTTTCATCTCTCTTCCCTGCTGGATCCCATACCTACGCTGCGAGGCAGGCAGGGCAGAAGTCTCTGTCTCCATGTCACAGACCAGAGACTGGTCTTCCCTACAGGCCTTTCCTGCTTGGGTTGCCTCCTTCTGGAGCTGGGGCCGGGCCAGGGCTGGACCTAGGTTGGAGGTGGTGGAGAAACCTTCAGTAACTACCTCCTTAGGATGACGAGTGTCCCTGTTCTGTACCCTGTCACCCCCCCCCGCCCCCATTTACAGCCTCATCCTTGAACACAGTGCCTACTGTATCCAAGGTCTCCCATCCAGCCACTGCCCTCCCTCTGTCCAACCACAGGTCCCTCTCTTCCTCTGCTCTAAGACTCACAGATTCAGGAATCTAGTTTTTCAGTGGCCCACCAGGGAGCCTCAGTGGCACACCATGCATACAATCAAGAAGCATTTACTGAGCACTCTTTGAAATTCGGTACAAAAGTGAATATGATTCAAAGAAGTTCACAGTCTGGGGAAGGGAGTTGATAGGGCAGACGTAAGCAAATGATGACATCAGTGCTCTGAGAAGGGCTCTAGGAGAGAGGGGAAGCTTCTAATTCTGCCTAGCCTGGAGCAAGTGCTATTCTGCTGGCTTTCTAGGAGTCTGGCTAATCCAGGAGAAAGGATCAACTCGTGTAAGGGGCTGGAGGGAGGAAAGAACCTGGTGCATCCAGAGAATAGAAAGATGTTCCCTGTGACTAGACCAGAATTTGGAGTGGAGAGAAGAGGCACTTTGGGAGAAGTGGCTGAAAAGTAGGCGAGGTTGGGGTCTCAAGGGCCTTGTGACTCAGATGAGAAGTCTTGACTCTTCAATAGGGTTAATATGTGTGTGTGTATATATGATATACAATTATTTACACACATACATATACTAGTATCATGTAAACAGCTGTTTTTAGATGCTGGAGTAATAACAAATATAAGAGGAAAAAAGTTCATGTTAACGTAATTCTGTTTACCATCATTAACTGAATTGCTCATGTATAATTTTAATGCAGCACAAGGAATATTACAGATAGTCTATGAGTATTTTTTATTACACATTGAATTCTCTTTCTGAAGTTGTCTATTTTTTCTTTTCCTCTCTTTTTACTGAGTTAATGATCGCATGCCCGAAACCTCAAAAAAGTAGAAGGAACTTTGTCCTGAAATGTTTCCTTTCACTAAGTCTCAGGAGAGTTCTTGGAAAGGTGCTGGCACAGCATGAAGGACACCACAGTCAGTGAAATTTCTTATTCCCTTATAGTATCTCAACTTCACGCAGCCAACCCTGTGAACTCCAAAATAGCTCAATTTCGTAACAGCCGCTAAAGTTTTATCTAGAGAAGTTTTCCCTCTGGATTTCCCCTTTATTGGAGAAAAACAGTGAGACGCAGAAAATTCTGGGACTACACTTCCCAGCGGCCTCCGCTCGGCACCTACTCCAACTTCCCTTAACAGTGGTGGCCGCTAGCATCTAGGTCCTGCCCATTCCCGGCACCGTACTCAGACCTACAACTCCCAGCTGCCTCCACGCGCCGGACCCGGCAAGGAGGGCTTCCCAGAAGCCTCCCCGGCGAAGAGCCCCACCCCTCGGAGCGGCTCCCCAGGCTCGGCCGGCGCCCCGCCCCTGGCACGTGATGCGCCGCCACCAGCCGGCGCGCGGAGGAGGGCGGCGGGCGGTGGCCAGGGGCGGGGAGGCCGCAGGGGGCGGGCCCTGGAGGGGGCGGAGCGGGGCCCCGGAGCCGAGCAGCCTGGCAACGGCGGTGGCGCCCGGACCCCGAGGTGGGTTCGCGCTCGCGGCTGGCCTGGCTCCGAGCCTGGCGCTTCGGGGACCCGTGGTGGTGGGGCCGGGAGGAGGAAGTTGGGACCCCCCCCTGGCTGGCAGGTCCCGCGAGGCCTCGCAGCACCCGCGGGAGTGGGCCGGGGGGGTTAGCCCGAGTGCCTTCGCTGTCCCCGCCGGCCAGGGCTGGGGCCGCGGAGCAGCAGGCAGGTGCCTCCGGCTTCCCCCGTTCTCCTCGCCCAAGGTCCCGGGCCGGCGGCGGGCGAAGGTCGGGACAGGAATCGGGCCGGCGGGCCGGGGAGTGAGGGAGTAGGGGCGTCGCGGGCCGCTGCCCGGACTTTGCTTCCCCGTCCCGGGGCGGCGAGCGGGCCGGGCGGCCGCCCTGCCTCCCCGGCGACGCGCCGCAGCTAGTCCTTGCCCTGGCCCTCCGGGCGGGGTGAGTGCCTGCCGCATCCCTCGTGGGTCCTGCGGCGAAGACCCCATCGGCGCTCTGGGCCAGTGTTTCTTTGTCACGCAGGGAGGTTTATCTGCTTTTGCAACAGTTGAGGGAAGGTCTGAGGAGGGAACGGTTAGTTCCCTGATACGCAGTCGGAAGTCTGCACAGGCACGAGCAAGCGCCCTTTGCCGGGTTGCCTCCCTTAACTGTCTTGCTGCGCTCAGGAAGTGAAAACTAATTTTAGTTTTTGCCTAAGCAAATATGAAATGAATCTGATGCAAAAATTATATTATGGGCCTTATAGACGCATGCAAACTGTGAAGTGAAGTGGATTGTGACTGGTTGTTACAGAGACAAACTAGACCTTCACAAAGATGGAATCATGGCATGTTAGAATTGACGGGACCTTTAAGTTTATATAGTTCACTTGTTTCCCCGATAGGGAAGCTAAGGCCCTAAGAGGTTAACTAAAGTGACAACTCAATGGCAAAGCCGTTATCACAAGTCAGGTTTCTGGGGGCATCTCAGCATCTGTCTAGCCTGGGTAGTTTTTAAAATCACAGCTCAGTTATGTTCCTGGTAAAGTATCCACCCAAGAGTCTAGAGACTGAGCCAGCGATTTTGCTGTAGTTCAAACCATTTTGAATTACCTTCAGAACCATTTACCAGCCAAATAAGACCATCAGGCTTCTTAATTTATAGACATGTTTTCCTTTCACCCAGCATATATACTGGGCACGATCACCTATTCACCAACTTTGACTCTGAACTTTTGGCTGTTTCACAAAACCAAACTGACCCTTGAGAGATGCCACAGCATGGAGTAGGTTCAAACCAGAGGTACTACCAGTGTGTAGCAGCTTCCTGGGGTAATTGAAAGCGGAGTCCACTTATTCATAGGGGCTTTTAGATTCTAGAATGATTATTAAATGATTGGTCTCCTCACCTTAAAGTTCTAACTTGTATTTATCAAGCTGTCAGTGGCTTCATTCATTGAACTCAGAAGGCCCATAGTGTGCCAGCAGCGTCCTGAGCATGGGGAAGACAGCAGACAGCACCACTGATGAGGCCCCTGCCTTACAGAGCTTCTGTGTGGGGAAGCAGACAATAAAAAAGTAAACAATGATATGTTTGCCAGTAGAGATGATCACTGGAAGAATAGAGCTCTGAAGCTTAGCGATGACCAGCTAACAGGCCGGCATGATTGAGAGGGAGTTGGGTATTACTTTGAGTTGCTAGTGTTAGGCAGTCAGCTGCTGCTCCGTGAAAGCAAATAACCAAATCCAAAAGGAAATCTGTCTGAATCAAGGAGATTCTATGGCATCATCACTTCTCCGGCGATCGCCTCTTGGAGGATAAGTTCGTCACAGCCTCATTTTTACTTGCATTCCCCACCCCCCTACATGCTTCCAAACACCTAGAGGGGTGGTCTCTGAATCCCTTGCTGTCTCAGTCGCTGCCTCACTCCAGCTACAGAAGGCCCTGCGGACTGAGGTCAGGGTTGGGTGTAGATTTCATGCCAGTGTCTCCTGTCTGTGGGCTACCTGACCCAAGGAGTTCTCTTCCTGCATGCTGGGAACCTGCCATCCTAGGGGATCCTCAATACTTGTGTTGTGTGGTTTGTAAAGAAACTAGTTCAGTTTGGAATTAGCTCTAGAGTAAAGAAGCACCCAAGTTCCCAAGAGCAAGAGTACCAATAAAATGCGTTAGTGATAGCTTCCTATAAAATTCATCTACTTACTAGCTTTTCAGTTTCTTTCCTATTCTGGGTGTTCAGTGGCTTCCAAGCAATTTTCTTTTTCATTTTTCCCGGTTCTGAAAAATCATTGAAGTTAGAAAAAATACTCCAGTGTTCTTTGTTCCAAAATGAAAGGAGGATTAACAAAATGTAGTTACTTTAAAAACCACGGAAAGAACATGTGGTTCTTGCTCTTACTGAGGGCTCCAAAAATAAGGAGAAAAGTGGAGCCTCTTCAAGGCTTAGGCGACATTTTGAACTGGTGGCCAAGGATTTCAAAAGCGCAGAGTTTCTCGTTATTTCTAAAGTTTTTTCAATTTTATAAAAGAATAAGAGGTTGTTTTCATTACTCACTAGTAATTTCCCTTCCCTGTTTCTGACCTCTTTCAAGTTCTGCTTTCTTAGTTTTCTAGTTTCTCAGTTCATTATTCCTATTTGGCAGATGAGGGGACAGGGGCTGTCTTTTGCCAATAAGGTGTTGACTCAGGGTTTGAATCCTGGCTTTAATATTACCTGTGTAACTTTGGGCAAGTTCCTTACCTCCGAGCCTCAGCTTCTTTATCTGTAAAATGAAGTTATTAATATTACCTTCATCCAAGGGTTGTTGGCAGGACTGACATAAGTGCTTACAGTAGCATCTTGTGCATAATAGGCAGTCAAGAAATGTTAACTTATTGACTTGAGCTATCTGGAACTCTTTCTTTCTTTCTTTCTTTCTTTTTTTGAACTCTCTTAAAGAAAAAAAGTGATTCTAGCCATGTCCTAATAAACTTTTGGAAATCCAGTAAGCATGATGTTCTAGCCATTTCTCTGCATTTCATTGTTGACTCCAGCTTTTAGTTTCAGGTGACACTGGTGGCCCTGTGCACAGTTCTTGTAGAGCTAAGTTGTCTTTACTGTTTGGAGTCAGAAGTTACTTATAGTCGGAGGGTGGCTTCTGGTGTTGAATGTCTACAGTGTATTTTTCCACAGGACCACCAGGACAGTCTCATCCTTTACTTTTTAAGAATGTGGCAGGCATCTCTTTAGAAAATTGGCATCGGGCACTAGTGCTTTCTTTTTCTGTCCAAGGAGCAAGGAGTGGTCAAGGACCCTCGTGTCTGTGGGAGGTGGTAGAAAGTCCCTTCTTCACTCCCTGATACTGGACAAGTCATTGCACCTCTGCTGATGGCTCTTCTGTTTGTAAGCTAGAGCGAAGACAACCTGCGCGACCAGGCTCCCAGAGCTCTTCAGGGATCAAATATGTATTATTATTATTATTATTATTATTATTATTATTATTATTATTATTATTGCACCTGTGTGTTATATAAGTCGTCGCTATTTGGAGAGCTGGTGTGAGAGGGCAGCATCCTTCCTGTTCTTGGCTCCTCTCCTCCATAGCTGTAGGCATGGCCTCTCTGCCCCTCCCTCCCTCTTCTGTCAGCAGTGAAATATGCCAGTGTTTTATTGCCTCTCTCAAATGGACCTGAAGCCACTGGTACACCTACGAGCTTCCATTTTGTTTATTGCTGAAATGATGGTACTGGATAACCAACAAGCACAGGGTGACAGCAAGACGGTTACTGCATCAGGGAATAGTGCCTGCCTTTTCTGCAGTGTCTCAGAATGGAAGTCTTTCCTTTTTCAGGTGAACACCTTACGTTGGCTCCTCCATGCAGCTTGAGGCCCTGCTGAGTTCCTCCACCCCTGGGTTTAGGATGAGCAGAAATCCAGGGACCTGATAGCTCTCCAGGTCCATCTGGCCTTCCTTGTTCAAACAGGATGGGTGCCAAGTGCTCTTTCTACTTGAATTTGTTTCTCAATATCCTGCAACAGATGCAATAAGTAGCTCTTTGAAATTTCATGTACTAATGTTAGTTTAGTGTCACTGTTCCCTGACTCTTTGTCGTGATATGTAACACCTGGGTCTCTCAGCATTCTTTTTTTTTCATCTTCCAAGCTTGTGATAAAGAGGGCTGAGGTTGGAGATGTGTTTCCGGGCAGGTGAAACCTCACAGGGCCCTCTCCACGCAATAGACATTTAGGAAATGTTCTTTGATTTGCACTGGACAAGGGGGCATAGCTTAGAATTGTTTGGGTATGTTCATTTCACCATTCTGTTCTATGTCCGGAGACCATATTCCGAGTACAAGATGCATCAGAGTTCATGCTTGGCCTGTCTTTCCATGGTCGATTAGCAAATTAATAAGGCAGTTCTTTGAGTCCAGTGGTGGGAGAGGTCCCACATGTTGGTTTCCCACCCCTTTCTTCCCAGCTTCTGGAATTTTGGACTGTCCTCACGTGCAGTTTGAGTTTAGGTTCATTGTTGCTTTGTTTGTTGATGTGTTTGGGGGTGGGCGGGGCTAAGGGAAGTCGAAGGACAATAAATGAAAGTAAAAATAAAAGTAACTTGTTGGTAACTCATTCAGCTCTCCTACCCTGGCCTACAGACCTCAGCAACACCGTGGTGCCCTTTTGTTAGCTCGTGATAATTGTTATGTGTTGCTATCTGGTACTTGAGCGTTTTGTGAGAAGGAAGCACTGTTTGTTTCCCAGGGTGTCTCGCTTCCTCCATGGGAACTCTTGAGGCAGAGGTGGCTCATAAACGGGATTCTTAGCATCAGGTGATGTAGCTTGAAATGCCCTTGCGTGACCCTCAAGTTCCTTTATGGCCCTGAGATGACTTAGGTGGGGACTTGGGAGAATGGGGACTGGGCTGTCAGGGTTCATTCCAGCAGCCTGAAGTCGGCCCCAGCTGTTTAACTGGAATCAGAGGTGCACCTGCGCAGCAGTGACCCGGTCCAGGCCGGGTCAGCTCTGTCTGTGCGTCACAGTGAGAAAAGTTTGCACTTGGTTCCAGTGAGACTCCTGGAGGGCACTACCGTTGACCCTGATGGGATATAAGAAACCCCAGTCAAGATTCCATTTGGAGCTTCCTGGTCCTGAGATGTCTTTGCACACATCAGTGGTTCCGGAGCTGGCAGAGAAAGTGGGCGCCCCTGCCGCACTCCTAGACAGAGGGCAGTCGGAGTTGGCCCTCACCTCTCTGTAGCCCTTGCTGTGAGACGTAACTGATTTTTTTTTTTAGGTTGAGGCTGAGTATCACCTTGCTGGCTGTTCTTTTCTTCACTATTATCAACTCTGAAATGACGTGATCTTTTCTCCAGAGTGTCCCATCACTTCCATGCTACGAAACAGTTTTTCCTTGTTGATAAAATTGTCCTGGTGCCCCTGCCTGTGATCTTAGACAAAATGCAGAATCTTAGCTTCCCCTCCCCCCAGACCCACACAACCAGAATCTGCAGTCTCACAAGACCCCCAGGTGATCTGTATGTAAGTGAAAGTTTGAGAAGGTTAATGTAAGTAGCCTTTATGTCCTCGCTTCCCAATCCTTTGGGACCACGCTGTTCATTAGAATAATAATTCAAGCCACACGTGCAACCGTTTTCCTGGTAGCCACATAAAAAAGAGACAGAGGAAATCAATTTTTATAAAATATATTATTCAACCCAACATGGCCAAAATTTTATCATTTCAGCATGTAATCAGTGTAATAATTAGTGAGCTGTCCCCCTTCCCTGTTTTGTACTAAGTGGTCGAAATCCAGCAGGCATTTTACGTTTATAGCACGCCTCAGTTTGCACTAGCCATATTTCAAGCGTTCAGGGGCTCCATGTACCGGTGGCTCCAGTGTTGGACAGCGCAGCTTTGAGAGATGCGTTTTGGCCTTGATTTGCTGATGATGTCATCAGATTTGCTGTCAATGCCGGAGGAGCAGTTAGTGCCACAGGCTGCCCGGGTAATAACTTCCGTTAACGTGCAGTGTGACCACGCCAAGCCCTTTGCCCAGGGCTAGTCCATCCTTCTCCTGTGAATCCTCACAACATCCTCACTTTGTTTCAGAGAGTTCTTTTCTGGATTTTAGCTTGGTAAGCCATATTAAGAAGTCACCATTGGTAGACGTGTGAAATGCCAGCTTCTTTCTTAGGGGCATCTTCAAAGGACTCAGGGAAGGCCTCTCCTCTGGCTCAGCGGAAAGGACCCGGAGGCCCGGATGGAGGTTTCCTGGCGCTGCAGACCTTGCAGACCAGCGAGTGGTTTACCACGCTGGCTGCTCATTAGAATCACCTGGGGAGCTTTAACGACCTGCTGCCTGGGCCCCACCCAGACATTCCAATTTCTTTGATCTCAGGGGGAGATCAGACATCTGCATTTTTGAAAAGTGTTCCAGGTGGTTCTGGCCTGCCGCCCAGCCCCAGAGCAGCTGTCCCTGGCTTTGCTGCACCGCGAACCACCCAGTCTTAAGGCTGAAGTACAGATTCTGACTCAGGGGGACCGGGCCGGCCAGGGTGGAGAGCCCTCCTCTCCCAGGTGACGCAGATGCTGGTGGATGCTGGCGTGGTGGCCGCGCTCCGACTGGAGGAGCCTGTGCTCCAGAATCACCTGAGGGCGTTTCCCCAAACTCCAAGTTCGCTGGCAGCCAGCCTGGAGTTTCTGATTCAGTAGGTTTAGGGTGGGGCCCAGGATCTGATCTTGAGAAGGCACGATGTTTTCCATACTCCACCACAAAGTATTATGTTGACTTTAGGTTCCGAGTAGGCACACCTCTGGTGCACAAATGGATGTTGAATTTTATCAGCCCCCTTTCTGCCTTTACAAAAATATGTTTTTCCCCCTCTTTAAGCTTGTTAACGCGATGGGCTGTTTTAAGGGATTTGCTAATATAGCTTGGTAGCATTAACCAGGTTTGCACTGCTGGCGTCAATGCATTTCTTACTGCTGGATTTGTTTGGTAATATTGTCTTCAGGATTTTTACATGGATATTTGTGAGTGAGATTAGGCTTTAATTTTCTTTTCCTGTACTGTCTTTTCTAGTTTAGTATCGTTTGCTAGCCTTGTAAAGTGAGTGAGAGTATTCCCTTTTCCTGGAAGTTTGTATAAAATTGGAGTTATCTGTTCCTTGAATGTTTAGTAAAACTTGCCCCAGAGCCCCCCAGGGTCTGGTGCTTTTGCTGTGGGAAGAGTTTGAACTACCAGTTAATTTCTGCTGTATCTGTAGTTATGTCTGTCTTTTCATCCTTAAATCTTCATGTTGTTTATTTGTGCCTTCTCTCATTTTTTTCTTGATTTGTCTTGCCAAAGATTTGTCCATTGTGGTTATGCAGTATGAGGTTTGTCAATATGTGGAAATGAATGAGCATAATTATATTCTCAAGCTTCTTTTCGATTAATGTTAATGAAACTTTATATGATTTTAAAGTCAAATTTGTATCAAGGTGTAGTCCGAAAAGCCTTGCTTTCACCCTGTCTCCTGCCAGGCGTGCTGTTTCCGCCAGCCACTCCAATCAATATGACTAGTTTTCAGTTCATCTGTGTTTCTTCTTCCGCAAATTTGAGCTAGTGTGCGTGTGTGTGTGTGTGTGTTGCATTTCCTCCCTTTTCTTATATCAAAAAAGCATACTATATACATTATCCAGCCTCTTGCTTTTTTTCACTTAAAATATGCCCCAGAAATCACTGTTCTCTTCATTATCTCCTTCCTTCTTTCTTTGGATTTATTTTGCTGCTTGGATGTTTCAAAACATGTTTTTATTATTATTTAGTTTTTTAGTTGTTGTTATTTAGTGCTAATATAGTCTCATTTCCATTTTGATTATTTCATTCATCTGTGAGTTTCGAAGTTTATTTTTAATTCACAAATACATTTTCTAGGTATCTTTCAAGCTGATTTCTGACTTAATAGCATGATGGCTACAGAATGTCGTCTGAATACTAGCAGCTCTTTGAAATGTGTTGAGGGTAGGTTTATATAAATAGCATTTTGTGGTTGGCCTCTTTCACTTAGCGTAATGCTTTTTATATTCATCTATGTTTCCTCACTCATCATGTAGCATCGGTTGGTGACTTTCTGTTGCTAAGTACTAATAGATAATATGGCTATACCATAATTTGTTCATTTGCTAATTGATGATCCTTTGGGTTAATTCTATTTTTTGGCCATTATGACTGAAGCTGCTATGAACATTGCTTACAGGTCTTTGTGTCAACTCATGTTCTTATTTGTCTCGCGTAAATACTTAGGTGTGGCGTTGCTGGGCCAGCTGCTTCGTGTATGTTTAACTTTACAAGAAACTGTCAAACTATTTTCCAAAGTGCCTGTGCCATTTTGCATTTCCATCCCACTGACAAAGTAAAGTATGAGAGTTCTACTTGGGCCAGGTTCTCACTAACACTTGTTATTGTCTGTCTTGTTAAATTGAAGCCTGTCTAGTGGCTGTGTAATAGTAGCTCACTGTGGTTTTCGTTTGCATATTCCTAATGACTAATGATGGCCGAATATGTCTTCATGTGCTTATTGGCCATTTGTATATCTTCTTTGATGAAGTATCCACTCAAATCTTTTCCCTGTTTCTTATTGGAATGCCTGTCTTATTAAGTTCTAAGAGTTCTTTGTATATTTTGGATACAAGGCCTTTGTTAGGCAATTTGCAAGTCCTTTCTCCCAAACTGTGATTTACCCTTTCATTTTTCTTAACTGTGCCTTTGAAAGAGCAAAGATATTTAACTTTGATGAAGTCCAGTGTATTGGTTTTTTTTTTTTTGCCTCTTGTAGTTTATGCTTGTAGTTTATTCTAAGAAACCTTTGCTTAACCTGAGTTCACAAAGATTTCCCCCTGTGTCTCATTTTAGACTTTTGCAGTTTTAACTCATTTTAGACTTTTGCAGTTTTAACTCTTATGTTTAGACATATTTTTTAAACATTTTTTATTGATTTATAATCATATTACAATGTGTCAAATTCCAGTGTAGAGCACAATTTTTCAGTTATACATGAACATGTGTATATTCATTGTCACATTTTTTTTCTCTGAGCTACCATAAGATCTTGTATGTATTTCCCTGTGTTATACAGTATAATCTTGTTTATCTATTCTGCAATTTTGAAATCCCAGTCTATCTCTTCCCACCCCTCTGCCCCCTTGGCAACCACAAGTTTATATTCTATGTCTGTGAGTCTATTTCTGTTTTGTATTTATGCTTTGTTTGCTGTTTTTTTTTTTTAGATTCCACATATGAGCGATCTCATATGGTATTTTTCTTTCTCCTTCTGGCTTACTTCACTTAGAATGACATTCTCCAGGAGCATCCATGTTGCTGCAAATGGCATTATGTTGTCAGTTTTTATGGCTGAGTAGTATTCCATTGTATAAATATACCACATCTTCTTTATCCAGTCATCTGTTGAAGGACATTTAGGCTGTTTCCATGTCTTGGCTATTGTAAATAATGCTGCTATGAACATTGGGGTGCAGGTGTCATCCTGAAGTAGGGTTCCTTCTGGATATATGCCCAGGAGCGGGATTCCTGGGTCATATGGTAAGTGTTTAGACCTATTTTGGCATACAGACACTAAGGTGCCCCCCCCACCCGATTTCTGCCCACCCCCCATTTTCATACCCTGTGTAATCCCCTTCCCTTGAGTTTACAGCCTTCTGAGACCTTGAGCAGAGGATCCAGCTAAGACATGCCCAGACTCCTGTCCCAGGACCCACACAAACTGTGAGATAATTAATGTGTGTTGTTTACAGCTACTAAGTTTATTATGCAACAGTATAAAAGTAATACTTACGTGCCTCATTTCAAGTTAATTTTGTATATTGTATGAAGTGAAGGTCAAGATTCACTTATTTCCATATGGACATCAGATTGTTCCAGCATGATTTGTGGAAAAGACTATCCTTTTTCCATTGAATCACCTTGGTACCTTTGTTGGTACCAAATCAATCGACCATTTCTAGGACCTCCCAAAGATGAGCCTAATTCTGGACTCCATTCTGTTCCATTGATCTTTATGTCTAATCTTATGCCAGAACCACACAGTCTTGATTGACTGAGGCATTACAGTAAGTTTGGAAATTGGGTAGTGGAAGTACTCCAACTTTGTTCTTTTTTATCTGTACCCCCAGATTATTTTGGCTATTCTTGGTCCTTTGCTTTTCCATATAAATTTCATAATCATCTCGTCAATTTCTATGACAAAATCCACTGAGATTTGATAGAGATTGCATTAAATCTATGGATCAGTATTGACATCATAACAATATTGAGACTTCCAATCCTTGAACATTAATTAACCTCATCTTATTTAATTTTTCTCAGCAGTGTTTTATATTTTTCAGTGCATGGATCTTGTACTCATTTTGTTAAATGTATCCCTAAATATTTAATTTTTTTATATTATGGAGATATTTTTATACTTCAGTGTTCATTATACATTGCTAATGATACAAATACAATTTTTTATGTTGCCCTTGTGTATCATGCAAACTTACAAAATTTATTTACTAGTTCTAGTAGTTTTTTTCTGTAATATTCTTAGGATATTTTACATATATGATCATGTCATCTGTAAATACAATTTTAATTCTTCCTTCCATTATGTTATGTCTTTTCTTTCTTTTTCTTATCTTATTAAAGTTGCTAGGATCTCTAAAATATATTGAAGGCAAGCAATAAGAGAAACCATCCTTGCTTTGTTCTCAGACTTCAGTGGGAAAGCACTGCATCTTTTACCATTAAGTAGATGTTAGCTATAGGTTTTTCATAGGTGACCTTAACTATTCCTAGTTTGCTGAGATTTTTAAAAATCATCATTAGATGTTGAATTATGTTTATATAAACTATGTCTCAGATATAATCTTCAGGAAGATAGTATACCTCATGAATAGCCCTGTTGACTCTACATATCACCACATTCATACCTATTATCAACCACCAGTACCGAGCTTTTCCTTCTAGTGTTGATAACAGAATTTCCATCTGGAGGTTGAGAATTCCTTTTATTTTTTTATGGAGCAGCATATACAATTGTCCCTTGGTATCCACAGGGGATTGGTTCCAGGACCCATTGTGGTTACCAGAATCTGTGGGTGCTCAAGTCCCGTAGTCAGTCCTCCATATCCATGGATTCTGCATCCATGGATAAGGAAGGTTGACTATTGCTCCTTCAAAGGCCGTGGCAATTCTGTGTCAGATTCATACGTGTCATTGGTATGGTACTGGTATTTCTTCATCTTCTTTCTTTGCCATTCTTTTGACACTGGTTTTGGTTTCTCTTCATCTTCTTGCCTTTTTTATTTCTGTCTTTTCTCTTAGATTATTTCTTCCACATCTATGAAAACTTCTTCCCTGCTGGTAGTGTCAAGTTCTAGAACTGTTCGTGTGTGCACACACATGTGTAGCAGGGATAGCTGGCCACTTGTATTTGTGGCTGGAATAATAGGTGACTGCCCCAGGTAGGAAGATAGCTGTTGTCCGTACACCAGGTCACTGCAAGTCTTGCTCTTTCTGAAACTCCGAGGCTTCTAATGAAGCCAGTCTTTGGAGATTACCTTTGGATACTCCATTAACTACCTTGGCAAACTACCTCCTGGGCAGGCGACTAGTCTTGCTGCTGATCTGTTAATCTTGAAGGTCACCCTGCTCTTGTAAATTAGGACTAATTAAGATGTATCAAGCCCAGCATTTTGAACAATTGGGAGGCCCTGGCAACATTCAGAAACCTCACTTGCTGCTTTTGCTTCTAGCACGTGTAGAGAAGGGACGGGCAGCACCAAATCATACTTATGCAGCCCGTTTTCTGAGCTCTTCTTTGGAATTCCCTTCAGAGACCGTGGCACCTTTTACAGAATATCCTCAACAGAGTCCACTGTCTGAGTAAGAACTTGCCATTTGGCTTTAGATCAAAATTATTTTGAGGCCCATCTATTAAAGAGAGTGGATGTTCATGCTGTGGGAAGCATTGTTCTTTAAGAATTGAGATATGGTAAACTTCATGAGATGATGTCTTACGTAGCTTTATGTTCTAAAAGCAGTTTCAAAAGAGTTGAAAGAATACTTTGAATTGTGACAGTGTTGCTGGAATAAGCACACACCATCAACACGGAACACTTTGTAAAATAAGCCATCTAGCCACATATGCTCTGATAGGCATTTTAACCCTTATTAAAATTTGTCCTTTTTAATATAGTTTGAAAAGACTCTTCTATGACACAAAGTACTATTGCAGTCAAACAAGAAGGAGTACATTGGCTCAGTGCCTCACAGACATGGATTTGGGGGGTGGGAGGGAAGTCACTATGTTTTACTCATCCTTAAACTGAAGGCTAGTGTTATTTTTTAATGACCATCAGATTTTATTACATACAGATGAAATTCCAAAAGTAAAGTTTTTTATTGACCTGTGTAAGCAGGAGGCATAATGTTTTCATTTTTAAAATTTGATCATCAATTAGAGAATTAGAGTGACAGATACCTGTTCGTGGGTATACTGCGTAAGAGGGCCAGACTGCCTGGGTTTGAACTGTAACTTTGAGAGTTCTTAGTAGATATGTTTAACCTTCCTGTTCCTCAGGGTTGTGTGTTTTCATTTGAAGAGAGTACTAGTAGTTGCCTTATAAAGTTAGCAGGACTGAATGAGTTCATCTGTGCTTAGAACGATGCTTGACACACAGCAGAAAATCAGTAAATGGAAGCCATGATCTTTATCCATGAGCAGACGTTCTCTTTTGTTTTAATTGTATAGTATCACCTGTATTATTGTCTTTATTACTACTTAACTTGTCATATATTTATTCATCTCCCTAACTCAGTTGCTAGCTTCTTGAAGACCTATCTCAGGGAATGGGCAGCCATTCTTTGCAGTACTGATTGTAGTAGTGAAACCTGGAGCCTGTTCACGAGACCACTGAGAAGAGTGGAAAACCGAGTGTGGAGCAGTGGGCTGCTATGCGGCAGGGGGAATGAACAGAGTACAGCTCCACACACCCACACTGATGGCTCTCACAACAGTGCTGTGTGAGAAGAGAAGAGGCCATAAGAATGTGTAATGATTCTACTTCCATATAGAAGTTCAAAACCATGCAAAATCAACATATTATTTGGGGAAGTATACATATGTAGAAAATTATACGGATGTGCAAAGGAGTTATCAACACAAAGATCAGCCCTCAGGAGGCAGGGTGGAGAGCCTTATTTATTTTATTTATGTATGTTTTAATTTTTTTATTGAAGTCTAGTCAGTTTATAATGTGTCAATTTCTGGTGGACAGCATCATGTTTCAGTCATATATATACATACATATATTCCTTTTCATATTTTTCATTATAGGTTACTACAAGATATTGAATATAGTTCCCTGTGCTATATGAAAGAAACTTGTTGTTTATCTGTTTTATAAATAGTAGTTAGTGTCTGCCAATCTATCTGGAGCACCTTTAATGCCTAAAGACTGACGTCTTCAGAGTTGTGCAGGGTTACAAGGATGGAACTGCATTCACTTACTCATTGACTGAAGGCCCGAGCTGTTCTGTGCGGTACTGCACCGGGAACCAGCTCATGGCCTTAGGAAGCGCAGATCTAATGGAGAGACACAAAATGTCAAGGGATAGGTAAGCACAGTACAGCATGAGAAATGATACGTTAGAAATTTTTATAGCAGGGTGGGAGGGATAAATTAGGAGTTCTGGATTTGTAGATACACACTACTATATGTAAAATAGATAAACAGCAAGGTCCTACTGTACAGCACAGGGAACTATATTCAATATCATGTAATAGCCTATAATGGAAAAGAATATGAAAAGGAATATATATGTACGACTGAGTCACTATGCTGTACACTAGAAATTAACACAACATTTGTAAACCAACTATACTTCAATTAAAAAAAAGAAATTTGTACAAAATACAGAGAAATGAGGTGTGTGTGTACACAGGTGTGTACATGGGGGAAAGCTTCCTCTATCTTGAAACAGGTGATGAAGGACCCAGTGCCGAGAAAGCACCTGCTTCTCCTCTCAGTGAAAGTGCCTGGAGGAGTTGGTCCAAATAGCAGGTTATCATCTCCAGCCTTTTCTCTTCTCTTTGTTTTTCTAGAAGCTGCACATCTGCCTTCAGTTCCTTTCTGTCCCTCCCCCTCCACCACTGATTACAGTTGGAGGAATCGTCAGTAATGCCCAGGCAGAAGGGCGATGGGAAGGAAGATGATCTGAACCAGCACCTTTGTTACTATTATAGTTGTGCCTCTTTATGTGTGTGTACTCTTACCTTCAACAAGTACCTTTTTAACTTTTGCTTAAGAAGGTACTTTTCCCTAATACATTTAAAATGTACTTTGGGGGAATAGTTTCTCACAGGGGAAAATATTTCCACAAAATACAGTTTTGTCATAGAGCAGATAAGCTGGGTTCATGAGTTTTGAAGTTGGCCGGTGGATGGGGAACTTGATCTTGCTCCTATTTTAAAACTTTATTTACTGGCAGGTACTTGATGGTTATGAAATCCATTGGTGGATTTAATGATGTGTTTAAATGTATGTCATGTCATTACTAGGTAGCCTTTTTACATTAAAAAAACTTAGCCTGATGGTAGTTGGCTTTTCTAGTAGTTTATTTCGCATATCAATTTCAGTTTATGAAGTGTTGCTAAAGTTATTCTGCCCTGTAGCCACAGCACATGCCACTGAAGCCAGTCAGCTACCTTGAAGATGTGCTATTTGTCATGAGGAGACCAAGTAATAGGCTGAATGGATCAGCTCAAATCCATCACTAACCACTAGAAAATGTGATTCAAAATGCATTCTTCACTGGATCTGAATTGCATTACAGTTTTTAGCCAAAAGGTCTTTGCGCATTTAAAGAAGTGGAAGTAGGTACATTGTGATCTTTAAAATGAGTAGTAAATATCAAAATGATACAAAGAGTGAGTTTCTAAATGAATTAGTATTTAACATTTTATAATTTCCAAAGAAGCATCATCAAAACAAAGTCCCTTAAGAACTATATTCAATTTCTTATAATAACCTACAATGGAAAAGTATCTGAAAAAATATATGTATTTATATGTATAACTGAATTGCTTTGCTATAGACCTGAAACTAACATTGTAAATCGACTGCACTGCGATGAAAAACAAAATTTAAAAAAAAAAACAAAACACAAAGTCCCTTTAGCCCTGAGATGATGCAGCGGAGACAAAGTGAGGTAACACACGTGTTCTGAATGTGTCTATTTGGACAGTAAAGCCACTTACGTTAACAGCAGGTACTGTTTTGGAACAACTGCTGTTAGATGTACTCTGAGACCTCTAGTGTATTTCTACGTGCTTGAGCCAGAAGGAAAGGTAAGAGGCCAGGTCTGCATGTTAGGGTCCTGCAGAAAGTTTCCCCGGGCAAGGAGTTGAGTGTTTTCTTTTTTTTAATGGAAGTGGTCCTGCTTCAGGAATAAACTTTAAGGCTGCTCAGAGCCTTGCCAAGATTGGATGGATTATCTTAGAGAATGTGTATGCAGAATGGTTAATCAGTGTTAGACAGTGTATATGTTAATGAAAATCCAGCCAAGTGTGCTAGCGCCACTTTGAGGAATGACTTCAAAACATCTCTTGTAAGAGGAAGGGATCAGGAATTTGAGCGGCTCTGTTTTGCCATCTGCTGTGCCAGCATTTTACACGATCCCTATCACGGCCCCATGAAGTAGGTGGTTTCATGCCCATTTCACAGGCAGAAAACTGCGGTTTGTCTGAGGTCGCATGACTATTATTAGTAATCAAGTTACAAAATTGAGATTTGAACGCCAAACTGGTCTGAGTACAGAATCCCTCCCATTTTCAGCTATATCACACAATTTTGCAGCTGGTTAAAGTGCATTTTTAAAAGGTATAAGCTATGAATGGTGAGGTTTATAGCTTATAATTTAGTTTAAAAGGACAAGATTGTTATTTGCTGCGGCTGCAGAAAATTTGTTTGAAAATACTTTCTTTTAATAGCGTAAAGTAAGGCAGAGGGTGGCAGCCAGTTTTTGTAAATACAATCATACTGGAAGACAGCCACACCCCTTTATTTCCGTATTGCCTGTGGCTGGTTTAATGCTGGTTTAGTGCAGAGTTCAGTAGCTATGACCCAGTCTGTATGACCCACAAGGCCTAAAATAGTTACTCTCTGGCCTTTTGCAGAAAAAATTTGCAACCCTTGTTCAAAGAAACATGGATACAAATGGACTAAACTCCTCTTGCAGATGGTTTGTGTGCTGAGCAAGTGTAGAGGTTGAATTGATTGTACCTGGTCTCAAAATGGCTGGGGTGTGAACCTTTCTCTTGGTGCAGATGGCTCTGGTTAAGGATACCTCAACACATCTTTTTCATTTTCTTGCCTCCTAGGTGGCCTACTGGCAGAGCAACTCTAATGCGAAAGTCAGAATAAGTTAATTTTGTACATCCTGTGTTTCCGGGCATTCAGGTGCAGAACAGAACTCTGGTTGCGACTGGTTCTCATTGGGGGCAAAACTCCCCCTAGAGGCCAAATTGGAAATGGGGGGTGTTTTTGTTTTCAGTGTAATTTGTATTGAAAAATACAGTATTATAAATCAGTATCCTTTTATTTCTCCTTTACCCTGAAGTTCAGCTATTATACTGATGATTTTTAAAATTTGTGGCTAGGTTGATAATATCCATGACTTATTTCAGGCTACCCAAGGGGGCTTTGCAGAAATTTTTTTTTTAAAAAATTGAAGTATAGTCGGTTTACAACGTCTTATTAATTTCTGGTGTACAGTATAGTGATTCAGTTATACATTATATATGTTCCTTTTCAGATTCTTTTTCATTATAAGCTATTACAAGGTATTGAATATAGTTCCCTGTGCTGGACAGTAGGACCTTGCTATTTACCCATCTTATATATAGCGGTGCGTATCTGCAAACCCCGAACTTCCAATTTATAGCAATTTGTCTTTTAACAAAGGGAGCATTGGGTCTGGGAGTGTTGAGCAGCTCTGCCCTAAATATTTGGCATTTTTTTTTCAAAATAGACTTGCAAGGAAAGAAAGCTCCCTTAGAAAGACCTGGATTCCTGGGCTCAGAGGCTGCTTGGGCACGGCTTCTTGCTCACTGGCAGGCTTTCGAAGTCAGTTTGCAGACTGGGTAGGTTTCCGCAGCTTTCAAGGGAGCTTCCAGAGAGAGATCGGCCTTAAACTTCATTTGAACATCAACACCCAGCAGGAGCACAGTGAGTAAAACCCAGAGAGAAGGCCTGTGTGCCTTTTTGTCACTGTTTGTACCCAGAAAGCACAGGAAAACCCCCTAATCAAGGGCCATTGATGGCAAATTGGTGACCGTGGCAGCTGAGCTCCCCTTACAGTTTAGATTTTGCTTGCCGAGGCCCAATGAGGTGGAGGTCAGATTTATTTTCTAATTCTACTGCTTTTAGATCTTTACAGTCAGGGTAAAAATGGTCCGCATTGATTTGAAAGTATTTATAATTATGTCTGCTGCAGGTGTTTTTCACGTATAGCGGAGAGGGGAGCACTTTCCTGGTCTGGGAGAAGGGAGTGGTGGAAGAAGTCTTTGTACCCTAATTGAAGTACCTGTCTCATCATAAAGTCTGTAGCGTAGGATGGTAGCGTGCAAGTTCTTTTTGGTGCAAGTTCTTTGTGGTGCCTCAAAGCACCACATTCTGCTGCCCAGAGCCATCATACCTTGAACACCTTGATTAGCCAAGAGTTGGTTCTACCATTTTTTAAAGTTTGCTTGAATTTCTGGTGTAAAGGAAATATTAGACAAACAACAGTTACGTTTTTTGGCCAGGTCTTTATTGCCCAGTTCCTTCCCTCATTAAACAAATACCTATTAAGTACCTGCCGGGTGCTGGGCACTGTAACAGGTGTTGTGAATGCAGCAGTAAATAAAAGACCAGAATCCTCATCTGGTGGGGACTTGTATTCTGGTGGGGGCTTGTATTTTGTTGGGGGAGGTGGACAGTAACAACAGGTTACCTGAAGGGTGGTAAGTGGTAGGGAGAGGAGACAGATGTAGAGAGGGGGCAGAGAGAGAAAGAGAGGAGGGAGATGGAGAAGGGGACAAGAGATGAAGAGACACAGGGAGGGGGACACCATGAGACCACTGAGGTTAATTGTCTTGAATTTAAAGAGAGACAGAGTTGACACCATGTTGTGACTTTAAAATTTGATGTTTTAGATAATGTGACCTTTATGTAGCTTTATTTGAAGAGGTTTGGGGACCCCAAAGATTGCTTGCCTAGATGAGTTTTCTTAACTATGTTTCCTGGTCTATAACTCCTCTACTGAAATTGGGACCAGTGTCATCCAGCCTGGTTTCTTTAAAAATGGAGATCACTTGGAAGCAGTTTTCTCTAGATGGGAAGGACACTGCTGTGTTAGTCGGGAGGCCTCGGCTGGAGCTGGTCCTGCCACTGACTCAGGCCAAGGCCTTATCACAACCCCTCTAGGCTTTCCTGTCATCTTCTCTGTAATGGGAGAGGATTGGGCTTAAATAACATCCTGAAAGTTTTTTTCAGGATCAAAAATGATAGAAATCTCCCTTTGGTTAAAGTCTGGAAATTAGCATATATATAGGGAATTAAGTTTTAATTTTCACTTTAAAGCCAAGATAGCCCCAATTCAATGTTTTTTAAAATAAAAAGGATTAAAGCTTGATCTTTAGGGGTTTGGGGCAAAATACGCTATAACCAAAAGGGTAGATGACTTTTGTAAACTTTACTGTAGCTCCTAATTATTATTGAACTCCATTTAAAGCAACGGAGGTGTTTCACAGGTGAAGACATGGATGAACTTTCCGTGGTTGATAAGTTTAAGACAGCTTTATTGACGTTTAATTGACACACAGCACTGTATACTTTTGAGGGGTGGGGAGGTAATTAGGTTGCTTTTTTTTTAATGGAGATACTGGGGATTGAACCCAGGATGTTGTGCTTGCTAGGCATGTGCTCTACCACTGAGCTGTACCCTCCCCAACTTCGTGTACTTTTTAGAGAGAAGCTTTATAGCCAGGTCACCACCGGCCATGCGCTATCCCTGTAGTAGTAAACTTTCTTCCTAGTGTGTATAGGGTCAGGACTAATTTGTAGAAGAATCGGTTATGGCATCAGCAAATCAGTAATTCTCCTTTCATTATTGAAAATTATACTGATAACTTGTTAGCGAATATACCAGGCACTGTTTTAAGCTCTTCATTACTTCATTTTGCCCAACTACGCTGCAGTAAAATAGAGATAAAAGCAACTGAAGCCCAGAGAAGTGAAATCACCTGCCCAAGGTCAAATAGTGAGTTGCAGGGTTGGGATTTGAACAGTCAGTCCAGCGCCTATGATGTCCGGTGTCACGCTGTTCCAACTTCTGTCCATTTCAGGGATCCTTTGGAATCATTCAACAGAGAGAGGTTCACTGATGAGATTTGAAAGCAAACCTCATTATGCAACTAACCCGTGTTACTTGGACCCTGGGATTTCTCTGATCTGTACTCGATCCAACTTTTAATAGTAGCCATTTCTAACTCTGAAAATGAGGGCTTTAGGCGTAAAGACTGCATATTATATGATTCTGTTTATATAAAATGTCCAGAATGGGCCAATCTGTAGAGATACAAAGCAAATTCGTGACGGGGGCTGGGGGAGCGGAGAGTGATAAGTGACTACTAATGGGTATGGGTTTTTTTTTTGAGGGGGATGATGAAAATATTCTAAAATCGATTGTGGTGAGGGTTGCACAACTCTGTGGATGTAACAAAAACCATAAAATTGCTCACTTGAAAATGGTGTGTTGTATAGTATGTGAGTTATAGCTCGATCCCATAGTTTATAATGAGGGGGAAAGGAAGACTTTGCTCTGTTATAGTTCATTTTAAATGGAGGGTATTTTTAATGAGAATTGAAGAAAATAGGAAGACACATCTTTCTTTTATTGTTTATAAACAGGAAGAAAGGTAAAGACTGAGTCGATTGTATTTGAAATGTCTTCTGTTGACATGACAGTAATCATTTAACATGTGTTTGAAGATGTTGCCTTATTAAAATGTTTTAAATATTACAACATCCCATGACTACGTTTTCTCTTCCTGAAGAAAATCCCACAAGTATATAATCTTGTTTAGTCAGTAGAATAATTTTAGGGCAAAGACATCTGACTTGCTCTATCTAGTCCTTCTCATCCATTCTGCTGTCTCGGCAAATAATGGGTTATTTTGCTTAGATTTGAACTTAAGGTTAGGTTTTTCAAGGCTATTTTGTCAACTATTTTGTCTGAATGTAATTCATTTTTGAGTTATCCATTTATCTTTTAAAAAAGTTATTTCTAATTTGAGGTTGTGCTGCCTCTTCATGGCTTCAGGTTTTTAAAGCTTAGTATCCCTTTCTAGAAAGAAGTATCTTATTTTGTCTTAATTGTTCATTTTCAAGCCTCAGGAGGAGTTTCCTTGTTCCAGTGTTCTGGGATTTGGTGAGCCATATACAAACTCACACCGTCATGATGTTTTACAGCAGCGTGTGTTTTGAGCGTAATCAGTCGTTTGTTCACCAAATAGGAATGTCCTCTTGTGCCAGGATACAGCCATGATCCAAGTGGACCCCCAGCCTTGCCCTTGGAGGTGTGCAGCTTGTAAGATTGTTCTCACCTGGCCATCTCGCCGCCTCTTCATCCTGGTGGTTACCCTCATCTACATCTTTGTCACTTCTCTCAGGCCTTAGGGACAGTGACCAGCAACGCACAGCTATCAAATCTCTAGGTTTTGTACCAAGGGATGGTCACATTCTCCATGCTGGGTTTTGTTGGTGAGCGGTTGCCCTTTTAATGAGCCTGGCCAAAAGATCCAATAAACATCTCCAGTCCCCTTGCTGAATTGGATGTGGTTTAACTACCAGTGACTTTGTATGGATCTCTCTGTGTCGTTAACTTTGCTGAGTAAAACAGCAGCAGCATCACTTAGCTTCCTGTTGTTGCTGTAGTCTTCGCAGGTCTAACGAAACCCTTGCATTGGGATGCTATTGTGTGTGTTCTGAACACGATGGTTTCATTTATCTCTGAATGGTGATGGATAGGCCTTATTTAAATGAAGTATATACTTTCACTAGAAAATATGGATTAAGTCAAACCTTGCTAATTTGATTTCCATCAAATCCATGCCACTTTAACTTGCCTTAATTTAGAGAAAACAGTGATTAAAAGGGAAAAAGGTGAGTTCAGCTGCCCACCCTTTATATCAGTCGGCTTGGCTGCCTCTAAGTTGTCTTTAAAAATTAAGAAGTGGGGAAATTTGAAGCCTGTTGCACAATTAAGGTTTTTTCCGGTGACAGTTTGAAGGCTGTGAATAAAAATTCAGGGAACATGTGTGGTGTCTTCCTCTGAGCTCCCCCTTCTCTGTTCCTCTGTGGTTCCCTGCACCTTTATTGGAGCTCTTGCCCATGGGCTACGCTGGGGTTAGTCCTTCATGCATCTCATTCCCTCTAGAGACTACAAGGGAAATAGGGCCTGTCAAGTGTACTCCTGTTCTCAATTGCAGTGTGTCTGAAATTGCATACAAATTCAGTTGATACTGAATGTTGTCTCTCTCGGTAGAGTTTCCAGTATGGCTTCTGCACCGACTCCTAAATATAATTCACACTCCTTGGAGAATGAGTCTATTAAGAGGGTAAGTTGAGCTTTCAGATTTATCTGTACCTCTGTCTCTGCATTTGTCTTTTCGTATTTGAATATTATGTGCCCATTTGGGGTTTCTTGAATTATTAATTTCCTTATTCATTCCCATAATGTAAATCCTTTGATACCTGTGGTTTTATTTATTATCCCACCTTGTTCCATGAAAGGTGGACTACCTTATATGTGTTCAGTGAGTTTTGTTTGCAAATCCTTTCCCGTAACTTCATTTTTGAGAACCTTCTGTCTTGTGAACTACTGCCAGACATTACATTTAAGATACTGGGCAATCTCTTGCCCCTGAAAGCTTCCTGAAGGAGAGAGTGGAAGGCCATGGCCACTTAGCAAGCTGTTATACCTTCCAAAATACTGGCATTATTTTCTAATGATGATGATAAAAGAATTTTAAGACCAAAACAAATACAACATTAACAGAAAGTGGTTCCAAGTGTCAAGGAGAAAATTGTGTAATTAGAAGGAGATATTGGAACGTATATTGAAAAGAAGGAATGGATTTTAAATAAGCTTTATTCATGGCCCTTTAAGGCTTTTGATGCATGTTACCGATTATCCACCAGAAAGGTTCATTTACACTTCCGCCAGCAGTGTGGAGGGATGCCCAGCAATCAAGGGAGCCAACTAGTGTCTTTTAATTTGCATTTCCTTGAGTACTAACAAAAGTGACTTTTTTTTTTTAAATGTGTTTTCTTGTTCATTTGTAATTCTTTTGTCAAGTGGCTGTTTGTGTCTTTGGCCTATTTGTCTTCCAGGGTGTTTGGGGAATTCTTTTCTGTTGATTTTAAAGTGCTCTGTACATACTATGATACTCAACTCTTTATAGTGTGTGTACTTCTTTATAATACATACAATATAATAATGTATTTCTTTATATATGTGCATTATATGTGTCATAATAAAGTATATAACAGGTCTTTTTTCTAGTTTATTGTTGACCTTTTAATTATATTTATGGTGTTTAGATTTTGAAATGTAGAGGTTTAAATTTTTTATGGAACCACATCTATCAATCTTTTTCTTTATATTTTCTGCTTTTGGTGTCATGGTTATAAGGACCTTTTTCATCCCCAAATTATGTAAGTTTTTTTTTATTGTATTTTAGTATTGCTATTGTGCAAGGATCAGTTCCAAATAAAAGAGTAATTTCAAGAAGGCAATTGCAAGTCCTTGTGTAATGTTACTCTAATATAAAAGTACATTTTATGTTAATCCCATGTTATCCTGTGTTAGTCAGACACATTTGTTTCCCTTATTTTGTGATTGAATTATGCTTTCTTCTCCTGACGCAGAACTGTGGTATGTAAAGGGTGAATGAATATTGAATTTACTAGTTATAAATGCTTAGCTTGCAAGCACTGAAACATATTGAAAAATTGGCTAGGAATTTTCAATTTATACCTGAATAAAAAAGATAAAACCATTAAAAATCCAGCAAGCACCCCTCTTTGACAGCTCACATCTTACCTAAATACACAGTGTGCATTTCTCTTGTTTCATAACACTTGACATTCACATAGCTCTTGGTAATTCTCAAAAGTGTGTTTCTGCAGTTCGTTTCACTTAATATTCAGGAAACTCCTTTGAGGAAAGAAAGGATTATTGACTTCACACATGAAATGATTGCAGTGTGACTTTGGAAAACAACTAGTAAAAACAATGAATGAAAAACAGTGGTGAGAAAACCTCTTGCCCAAACAGATGTTAGTGACATGCTGGCCAGGACAGCGGACCCAGGCAGCTTGCCATTGGCTCTGATCCGCTGGGGTGGCTGAATAGATTGAAAGACTCCTTTCCCAGGCATCCAAGTCACGACTCTCAGAACTCACCTTGGCTTTATTGGCTAATACTTTGCCTGCCTGACGGAGCGGCTGCAATGATTGAATGAGGCTTATGCCCTGGAAAACTTTTAAAGCCAGAAGACCTCGAGCCATAGTGAAGTCTTGAGAAGAATTTGTGTGTAGATCGTTCCCAAGACCCCTTTTGGCTCAAAAGTTCAATGACAGGCCGCCCTGTCCTCTTACCTAGTTACCTGTGTGAGGAAAGATCTTAGTAAAATAAAAGCCCGATTAACATTTAGTAACTTTTTTTCTGGCGTTGTGAGAAGATGCCGTAATTACTGTTGCTCAGTTACAGTCCCACTGAAATGAAGTTTTCATTCCTTCTCGTAATAAAAGGTGGCTGAATATTTAATATGAAAAAAAAAGCTGCCACAGTACACGTGTATCTATAGAATACACTTAATATTTACTTTTTATCACTTTCCAGAGCACTGACAACTGTAAAGTGCTTGGAAGGGGTGTTTAATATTACTGAAAAGTGGGCTAATGTTATTTACAGGCTAAAAGTTAACTCGGCTAATGAATGTTGATGCTAAGTTGTATTTTACAGTTCTTTTAATCTTCTGTGCCAGTTTCCTAGACTGGTCGATATTTCTCTATTTTTTTTTTCTTTAAAAACGATATTTCTGTGGGGGAAGGTATACCTCAGTGGTGGGGTGTGTGCCTAGCACGTACGAAGTCCTGGGTTCAATCCCCAGTACCTCCATTAAGTAACTAAGTAAGTAAACCTAATTACCTCCCCCTTCCAAAAAAAGTTTAAAAAAATTAAAAGAAAAAAAAAACGGTATTTTTGGTTAGTTTCTTAAAATCCAGCGCAAATGTCATGCTATGAGTGCTGATTGCACTGTGTTGTTTCCAGACTTCTAGGGATGGACTTAATCAGGACATGGGTGAGGCTGTTCCTCAGCTTCCGGGAGAAACTCGCATTACTGGTAAGGATCCTGGGAAGTTTGGATTTGCATAAATTGATGAGAGATCCAGCAGGATCAGGTGGCTCTTTAGAAGTCAAATTTAGACAAATAAGCTAGCTTTGTTTAAAAGTGTTACTATAGAGGGAACTCTATTATTAGAGTTTCTTGATCAAAGAGTTCCCTCAAGAGCTTCATGCTCTCTGGGGCAGTGAGATTTTTTGCTTTGTACCAAAGACAGAACTATTTTGGAAAGAAATGTGGATTTTCTCTTGAAAGTCTCTTATTGGAGCTATAAGCCCTTATGGTTTGAGGTTATATGAACAAAATGGAATTAAGGTTTTCCAGTCTATGATGTATGCCTTAATATGATCAACTTAAAGTCTAAGTATTCTCTTCTTTGAAATATAAAAGACCATATTGGTTTAAAACATCTTTCTTTTGCCAGGTAGGTGAAGTTAGTAATGTTGATGTAACATTCTGATTGTTGTTGGCTTATTTTTTCATTATAAATTCATATGAAGAGGAAGATATCTACTTTGGGAAGTCTAGATCATTCCGGCTTAAGAATATAGAAGCACCTGACAGCTTCTAAGCGAAGTGCTGATGTTGTGGGCATTCACATTTTATATTAGAGTCGACATCCCCCTCTCAGATTCCCATTTGGTGACGATACAGTCACCATTGTTTCAGAGAACCTTTCGGTTTACTAAGATCTGGGTTGTTCAGCTTAAATGGCTGAAAACATGGTGCTAAGTAGATTAAGGTCATCTATATGGGTGCCTGTGGGAATCAGTTAGCCATGCACCTTGAGAAACTATGCCATGGCCACTGACTTGCACATGTGATCCTAGTTTTGAAAAGGAAACCAGTGGCATGTGTCCATGCCAATTTGTGGATAAGCATAGAGAGGCTACCTCCCGTTTGGTGGTCTTCACATAATGAAGCTTTGGTGCTCTGTATTAGCACCAGAACCTTAAGTGAGGCAGCGACTGATTAAATTAGCATGACTGGGTATTTTTCATTTAGCACCTGGGGAGAAAGGGATTTCCCAATTACTATAAACAAGCAAACAAACAAACAAACAAATAAATGCATGCCATGAACACATTCAAGGACATCCTTGAGAGATAGGAGAAAGATGTATTTTTGTTATGATAAGTCAACTCTCCTGATTTAGTTTCTCCTTATGTTTGATTCTACCAAAGATGTGCTGATCTCTTGGCCATCTGTTCTGTATCACTTAAATGTGGGAAATGAGTCTCGCTCAGCTCTTCTCTGCACTATTAAAAGAGCAAGAAGAGACTATAGAAACATTTCTACTGCTGACACTCATTTATTAAAAACATCGTGATGTTTGTGTGACTAGACGCTGACAAACCTCAAACCCCATTTAGGGGTTAGTCCATGAGACTGTCCTATGTGAATCGCCATCCTCTGGTTGAAGTCCGCAGTCAGTAGTTAATCTTGACAACCACCTGAGGGTCAGTACCCTCATTCACTTCCGCTTTTTAGCTGTTATCACCTTGCCCCGGGTAGTGGCAGCATGGTGGGTGCGCTCAGAGAAGCACCGCTAGGGCCTGCAGGTGACATGTGGCCCCACTCAACGTAGCACGGTAATGTGGAGACACTGCCTGTGCTTTTGACCTTTTCAGTGCTTTTTTATTATAGTTATTCTTAGGCAAATAGTTGATATTAGTGCCATTTGTTGTGTATCTTGGTATATATTTCCATTATTTTAGGGTACTTTTTTTATCTTAATAGACAAAGAAGTTATTTACATATGTCCTTTCAATGGCCCCATTAAGGGAAGAGTTTACATCACAAATTATCGTCTTTATTTAAGAAGTTTGGAAACGGTAAGTAGAATCTAAGACCATAAAGATGACCCTAACTGTTAAAGATAATGCTGAGCTGTTTCTCTTCTACCTTGCAAGATTGACTGCAGATCAGATTAACATGGGGGATAGATTTGCTTCTCAGCTCTTAATTTTTGGCTTATGCAAAGCTCATTTAACACTAACACCTGTGTGTGTAGGAATAGAGTGAATTAAAGTAAGCTTTGTCTCTCATAAGCTTGAGAAGGCTTTGGTAACTGTACCCATTTGCTAGTTGGGAGAAGTCAGGGGTAGAGCGGTGTTTCTTTCCCAGAAGCACCGACGAGAGCTACTTGTGGAGCTTAACAGCCACTACAGAAGCCTGTGGTGCATTGCATCTGAGTGTCCAGGCCCTTGGTCCAGGCACAGTGGTAATTTTTTTAAAACGTCGCAGAGGAGGATGCTGATGTGAATCCGTTGTTAAGGCCCACTGCTCTGGAACTTTCCAAGTGTTCAATGACAAAATGCCAGCTGGCAGCTCAGAACTAGGATGACTAGGGCGTAGCTTAGTGCCACTCTCTGTTTTCATTCCAAGGCCATAAAATGTTTGCCACAGCATTTCAACCAGTGTTCCATTGATGGAACAATGAGATGGAGACGGGAAGCTCCAGGAGGGAAAGAATGAATGAACACCTGCAAGCGAGGCTATATTTTGATGGGATGGACCAAGGGAGGGATAAACCGGTCCAGGGCACATGGAAGAGTAGCCCAGTGGCAGCCTGTGTGTAGGCGATGTCGAGAGTGTCTGGGGGGGGGGTCTAGCTTTCGTTTTGCTGCTTTCACCCCACAGTCTCTTCAGGACAGCTCTAATCTAGATCAGTTTGCCTCTTGATTTTTAAAAAATTATGTTCATTTCTGTGTCCAAATTGTGAAAGCTGCTGTTTATTACTCTTATTGCCTTAGCTGTGGGAGCCCACTTATGCAGTGTTCATAGGCTCACATGGTCCTGAGATTGGGCATTTTATTTCTGTGAGTCTGTTCAGGCTTCTAAGCAAGACTGGATATGAGCAAATGTTCTAGTTTTCCAGAATGGGAAAGAAGGTTCTGGAAGTTAACAGAGCAATGAGCTGGATGTCAGCCCTTGGCAATCATTGGCAACAACTGTAGAATTAGTCATTTGAACAGATGATTAAGTACCTAGGAAAAAAAGAAAACATCAGAAGTGTTACTGACACATTGTCTTGATGGAATCAAGGCATGTGACAGACCCTGACAAAGAAGCACGGGCTGAATGGCAGAGGTGCAGTTAGGTGGAGGTACAGACTGTGTAAGTGGCACTGAACCTTGATGCTAATTTAAGCAAAGGGGAAGGAGTTTGAAGCAGTCTTAATTGGCTAAGATATTAGAATGAAACTAATACTTTAAAATTCATTGTAGATAATGTTTACTTATTAAAAACCAGTTGTATCAATAAAGGATGGAAGAGGTCTGTCTTTACAGGGGCTCAAGCTTATTTGATCCAGTAGTTGGATAGGATTGATTAAAAAGTTAACATACCCATAGGCTGAGTTAACAAAAGTATAATATAATATAATATAATATAATATAATATAATATAATATAATATAACCAGCCAATGTGAGATTCATTCTGTACAGCTCCCAAGTATCAAATAGGGACAGATTGAGAGATTTGATGCTACTATATGCGAGAATTATCAAAAATTCGCATTAGAGCAAGTGTTACAGTGTCTTTCACCTCTGAGACTCTTGGTTGGTTGAGCAGCCACACATGCCCGGTTCCGTTTTATGCTGTCACTGATGATGAACTGGGGAAATTATTTCAACCACGGTGCCATGACAAGATTGGGTCTATTCTGTGATCTCGACTGCAGAAAACAAACAAAAACTGTCTTGTCGAGAATTGGCCAGATGGAAATACACCAAGAGTTGTAGTCCTTGGGATATTTGGATGGTGGAATTGTGCATGCTTTGTTTTCCTCCGCCTACTTGGAGTGAGCGTGCATTACTTTGGTAGCTGGGGGAGCACTTAGCCAGCTTTATTTGTTTTGTTTTCAGACAGCACTCTGGAGGATAGGGATTAGCACGGAGCGGGTGAATGAAATACCCAGTTGACACTGACTACTAATGTTTGCCTTCTTCCACTAAGTTTTATGTCAATGTTTTGACCGATTGGCCACACCATTTAGTCCAAGTATAAAAACAAGCAGCTAACGGCAGAAAACAAAGAAAGCCATTTTGGTGGTTATGCGAAAATCTCAAAACACAGTCATCCTAGTGTGTCTTAAAGTCCTAAATAAGAACATTGATTGTGGATTCTGCTGCACAATGTGAATGTTTCTTGTGTGTTTGACAAAGAGCTCTCATCTCACTGGCATTTTGGAGTGGACCCCTGTTTGTTTCAGGTAGGTAAAGACTGCCGGGGGAGCGCCACCTGTCCCATGTCGTGAGGTGTCAGGGGCAGGTTTCCAGCCCCCGATCTCTTGGGCAGTGGACGCACAGTGATCTTTGGATTGTCACTCCTTTCCGTCCTTCCCCGGTTCCCCTTCGTGGTCTTCCCCTCAACTCTGCCCTGCACCCCGCCTCCAGGCCGAGCCTCCTTAGGACTAGGCTGACCAGCCTACTTCTCAACCCGAAAACCCTCGTTGGAGTAAAATCCGCTCTCCTTTGTGTAGTGTGCAAACCCTTCCGACACCTCTCGCCCTGACTCGCCCCACTGCTCCCGGTACTGTTCTCCAGCTACGCAAAGCCCCTTCCCTCTTCCCAGCGCGTGGGGGCCTTCTCTGCTCTTCTCTCTACCCGGATGCCCTCTCGGAAGTCATTGTACGTCCTTTAGGACCCACTTCAAAAAGTCACGTCCTCTCTGGAGCCTTGTCCGACTTCTGTCAAAGGAATCACTCCCTCTATGTGTCCCCACAGCCTTTGTTCATGTCTCTGTGTTAACACTTATTGCTGGGAAACCTTCCCTGGCCACTGGCCTAAACATTTAATACCCTCCCTCCACTGCCTCTGCCTCCCCCCTTTCCTCTGTATGTGTTTCTCCTGGGCACTTGCCACTGTCCCCTCTTTGATATATTTCACTGCTTTACCTTGTCTGTCTAAGGGTGGGTATGCTTCATATCTGTTCATCGATGTGCTCTCAGAACCTAGGACGCTTCATATCTGTTCATCGATGTGCTCTCAGAACCTAGTACGGAACCTGGCACGTTGTAGGTGCTCAGTCAGGCTGTGCAGAATGAAGGAATTTAACCGTATTTATTTGTTCCTCTGTCTGTAGCTTCAACTAATGGGGAATCCTTGTGGCCCTCTGTGCTTAGCTACCATAGTATCCAGTTGACAGTAGGGGCTCAGTAAAAGTATTCAGGGAGTGAACCCGGGAGGGAACAGGTCTCATCACCACGCTTTGACCACAGCATTGTGCCTAGTAAATCATGGCATTGTGAACACCACCATGGCTTTTGGAGTTGAGAAGTCCCATAGCCAGCTCTTGACCTTGAGGGTGCTCCAAGATTTGGCTTTGGTTTGATCTTGTGACCACATTTAGGGGCTATTTAGGCACGTAATATGCTGTCACCTGTGGACTGCCATGGGCAAGAGTGCTTCCAGTTTCCCTTCCAGGAGTCCTGGTTCAGGCGATATTGTGGATGAGAAAAACAAATTAGCCCTTTGTTCCTTTATGCATCCATATCCTATTCCAGAACCACTCACTGAGCGCTCTGGGAACTCTGACACCATGCTGGGCGCATGACATGGAGATGAGATTGTGGTATAATATGGCAAAGCCTGCAGTGGGTGTGTGATGCTGTTAGGTTACAAGGGAGAGGGCAGGGAACCAACTGATGAGTCACAGGATGCTTGATGGAGCAGGTGATATTTGAATCATGTCTTGAAGAATGGTGATGATTTCCTGGTAGGAGGGAGAGAGGGAGGAGCGAATCAGGTAGAGAGCTTCCATCTCCATACGGTACTTTTCTGTATTGCACATAGAATGATCTGGAAAAGCCCCAGATACTATGGAAATGGCTGAGTGATCTGTTGGACCTGGACCATAAAGGGTAGAGAGAGGAGTAGGGCCTGGGAAGAGATGAAGCTGGAAGACTAGCCAGGCTCTGAAGTCTTACAAGTCACAGTGCAACAGCGCGCACAGCACGCAGAGAACGACACATCGATGTGGGTTTCAGGAAGTGAAGCCAGATTTCTGTGTGTGTGACCAATTAGGGGAGGGAGAGACTGGAAGCAAGGAGGCCATCTAGGAAGTTGTTTTGGTTTCCCAGGTCAGCACAAAGGGCCTCATCCAGTCATCGTTGCAGTAGAAAAGAGGGGACAGCCACGCATGTTTATGAAGAATAAAATAAACATCTGTGGATCTACCCCCAAGCCGAAGAAATCTTGTTCCCCATTCACACTGGGGAGTCACCATCCAAAAATTGGTCATTGCACGCACCCCTTTTTCGAAATAGGATGGAGTTCAGATGATATGGGAATCTCAAGGAATAGAGGCTTTTAAGCCTTCCATCCGAGCAGACGATAACCCTTGGGTGATATAATCTGTTCTAGTCTTAGGACTGCTGGAAAGATGAGAAATGTGTCATGGATACACTTTGCATTTTCTGACAATAAGTTGGAAACCGTACGTTCTTCCTGGATTCAATTCAAGGGGAAATTTGCTGTTGGGGTTTCCTCTAAAAGATAGGAACATAGTGATTTCATTCTTCAAGCAGAGGATTACCTCGAGAGTCTTGAGTACTGTTCAAAACTCTCTTTAAAGACAGAATCCAGGTTAACTTTGTGAGGGACTAGAATGACAGGGTCTGTTGACTTTGCGTTTTGATGGTTTACCAGTACAGGAACAGGACCTGGAGAATCAAGATGGATGGATGGCCCTCATGTCCATCAGACCCTGTCTCTCAAATACCTGATTCTGAAATGAACTCTGGGCAGGTATTTGCTTCATGCCACCCAAGAACTGGGCATCTGACAAGAGTGGCAGCACTGAGCTTCCACAGTCTCTATAATTGGCTGCAACTGGAGCTGTAAACCTTGGACACCACCAGCACTTCTGTCTTACATTTATGGTTTTTATTGGCTCCCACACCCGTGGACCTGCTCAAGCCTCTTTATTTTAAAACACCTTCTTGCATCCCTGCTGCCCTGATACTACTATCCTCCTCTCCCCCTTCTTTGCCAGACTTTAAAAAAAAATTAGTCCACACACGCTGCTTCTGCTTGCTGACTGTTAACTCCTTCACTTCTCATGGTCTGTCTTGTGCTCCGTATTAAAGCTCCCCTTGCCCTGCTCAGTTCCAAAGGTCTCGCTGCTCTGCTGTGATCGGCGTTGTTCATTACCTCTGCCTCCTTTGTCACTTTCTCCAGGTGTTCTTGGTTCTCCTCCCACTTCTGCCTTTTGCCTTTACTGCAGTTCATGTTTCCTTCCTACCTTCTCAATGTTCATTTCCGCCAGAGTTGTCCTCACTCTCTTCTTTCTCAGTTGTCAGTTGCTTTCCAGCTCTCTAGTGCCAGACCCGATCTTTCATTCTTTATTCATTATTCGTTATTTCATTCTCTAGTCATCATTCAAATGACCCTCGGGTCATAACCCGAGGGTCTAACAGGCTGTGGCACGTGGTGTGTGGGAGTGGTACGGGAGTGCAGTTGTTGGAGGAGCCTGGGAAATTGTCCTGAGAAAACGATGCTAGCCCCATGGTCTGAAGAATGAATAGGAGTTCCCTGGCTGCTTGGCAGGGACTGGATTGGAGAGAATAAGCTGAGAGAACAGCACATGAGAGGACCCGAGACCAAATGGAGCATGGAAAGATGACGGTGTGCCTGTGCTGGGGGTGGGGAGAACAAGTGATGAGCAGGGGAGGTGGGTCGTGGCCAGATGACCTAGCCTTGTAGACCCTGTTAACGATTTAGGTTTTTAGAGTTGAGCACCGAGAAGCTTCAGAAGTGGTTTAAGCAGAAAAATGGTAGCATCAGATGTGCTCTTGTAAAGGAGCTCCCTTATGATCTGCCCACCGCACAGCAGCCTGTGTCTATTAGAGTGGCCCCTCTGCTGGTAGAGTTGGAGAGAGGTGGACAGGTTTCTAGACTGATTTAAGGAGTAAACATGGAGATTGAGTGAGGGATAATGGAGAAGGGATGGTCAAGAATGATGTCTAGGTTTCCAGCTTTGGTCACTGGGCAGATGGTGTGCCAGCCACCAAGACAGGAAGGTGCAGTTTGGAGAGAGAAGTATCACGTGCTTAGTTCTGGGCATTTTGAGTTTAAGGGGCCTTTAGGATCTCTTCCAGTTCTGCATTTCCAGCTGCCTCCTGGCTATCTGTACTTGATTAGCAGTCAAACCCAGTGTGTCTAAAATTGTCAATGTTAATCTTGCCCCTAAAACCCTCTGACATTCTTCGCATCTCTTGGTAGGACCAGTATTGTCCCAGACGCTTGGGCCTGACTGAGTCATCTGTGATTCTTCCCCATGGCTCACCTCCTCCTTTTGCTTTCCACCCCAGTCACTCTCTACTTTCAGATCCTCATAGCCTCTCACTTGCCCTGAAAGATTAGCTTCCAGGATTGCAAGCAATGGGGAGACCCTCCCATTGCTGGTGCGGTATGCTCGGTGCTGTTAGATGAATGTGCACAGAGCAGTGTTCCATCCTGGTAGCCTTCTTCTCAAGACGCATTTTAGGGATCCCAGTCACCCTGATCCAAGCCCTGGGGTGCTCCCTGGAGAATTCCCCTGCTATCCTATCTGAAACCTGGCCCACTTGGGTTTTGGTTTTTTGTTTGTTTTTTTAAATAAAATCCCCATGCTTTCCTACATGTGTAACCGGTGTCACTGTTACCTGCTTTTGGAAGGCCAATCTCCACCTGCTATTATTCCAGCTTTTAAGGGTAATCTTTAACGTCATCACCACAGAAACTTCATGTGACCCAATCAGTAAGAAACCGTCCTGCCTGCTCTGACTTCTCATTCCACTTTACCTGGATTTTTTTTTTTTAATCACTCTGAACACTTAACAACCTAGCATTGTGGCTCTTTGGGTACATGTGTCTCATCTCCCAGCCTGAGTCCTGAGCTCTGCGAGGGCAACACATACATCTTATTTATCTCTATGGTCCCCAGCATCCAGTCCAGTTTCTGTTACTCAGTATACACTCGAGAGAGAGCGCAGATGAATGCATATTTTTAGACTGTTGGGTATATTTACATCTCAGCTATTTTAGATACTTAGAAGTATAGAGGCATAGAATGTTGAGTTAGAATGGACCTGTGAAGATAAACAACAAGGGTACTCCTGTATAGCACAGGGAACTATATTCAATACTGTGTAATGGCCTATAATGAAAAAATACAAAAAGGGATATATATATATCTGCATAAATGAATCCATTTGCTGCACACATTATAAATCGACTATACTTTAATTAAAAAAAAGAATGGACCTTTAAGAATTCTTAAATATTTAATGATATTTAGATAAGTGATGACTCAGGTTTCTAGAGAGTTAAGCTAGTTTTCCTATTTCTCGATCGTCCAGTTTGGCCTCCTGGGTTATCTGATCTTGAACCTGTCATTCGGGGAGAACGTGGCAGGTAGCCTCAGTAGACTCTGGTGTCTTTGCTCAGGAGCTGGCTGGTTCTCTTCAGTGTCCCATTTTCTGCTTTGTGTTGGGTCAGGGTAATCAGAGCTATAGAACTTTCTCTGTACAGGGACAGAGAGCTGCAAGGTCTCACTCCTAATTCTCTGCTTTTTAAATTAGCATTCTTGCTTCCATCTTGATATTAGAGTATCAGACTTATTTAGTGTCTAGTCTATGTATTTTTAGGTATAAGTTTGAGATTTAGGTATACAGATGAACAGACACTCATAAATTTCAGTATAATCTAAGAATAGTAATGGACTGCTTGATAGTATGTTTTTAATATCTAGATTATATTGAGAAGTAAATACATTGTAATAAGCAGCTACATGTGTACACGGTTACTGAGTCGTGTCTTTTTTCTCTAAGCATTTGGAATTCAGTCATGGAGTGAGTGGTCTCACCCCATGGAAACAACTAAAAAATGCCTCCTTACAGGTGCCAACAGAAAGTCATGTCGCTGCTTGTGAGAACATACTGATCCACTGTATTTTTCTGTCTTACACATATGAAGATACTCTTTGCTATAATAATAGTAATAACTTCCATTGTTACCTCGCTACCATGTGACAGGCACCATGCCAGGTACTTTAAGTCCATTATCTCTAATCATCCCTACTTTACAGATAAATGTGGCTGAGATACAATAACTTGCCAAAGTCATCCTGCTAATAAATGTCACAACTCGGATTTGTGCCAGTTTTGTCCAACTTAAGAGTTTGTGCTCTTTTTTCAATACCACAAGAATTGTACTCTTACACTTTTTTGTTTTGTTTTGTTTGTGATGGGGAGGTAATTAGGTTTATTTATTTTTGTTTTATTGATTTATTTTCACTGGAGGTACTGGGGATTGAATCCAGGACCTCGTGCATGCTAAGCATGCGCTCTACCAATGAGCTATCCTCCCCCCCCATTCTTACACTTTTTAAACTTTATTTTTAAATAATTATGAACTCTCAAGAACTTAGAAAATTACTACGAGAGGTCGTATGTATGCATCACCCAGCTTCTCCAATAACTATACTGCTTTATCAAAACCAGGAAATTGATTGGCAAAATACAGTTAACTAAGACTGACTGTACTTGAGTTTTGCCAGTTTTGGCATGGGCTCAGTTTTTGGCATGTTTTTGCATACAGTTCGATGACGTTTGATGCCATGTGCAAATTCATGTGACCGCCACCACCAATCAAGATATGCAACTCTCCCGTCACTGCAGAAAAACTCCCTTTCTAGGCTATATGCTCCCTTTATCCCGCGCCTTTATGGCCATGCCCTCCTTCCCCTTGGCCCCTGGCCACTGCTTCTCGGTTCTCTAGCTCTGGGATTTTGTCATTTCAAGAATGATATAAATGGAATCATACAGCACACAACCTTTATCCACTCAGCATGATGCCCTTAAGATTCTTCCAGGCTGTTGCGTGCATCCATAGTTCATTCATTTTTGTAGCTGAGCAGTATTTCATGGCATGGATACAGCACAGTCTTATACTTGTTGAATCTCTAGAACACCCATGAGCTGTATTTATACTTTATGAAGAAATGCTTAGTTTGTTGTATTGTCTTTTAAGGAGAAGGCTTTAAAGTAAAAGAAAAAAATTAACTTTATTTGTATCCCCCCAAATGACATCTTTTAAAGAACAAAAATTCAGTAAGCAGCTTTTAAAGTTTTTATTATCAAAGTCATCTAACACAGAATTAAAGAAAATATTGGATTAAAAAATTTGTGTAGTCCTTTCTATCTGTCCATATGAATATATATTTTACATTATTGTATATTTCATAGTGTATTTTGTATGCTGCTTCTTTCCACTTAAACTAATTTTTCCATGTACCATAATTATTTTAGTAGCTGCGTGTTTAGCCCATCAAGTTGACTGACCGTAATTTACCTCACCCTGATGTCCACCTCTGGCTCCATTGAGCACCTTCAGGCATGTAGCATCTCCCCCCATTGCACCACAGCCATAAGATAAGGTCTTAGGGATGCAATTATGGGAGTTAAAGGGTAGGACCATTTTTATGGCTCTTTGGATGTGTGTTCCCAGACCTTAGCTTGAATCTCAACCATTCCCCACAGTTACTAAGCAACTTACTGAGGCTTTTTAAAGCTTTGGTTGTGACATCAGGACATGGGAATACTTGACCTATGTCCAGAATGGTTGTTAGGATAAAGTGGGATGATGTGTGCAAAGCCCCCGTTGCAGTGCCTGGCACAAATGAGATATTCCGTATGTGGCAGCTGCTGTTATCTTGGTGTGATGATTGTGGTACGACTTCATGAACGTTCCTCCATCATGCCAGCAGTCTTCTGGACCCCTTGCGTTCAGCCGTGAATAAGGAACGACAGAGAAGCATCGCTCTGCATCCAGGCCCTTCTCCTGTGGGAAATGCACGCATGCCTAAGATGGGCACTGCTTCCAGGTGCTTGCTGTCTAATGCGGGAATACAGACACAGAAGTTCATGGCCACAGGACCTTGAAGCAAGCGGTGCCACGGCAGTCCGAATCTCGTGTTGTAGAACTTCAGAGGAGAGAGGGATCAATTCTGTCTGATTGAACGGGAAGCGGGACTTCATTCCAGGTGATACTTGCCAAGCCAGGACTGCAGCCTTGGGGAGGATGTTGGCAGTTGGTAAAGACAGATCATCCTCGGCCAAGGGGACACCATGCACAAAGCACCTAGGTCTGATTGGAGACAAAAGGTTTGAAGAACGGTGAAAGCATTTACTGAGTCGGACTGAAGAATGTCGTAGGAGAGAAGCCCGCGGAGTCAGGCTGGTAGCGACATCATGGGGCCCTTGAATTGTGCACGTAGGAGTTTAGTCTTTATTCTGTAGGCAGTGCAGAAGGGCAGGTGTCTGGGGATGCATTTTGGTGGCATAACTGACTATATTGAAGCTTGCTTTTTCATGTGCAATCTATATCATATTTTTGTTCATAAAAGGTGGTAAGAGGGCCAAGATCAAAATGCCCTGCAAGCGTATTTTTGTAAAATTTTTGATGTTTTAATTATACTGACAGAAATACTGACTTTTGCATTTTTGTCCATTACAGGATTCTGCACTATTGCTTGATGTCCCTCTGGGTGTGATCTCAAGAATCGAAAAAATGGGAGGCGCGACAAGTAGAGGAGAAAATTCCTATGGGCTAGATATTACCTGTAAAGTAAGAGATTCAGTGCTTTCTTCCGTGAAAAATGGCACATTAGCATTGAACAATAAGTAAACGATGAATGTGGGTTTAAAGAAAAAAGTCAAAGACCTTTGTTTATCGAAGGCCCTGGAATGGTCCTTCATGATCAAGCTTCCCATAACCTCCTGTGGAAAGAGTTCCTATGAAAGGGACCTGCCGTTGTCACCAAGTGTGAGGACCCAAACCAGTCATTTTGATAGCTTGACTGAGTAGGATGAAAACTTGATTAAAATTCCACACTTTTTAGTGTTTGCCCAATCTCTTGGTGTCCCTTCATGTGATGTGTTACCAGCTAGACATCTTCACACCTTGAAAGGAAGGAGAAATATAAGAAATTTTGCCCTCGGCGAGCCAGATGTGTTCTTACCTCAAACAGCCTCTCTCACTTCTGCTTAGATTGTTTTCAGAGGTAGTGGGCTCCCGTTTTGTTTCAGCATGGTGAACAGCAGGGACTTAGTGATACTAAAATTTAATCAGTTATAATATAACCATTTATTGAGCATCTCTGTTGGTCCAAACACATGCTAGGTGCTTTGCATTACATCCTCAGGGAAACCCTCTGAGATGGACAATGCTGTCCCCATTTTATAGACAAGAAACCTGAGGATAAGAAGAGTTTGGTCACTTAGCTAAGATTACCCAACAGCTGGAAAATTTCAGGTCCAGATACAGTGAGATCATCATTTTGCAAACGATGGAATAAACCTTCTTGCAAGAAAACTTACTTTACAGGTATTGCATTTCAGAAGACTGCAATGCCCAGTCCTAGAAGGAGCTAGAAGGGTTTTGGAGGTCACCTGTCACCGTGGTTCCTACAGCTAGGTGTGCATGAGGGTACCCTGAGAAACCCTTTTTGGGTTTATGAATGTAAAGCTTTGGGTTCTTCCCCAAATCCTACTGTAAAGTCATCTCTGAAGGCTGGGTCCTGGAAGGTTTGGACTCTTTCAAGTATCTCTGGTGACTCTGACCATCAATCAAGTGCAGGGGTCAGCAGACTTTTTCTGTAAAAGGCCAGATAGCAAATATTTTAGGCTTGTGGGCCAGTAGGATCTCTGTGTGTACATTTTACTCTGTGTTTTGTTTTTTCAACCCTTTTAAAATATTTTTAAAAAATTCTTAGCTTGAAGATCTCACCAAGAGTGACCTGGGCTCAAGTGCACTGATCCCTGGCCAAGTCCAAGTCCATCATGCCATGGGTGGAAATGAGGCATCTGCTCAGTGGGCTTACTTACTTACAGTTGCCGGGGGAGGGAGGTGATGGAAGAGCCAGAATTCCAACCCACGTCTCCTTTGCCTAGTCTCCACTGTGGTTTCTTAAAGCCAATCTCCTGTACTTTTATTTGGATTATGAATGCCATACTTTTTTGTCCCAAGTTTGTAAACAATCAAGACAAGTACACTGTATCAGAAACCAAAGGATTATGTCACTATGAGAACTGAAATTCTCCCTCTCTCCCCACTTTGGCTTCTTTTTGTTGTTTTTGTTTGAATCCAAGCTCCCTTAAAGCCTCATCTATAATCCCAGCTACTGTTGACCCTTTTGGGCCTAGAAATTTGGGGATTTACTTTTAAGGCAGTTTTTTTTTAATTTTGCAGAAAAGAATCCATGGAAAGATAAGGTTGCTATTTTGATGATTTCAAAGTGACTTGCATTCTAACAGAGTTGGAAAAAATCCTGTATGTTGCCTTACCAATAGGAAAAACTTGTATTTAAGTATTAATTCCCCAAGTTAATAGGACAAAGCACCTTCTTACCCTTTGACTGTTTATTGTAAGAACAAAGGGCTTCAGGACAACTCGGCAGGCATAATTCTCAAATGTTACATATGTATATTTCTTGGAATTAGTGTTGAGCCCAAAGACAATGTCCTTGAACAATGTTGTAGCACAATTTTTTAACTCAGTTATCTCCCTGGAAACACAGATGTCCTGAGAGCTGAATTCCATTTTCTTAGTAGCAGACCTGAAATTGATAGACAGGGAATCTGCTGCGTGGGACAAAGACTCCACCTCTGGTCTCTCAAAGGTCCTCTTTCATCTGCAGTCAGTAACTGTAACACAACCGCATTTCATTACCGAAACAAGTACTTAGAACCCCTGAAATTTGGTTCCACCAGGTCCGCACAAGGGGATTTCCGCTTGCCAGTAGCAACTTCCACATGATGGATAAGTCCCAGTGGGTGTTGTCTAGCCACAGAGGAGAAGGTAGCTCTGAATATGTGAATTCTTACCCCCCAAGGCCCCATACCAGCCCCTGCTGACAACTTGGAGCTTCAAACAAATGAAAAAGCAGAGCCAAACCATACTACTGCAAAGCCTTCTCTCTCCTTCCATGCCTCACCCCCGATTGCTTGGTCTAAACACAGCGTGCTGTTTTGAAGTCAGCAGTGATAGGTGTTCTTTGGAAATGTGTTATAGAAATGATGCCTCGATAAATCAGCCCTTCAGTGCTGTTGCAACGGGAGTGTGTTTACTTCTTTGTTATCGTGGGACTTGGCGCAGCGCTGTGTGCCCAGTTACTAAGTGGGCTGAGGGTCTGACCGTGAGACTCTTGCCACAAGGCTCTTTCCCAGGTGTCCTTCCCTGATGGATCAGGCTCTAAGGAGACCAGGTGGAACTTACCACTCAGTGTATGCTCATATTTCTGTTACAGATTTGGTGTTCTGTCACCTGTGAGTCATTTGCCTTTCCCACTTCAGTGTTCTTGTTGGCAAGATGAGGTAGTAATTCTTTCTGTCCTTTAATTACATCTGAATCAGATGGTCCGATGAAGTTGCTTGAATCATTTATACTGTGGCACACTGAAATTAGTTTGAATCACTGATAGATCAGAATGAATATTTATCTCAAAATGGGCTAGTTTCTGGTTGAGTGGTTAAGGGAATGATCGTACAGAGTTGTCACCTGAACCAAGGCTGTTAGGAAGAAAATTCTCCACAGGCTTTGAGCCCCGAGGGACCTCTATCCAGTACTGTACTTGTGGCTCGTGGCAAACCCTTTAAAAGCGTATCATCTTATTGAGATGCTTTCTTTCCTTCTGCTTGACCAGTGCTTTGCATCATGAGACAACAACTGATACCCCAATTTCCTTGGAATATGTTCTGAGTCAGTTTTTGGATTTTATCAAGTGATGTGCTTTTAAAACTGAAAGCACAGGATCCTGGAGCTGGCAAGGCCCAGCAGATGCCATCCGTGTACAGAGTGACGAGTCCCAGGCCGCTGATTAGGGGCCTGAGAGCCTGGGCCCTTGCACCCCCTTCGCTGCCGATTGCATCTTCGGGTGCCTTGTGTACAGCAAGGTCTCCGCTGACGTTACACATCAAAGGCTTAGGAAGCTTCAGGAGTGCTCTTGAGATAATAGATGAGAAAGGACTTTGAGAAATAGGAAGATTGTGACATCCAAGGGACTGGATCTGTCTCACTCCTGAAGTACTGAAAGTGCCATGCAGAAGATACCAGCCATCACTCAGTCCCAGCACCATGGTCGATTTGAGGGCCAGACTAAAGAAAACTCCAGCTTCAAAAATAAAAATAAGATAGAACATTGTATCTTTTGATATATAATATAAATTGATATTTAAGGGAGCTTATTTTGTTTGGATTCTGTTTCAGAGGTTTTCTTGCTTATTAAAGGGGAATGTGTTGGAAACTATCTTTAAAATCCAGTTTTGATTTGGAGGGGCAGGAAATAGGTCAGTGGTAGAGTGCATGCTTAGCATGCACGGGGTCCTGGGTTCAATTCCCTGTACCTCCATTTAAAAAAATAATAAAATCTGGTTTTGAACATTAATTCTTAGCTGCAAAAAGCAATCACTCCTAATATGGAGCACTTTAACACAGTCTGCGTAGAACTCTGTGAGAGTAAAATTGTATAATAAAAATATATTCCATTACTTATCAGAGAGCTTAAAATGCCAATCATTTTCTCATTTTTATACGTGAGATTTAAAGTTAAAAGCATGAGGGGAGAGGGAGAGAGCATCTGGATTTTAATGACATGTTTGACAATTTGGAAATTATATTTTATGGCAGATACACATTTGAAAAGTTCTATGAATAAAATACTCTTTTATAATTAAAATACCTCAGAAACCAGTTAGAGTAGGTAGGCCCAGAAGTGATGAGCAAGGCACCATTTGATTTTTCTTTTTATAAAGGGAATTTTAGCTCTGCCTTCTCTTTAACATGAGTTGTCTTGTCTTTGCAATCTTGACCACGATGGGACTATCTTCAGGGGTTCTTAAACCAGGTATTTCAAAAGAGCATGCAAAACAAAGTAATTTTCTTAGTAATCTAGATTTAGTGCCCATTCCCTAGTAATCTAGATTTAGTGCCCATTCAAGTTAAGTCCATCTTCTACTCCCTTAGTTGTATAGAAGGGTTTTTGCTAACAAATGTGACTTAATTTGCAGACTCAACTGGCATGTTTCTCCTCTGCCCCCTAGGACATGAGAAACCTGAGGTTTGCGCTGAAGCAGGAAGGCCACAGCCGAAGAGGCATGTTTGAGATCCTCACGAAATACGCCTTTCCCCTGGCCCACAGTCTGGTAAATTCCAAGGTTCTCCTCAGTGTCCACGGAGGGTTCCTGGGTGTCTCCTCGCATTTACAAGCTGCCCTGCGCTTCCCAGCATGCTACGTGTGCAAGGGTGTTTATTTCTGAAGGTCCAGCCGTTCCCAGCAGGCGTCGGCCTCTTCCCCGCTAGTCTGTGTGGGGTGGGTGAGCCCAGGCGGCCTCCCTCTGAGCGTGCCTTCCGCCCTGGCCAGCCCTCTCCCAAAGGCATGAGGTGGCCAGGTGAGCACAGGTGTGGCAGTGCAGCACGATGACATCACAGTCCCGATCTGTGGTCTGTGTACTGCAGGCTGTCACTGAATAGGGCAGGTTGATGTCTTTATTTTTTAAGGAATAACATTTTAAATGTCATTTGATAGCGTTTTGCTAGATATCTGGCAGGACAAGCTTATTACACATTTAAGTACTTGTGATCTATGACTTCGTCCACAGCAAGATTCAGGATGTGTATACCTAGAACTTTTCCTTCCTGTTCATCAGACTGAGTACTCATACTCTGTTTACCACGAGGGTGGAATAAAGCTCTCCACGCCTCCTGCTCTTAAAACCATCATTCTGTATATTCTGTATTGGTCTTGCCTTCTTTTTTCTGTAGTGCCTGGCTTGCATCCTTGTATCCCCCTCCTTCCCCTCTGCTTGACTCTAAACACACTTGGATGCAAACATCTGCTAAGGGGAGAGCAGGGGAATAATTCCTCTGTGTGTGTGTGTGTGTGTGTGTGTGTGTGTGTACACATATATGTATATATATGCCTTTATTTTAAGCATAGGACCGAAGTGCTGCCCGCTAGACTGAAGGTGACGAAAGATCATGAAATCGAAGAGCTGCTTTGTAATGTAGTACTTCCTCCTAGGCCTGTGTTTTTATTTTTTATTTTTATTTTTGTGTTTTGGCCATAAAGGCCTGAGTTTTTTTCTAGTGAGACAAGGCTTCTCTCGACCCAGATTTCCTCGGCAGTTGTTTCTGGCAGAGAAGATTCACGGTTGATGGAAAGGACAATTATGCAAACACAGCAAGTGGCGGTCTAGAGGGATATGGGATTCTCATCATGAGTCATGTGTTGATTATAGAGTCAAATGGGATGCTTAAGGCAAATGTAATGATATCACAGCATTGAATACACTTTTAGCCTTTTCTCAGTTCTTGGTTAAAGATGACTTAAAATGTATTTCAGTATTAACATTTTGTTAACTATTAGAATAAAAAGAGTTTTATGGGAACACATCTTTGAAATTACTATGAAAGTGAGAATGTATGTCTAATCCACGAAAATTCAATTAGGGAATGGGTCGTGTCTTGGGTTTTGCAAGTGTGGCCTTAAATGATGAGAGATTAAAGAGTGGCTCACATAGCAGGTTTGAAGGCACTGAGGCCCCAGTCCATCTCCTCCACGGTCTTGCTCCATCAGTCACCCCATCCCCTTTCTCTGGTATCTCCTGTCTCTTTTAGGGTTTACTCCTTTAAAAAGATGTCACGTTTTGGACCAGCTTTCCTCTAAACTACTGTCCCATCTCTCACTTGAATCCAGACTTCTGGAAAGAGTCGTCTGTCTGAATCTCTGCTTCATTCATTCCTCCAGCCCATTCTAGTATCCAGTTTTCTTGCAGTACCTTCTTGGAACTCAGACCTCTTACTGGCCAAATGTAGTGACTCACTTCAGTTGTCATTCTGTTGCATCTCCCCCCAGCATTCAACACTTTGGACCACCCTCTTCTTAGAAGTCTTGCTTTCTGTGTTAGTCTGTCCTTCCCAGTCTCCACTGCCTCTGTCTTTTCCTTAAATGTCAACATCTTGTCGGTGGTTCTCTCAGCCCTTTTCTCATGTTACTCGCTTTGCCTTGATGGTTTCATTTAATCCATAGCTTAAGCTGTCATGGCCTTGTGGGTGATTTCTACATCTAGCCCTGAGTGAATCTAATGAGCCTCTCAAACACCTTCCTCTGGAAGTCTGTGAGAATCACAAGCTCACCGTCTCCCTCACCTCCTTGCTGTTAACTAGGCTCATTGTTCAGTCTCCATATCACGCAATTTGGATGATCCTCACTTGCTCAGGTTTGAGAACTTGAAGTCACTCCTCCACACCAGGCATAAAGTTTACTTACGTTTGTGCTTGCTTCGGCAGCACTGCACTAAAATTGGGTCCCTGTGCAAGGATGACATGCAGATTTGTGACATGGTCCATATTTTTTGTAACCTGACTATACTTCAATTTTTAAAAATGGGGGGGAAAAAACAAAGGGATGGGAAAAAATGTATTTATTTTGTTGAAGTATGGTTGATTTAGTGTTACATTAGTTTCAGGTGTGCAACATCGTGATTCAGTATTTTTATAGATTGTACTCCAGGTGCGAGGTTACAGCTCAGTGGTAGAGCGTGTGCTTAGCATGCACGAGGTCCTGGGTTCAATCCTCAGAACCTCCACTAAAAATAAAATAAATAAATAAATAATCTAATTACCACCCCCAACAACAACAACATCAAAAAACCTTGAGATGATACTCCATTTAAAGTTATTATTATAAAATACTGGTTGTATTCCCTGTGCTGTACATCACATCCTTGTGTCTTATTTAGGAAGTCAGCTTTGTTCCGTTGCCAGATGTTCCAAGTCCCGTAGGTTCTGCTCGTTAGTAACTCTCAACTATTTCTTCCATTTCTCCCTGTGCTTCCCAACTTGCTTCCCTTCCTCCAGTTTCCTTCCCTTCCAACTTCTCTGCAATGCCACTGATTTTCATCTTTTTTTAAAAGTATGATTATGTCACTCTATGTCCCACTCTCCACATACAAAAAATTCCATGGCTTACACCCTAGACACCAGCCACACAGGACCGCCCCATGCCCCTCTAGTGCACATAGAACTTTCTCATCTCAGACTCTTATGCTTCCCTGTCCCCTTTACGTGCAGTCCCCTCATCTCTTTAAAGCCCATCCTCCACCATCTTGCTCAGCCCTCGGTCCTTTCCCTGCCACGATGGGAGTTCATCTTCCCTCTCACTTGTTAGACTTTGTGGTCCTTCTATTAGAGCATTTATCTCACTCAGTCTGCCTTATGTGATAATTCTGTAGTAAGTGCCTGTCCCACTCCTATACTGTGAGCTTATCAAGGTGAGGATCAGCCTTTATTTCTCTCTCTGACATCAGCATAATGACTTCTGCATGGGAGTTGTATGGTGCAGCTTTTTTGTTGAACACAGGTTTAGTAGAAAGTGAAGGAAAAATCCACTGTATGGAAACAGATGGGATGGATTTGTGGATATTGTGGATCTAGTACCAGAGCATAGGGTTCTGGATTGCTGTCACTGGAGTGGTCCACACGAAGGGGTTTATGTCTCGAGTCTGTGGTACTTTGCCTTATTTTTCATACCTGTGCTGGGAATCCCTGCTTATTTCTGGAGGAAGTCATTAAAGTGAAAAGCTGGAGGAAAACGGTGAACTGAGTTACCTCACACAGTGTTTGGGGAAATTACATTCTCTAAGTCTGAACCACTAAAAATCATCTTAAGAAAAACCCAAAAAGCTAAGCTACTCACCAAAACATAGAAGGTACTGATCAGCTATTGACATGGCTTTTGGAATATTAGCCCCACTTTTCCATTCAACTTGTGCAACTATTTCATAAATCAAGTTCATTTCCGAGTAGTGGGTTGTGCCTTGTTGGGCAGCAGTGAAGGCAGATGAGGAGAAGTAGTTGTAGGCTGAATGACACCTAGTCCCGTTTGGGGATATGGCAGGAGTGATACGGCAAATGTGTGGCTGCGCTGCAGGATGCTCGACGTTCAGTGCGGTAGGAGAAATGCCGAGGAAGCCTGCTGGGGGGATTCACAGGAAGAAGGAACATATGCAGCCCAGGTTGGAAAAGCTTGAATGGAATTGGGTTGGGCTTTGAAGGATAGTTATCATTCCCAGCAGGCAAGGATGGTGGAGAAAGTGGAATTTCAGGCAGAGCCCAGACCCTGACCCTCAGCACAGCGGATGGAAAGCTGGAAGCATGGCAGGGCGCTTATGAGGGCAGGGATGTTCAGCTGGAGCGTGGACAGGGTGTTGGTGGGGGAAGCTGGCTCATGGGAGGAGTGCTCTGCCAGGGTAAGGAGCTTGCAGTTTGGGAAGAAACAGACACCTGCTGAAGGTTTTGAAAAAAGTGATGGGACTGAATACAACATCACAAAGAACAGATAGGAGAGGAGAGAACTCTTGGAGCCAGAAGGGGAGTCGGAGGGTCGGGTGGGATGCTGCCCACGGTGCCTGAGTCAGGACACTGGTAGTGCTTGTGGAGACCACGTACTTGAGTGATAGTTTGATCCGAGAGAGCAGGGAGGAAGGCTGCATCATCCTTCCTTCTAAGGTCTGCAGCCTGAGTGATGACAGGAGCAGGCAAGTCCAAAAAGGCTTCCGTCTGGGGAAGCAGGTGGAAGAGAGGGCGAGGCGGGAGGAGCGGTGACCTCCATTGTGCTCGCGGGGTAGTTGGCGTCCTTTGGCAGAATTTGCAGGAGTGTTTGCAGGCCAGCTCCTCAGAAAAGAGCCCAGAGGTTTAGGTCTGGAATCGTGGTTCTTCATCTGTTGGGAGTCATGAATTCCTTTGATAATATGGTGTAGATTAGAGTTCCTCGTCTCCAGAAAGAGGCACGAATGGACAAAACTTGACGTACAATCTTAGGGTAATCCCAGCCCCTTGGAAGCTCACCTGTGGGTCCCAGGCTGAGGAACCTGGGTGTGTAATAGAGAGGTCCCAAACCAGTTTGCGTGGAGTGAAGGTGGGACAGGAGCCAGCAAGGTGGATAAAAAGGGTTAGAGGTGAGAGCAGAGCCTGCAGGGTGGGGTCTGCGGGGGGCCGACGGCACAGGGAGGTTTCAGAAGGTGGTCGTGGGTGTGTGGTGCTGTGGAGGGTCGAGGAGGGGAGAGGATCAGGAAAAGCCCTTTAGACATGATGATGATGAGCTCCTTGGGGACCGGACCCCCTAACTGTGGACTGCTTGAGGCTGGAACCTTCCTTCCTTAGCGTGTACCCCGAGTGCCTGATACAGTGCCCAGCATACATTCGTTGAACTCTTTTGAATCACAGAAAATGGTCTGAGTGGAGGAGACAGACCCCAGCTGGTCAGGGTGTAAAGAGACAGTAGATGGCTGGGAGTGCCCCCTAATGCCTGGCAGAAGGGAACATAAAACCTCCTTAGCAGCCAGGTTGAGGGAAGAAGTGTTTCCCTTAGAATCCGGAAAAGATGAAGGAATATGCTTACGGGCGGGAGAAGGAGTCTCGCCTGTCTTCAGGGCAAGAGACGGAAGGACTCCTTTATTGAGTGGGATCCTGGGGCTGGCAGAGGGGGTTGGGGCTCAGCCCGGCTTGGAGGGCAGTTTTGGAAAGGAGAAGGGACCATTATTCTCCTGAGACAGGAGGGGAAGAAAAGTTTCCAAACTGCCACAGTGGGGAATGCGAGAGTGCAGAAAGGGATTTCCTGGAAGCGTAATCTAAGCCTGATTGCGCTGAACAAGACAAAGGGCCCCTGCTTGAAAAATATCACTTTGTTATTATTAGTGAAACTGTTAAAGCAGCTGCGGATTATCTCAGTGATTTTGCTTGGCACTGGAAGTCAGAAGTAAACTTGCTCTTATGTCCACAAAATGGGGTCCACAGGCCAAGGGCGCTGGGTTCCAAATTCAGCCAGGGGAAAGCACTGTATGGATGCATTTTTTTTCTTTCACACCAACCCTGGCTCTCTTGCCTCCTTCCCCATTAGTATTTTCACCGCTCCGTGTGTTCTCTTGGGACTTAAACTTCGAATTGAACTTGAGTGGTTTAGCCACACACCGTCGACTCCCAAACCATTGTTTGTTTCTATATCATGTCAACCCACTAAGCCTCGCAAACTGTTTCGATGGCATTTTCTATTTCATCCGAAGCATTTATTTTCTTGTTTTGTTTTTGCTTGGCTTTTCAGACACTAGAAATTGTACCATTTTCTCAAACTGCATTGGAACTCAGTACTAGTTCTAGGTAAATGATACACTTCTATGATAAGGAATGTGGCAGCGCCTCTGATCTGATGGTAACCTTTTTTTAAGGCAGGAACAAAAATTATATACATATAAACAGAGCCTGATAGCGCTACAGCAAAATAAAGAGGTGAATTGTTGGACTGGTATGTTCGATGCCAAAGTTGAGCTTTCATTGATTTCATTTGTTACTCAGATGGGATAATCAGAGATAATATAAATTTTAGGTGGGAGGTTTTTTTTTAAACTCTGAATCTCAACCTATTATTGAGTCATGAAATCAATTTACTAGGGTGCAAGCAGCATTTTTTAATGAAATAGAAGAGAAAATATTAAGAGCCTAACACGTAATATAAGTATGGTATCGTGAAATGTTTCTTTCAGTTATCCGTGTGCGTGCGTGTGTGTGTGTGACGGTGTAAAGTGTATGGCCCAGAAAGTCTGGAAGACAGTCTTTTGCATAATGGTCGAATATGTGGACTAAAATGCGTTTGAAGTTAATTTAGGTGCTAAGAGAGTCACTGAAATCTATCTTTACAGCTGTAGGCCTGGCATGGGTTTTCTTAAGTTTTGTTTAAGTGAAGGGCTTGTGTTTATGACTCAGCTCGTGGGCTGTACACTCACAGAAGGAATGGAGCCTGAGGCCTGGCAGCCCCGGGTCGGGGAGGCTGGGCAGGAAGACGCATTTGTGGGGCCCTCCTGTGCGCTTGCCAGCACGGGCCAAGGGGACCAGCGGCCCGCGTCTGAATCCAGCTCAATCACTTACTTACCTGCTTGGTGACTTTGAAAATCATGTAGTATTTATGCGCTTCAGTGTTCTCATCTGTGATGGAGATAATAACAGCTCTACTCCACTGGGGTTTGGGGAGGATTAAATGTAGAGTGCTTACAACAGTGCCTGGCACGCAGTAAGTGCCCAGTAAATGTCAGCTCTTCTGTCCTAGTGCCCCGTTTTCCCATCAGGTGCAGAGAATATGGATGATTACCCTGACATACTCTTCCCAAGAGTATTAATAAACTAATTGTGATAATAGGTGCGACATTCGAAGCCCTTTAAAAGAAAGATGTTCTACAGATAACGGTTAGTTTTCTTATTAAGAAACCAGGGGTTGTACCTTGCTAAGGGATTAGGTGGAAGTCTCCAGTTTCAGAGCATTAAATCCAGAAAGCATCTTAACTAGAAATGGGGAATATGAGCAACAGGGCTATGTAATAAACAGACTTCTTCAGAAATTGTTTTCCCTTTCTTTTCTTTCCATATGTGACCTGGCTTTCAGGGTACAATGGCTTATTCAGGCTTGTGTTCCTACATTTTCCACTTTTCTCTGCCGTTTGGGATTCAGCTCTTCAGCATCGTGGTGTTTCCTACTTTTTCTTATTCTGTGCACCGATTGGCAGAGAATTGCAACGTTTTCTGGGATTTGTTTGGGTAAATTTGACCATTTATGGGCAGTGGAAATAGGCGCAGGAGAGAAGACTCACTGGCTCTCATTTCGGGAGAGAAGCAATGGGTTTGCAAGGCCTTTTCTGTGGAGACCAGTGGCCTCCGAGGATGGATGGCCAGTACTTGGTAGTGTGCACCAAGGACAGAGGCGAGGTCTTAGTGAGAGCAGCATGGTGCAAGCAGGGCCGGGCCCTTCCCTTTGCAGGGCGCTGCCCAGGTCTCTTTGCCTGGCTTTGCTGAACCCCATCACGGCCTGCCGTGTGCTCTGAGCACTGCTGTTTCTACCTCGTGTCCCCTCTGGTTCTACTCCCGCGTGACTGGCTTGCAAAAACAATTCTTTAAAGATAGTTAAAATGAGCTATGGGTGTGTCTGTCTTTTTTGATCTTTTGCATGAGGGTATAAATGATCTGATGAATAGAGAATTAACAACAGAGGGCACTTTTTTCCCCTGTGCCTCCATTTTTCCATTCAGAGATGGGGAAATATTTATAAATGGCTTTGAGATTTTTCATCAGACTGAAGTGGAGTAGACTCTTACTTTCTACAGATTGGATGACAGAATTAATAGGTAAAAGCGAAAAAGCTCCTTTGCAGCTGGTCAATGAACGAGAAGCCACACTGAGTGCAGCTCACACACCCTCATACACTCGCTTCTCCGCCTGGACGAGGCCTGACACTGAAGTGTGGCTTGGTTCTCCATTTCCTTTTCTGGCCAGGACTTTTTTTTTCCTTGAATAAACAGCCAGCTTGCCTAATTGAAGGTCTAATCAGGCTTTTAAATCTCCTCCCTTCCTGCCTCCTCTAAGACTTGGCCCTCAGTTCTCTTTCAGTCTCTCTCCACTGCCCTCTCCCTCAGCGGCCGTGCCCCCATCACTTGCTGGCCCACGCTTTGCCCTCCTTCTCAGGGGAGCTCTTCTTTCAAAAGTTGCTCCAGACCCTCCAAATTCTCAGCCTCTTCCACCGCACTGTCATTTGACTCTAACCACCCCTCCTTTCAAATGTTTTTTAAAATACTGAGTAGCTGCTGGAGAATGTTGATAAAGTCTCCATCAAATGTGCGGAGCATCCCTTTGTCTCTGGGCTGCTGTGTCTTCTACTTCGTTCACCCCCTCTCTCTCCAGCTGGGCCTTGTCGCTGGCTTGTGGGGCCTCATTTCCTGGGCTGCTTTGTGATGAGTGCCTGTGCACTTATATTCCTCGGGCCTTTGTCTGTGGGAAGACTCCGAGGCTGGGAGTGAAGGAGGTTTTATGTTCCCTTCTGCCAGGCATTAGGGGGCACTCCCAGCCTGGGACAGTCACAGATTAAATTCTCTGCTTGATATTTTTGGACCATGCGAGGTTTATGAGTTTTGGCCACCAGCTACTTACAGGCTGCCTTGTGCTGCGAATTCCTTTGCTCAGCACCAGTCGTCTAGACAGGTGAATTTCCTCTTTGTCCTTACCTGGAGGCTGCAGTGTGATTGAAGGCGGTTTCCAGTTTGACGCCCATCTTGGCATCTTGGGGGCAGGCCTGGGGCGTTAGGCCCTATCTCCTGTAACTGGAGAGGCCATGAATTTCGTTCCTATTCCCAGTTTGCCTTGGGCTTCCGAGTATTTATTCTTCCCTAGGCAGCTCATTAGTGCATTTTAAAAAGGGTTTCTGTACTTACCTGGCAGGGGAGATACTATGAGCACAAAGGTGGTTTTCCCAAAGCAAGACATCCGTCGTATTTTGGATGTGCTGACTCCTGTGATTTCCCCAAATGTGGGAAACTCGACTGCATAATTTGTGGTAGTGGGGGAATGTGTTCATGCTTCCCCCCACCAAAAAAGGGAGGTTCTGATTTATCCAGCAGTGTTAGACGTTTTCAGCAGAAGTCTGTTAGGGCATCTAGACCATTGCACTTTCAGACACCTCTTCCTGTGGCTTCTGAAAGCTTGATCTCCTGGCCGCCTTTTCTAGTTCCTTGGCTCCCTTCTGCTGTCTAAATGTGGGTTTTCTAGAAAAAGTCCATCCTTCACATCCTTCTTGCTCTATGCCATCCCCACGGTAATCTTTCCCAGTCTCACATCTGCCAGCACTGCCTTTCCGAGTGTGGCTTCCAAATCCATAGCTTCCTGTTTCCCTCTATCTGCTACGTAACTTCAGCAGACCCCTGAACTATTTGTTTAAGGTTAATCTCTCCTCTTTCCCTCCAGCTTCCCCTGTGCTCCTGATTTCTCTGTTGGTATCTCTTCCTTCTCTGCCTCTTCCTCCTCCTCCAAAATCAAGGTCATTGTGAGAGTTCCCTTTTCCATAACATTAGCTGAATCCAGGGGGTTCTTCCTCCCCAGCCTGACTTAGTTGAGGTTTTCATCTCTTCTAAACCGCAGGGACAGCGCGTTGGCTGGTTCTCCCACTTCATTCCTGACCCGGCCACTCCTGCGCATGCCTTCTGTCAGCTTGCTCTCCGAGGGGTACAGCTCTGATGCCCTCGTTCCTTTGCCTCTAAAGCCTCAGCCATCCACCCTCCGTCAGTGTCAGCGCAGACCTATCTCCTCCACGGTGTGGCCACGGCTCTCCACAGTCTTCTGTTTTTCTACCTGCCTCCGTTCTGGCTGTGAGACTGTGGTGTTTGCTGATGGCCTCGTATCTTCCGAGTTTGCCTACCATTTGTGACTTTTTGTCATCATCCTTGTTACCATGTCCAAAGTCATCTTATCCTTCTGGGGGAGCTCAGAGGACATCACGATCCCTCCAGGCCCAGCTGCCCAGAAGCAGCCCTGGCATCCTCACGAGCGCTGGAGTATTTTATCTGTACCTCCCCCGGCGCCTACCCTTGTCCTCTGTACATGAGCAGTAGTTGCATCCTCCTCATCTTTCTCCTTTGAAGGATTTCTAACCCTTTAAAGACAGTGTCTGTGTTTTAGCCATCTTTGTCTCTACTTAATACCTTGTTCATAAGTGGGCCCTCAGTAAATGTTTGTTGAGTGAATATACTAATGTCAGCAGAGTGAATTAATAGGAGCTAGTAGCAACCAAGTAATCAATAAGAAAATTCTGCTGTTTATAAAGGGCATTTGTTCAACAAGCATTTACTTTAAATTTCTTTCAATGTCTTATGGATGCCCATGATTGAAAATTCAGAAAGTATAAAAAGACTGAATGTTTGTGCCCCCCCCATCATATGTTGAGGCTCTAACCCTCAGTATGATGGTATTTGGAGCTGGGGCCTTTGGGAGGATAGCTTTAGCTTTGAATGAGGTCATGAGGGTGGGGCCCCATGGTGGGATTAGTGCCCTTTTATGAAGAAGAAGCAACCAGATCTCGCACTCTCCACCATGTGAGGTACAGCAAGAAGGCTGTCCTGTATAAACCAGGAAGTGGATCTCACCAGAACCAGACCACACTGGCCCCCTGATATCAGACTTCTCAGCCTCCAGAACTGTGAGAACTGGTTTTTTTTCTAATTGAAGTATGATCACTTTACAATGTTGTGTCAATGTCTGGTGTACAGCATAATGTTTCAGTCATACATGTACATACATATGTTCATTTTCATATTCTTTTTCATTATAAGTTGCTGTAAGATACTTAGTGTAGTTCCCTGTGCTGTACAGAAGAAACTTGTTGTTCATCTATTATATATATATACTAGTTAATATTCACAAATCTCCAACTCCCAATTTATCTCTTCCCACCCCCTTTCCCCCTGGTAACCATAAGATTGTTGACTATGTCTATAAATATACCAATACAAATTGCCTACCAAATGGGCTTCTTCACTCTGTATATGAATGCATAGTATTCTGTTCAGTGTCCCATACTTTCTGTATTTGATCCTCTGTTGATGAATATTAACATCTCTTGCAGTCATTTGCTATTATATAAACTACTGTACTGGATAACCTAGGATAAACATCATTTTGTATGTGTCCATGTACATTGTAGGATAAATTCTTAGAAGTGGAATTACTGACATTGCCAAATTCCCCTTGTGGAAGAGGAAGTGGCTTTCACTCCCACACACAGCAAGGCAGAGCACCTGTTTCCAGACATCCTCTCCAACTGTACTAGTTTCCTGTAGCTGCTGTAAGAAATTACCACAGACTCAGGGCTTAAAAAAACAAGTCTGTCCTCTGACAGTCCTGGAGGTCGGACATCCAAAATGGGTCTCAGCAGGCTAAAATCAAGGTGTCAGCTGTGTTCCTCCTGGAGGCTCTAGAGTGGGGAAAATCCATTCCTTGTGTTTTTAGCTTGCAGAGGCCACCACATTCCTTGGCTTGTGGCCTCTTCATCTTCAGAGCCAGCTGCAGTGGGTCAAGTCCTTTGAATCACTCTGACTTGGCTTCCATCATCACATCTCCTCATCAGTTTCTGACTTTCCCTTCTTCCACTTCTTGGGACTCTTACGATTACATTAGGCACACCTGGGAAATCTGGGTTCTTCTTCCTGTCTTCAAGTCAGCCAATTAGAAATCTTGATTTTGTCTGTAACCTAGTTCCTCTTTGCCCTGTGTGGTAATATAACACAGGCCCCAGGGACCAGGACGTGGACATCTCTCAGGGACCATTATTCTGCCTACCACAGCAGTCCAGTGCACTTTCTGATTGTTTGATCTTTGCTAATATAGTAAGTGAACATGTAGAGTCATAGTTCTATTTTGTATTTATGCTATTCAAGTGAAATGGAGTATCTTTAGGTTTGAGCTATTTGTATTTCTATTTCTATTTCTTCATTCCCTGTGGCTTCTGCCTATTTTCTTTTGGGATTTTGATCTTTTCTATTGTTGTTAGTTGTAGGAACTCTTCATGAGTTGCAAATATTTTGCCCATTTATCTTCTGATTTTCCTTATGGTGGCTTTTACTATGGAGAATTTTTTAAATACTTGTTAGAATTTATCAATTTTGTGTGTGTGTGAGACAGGGGTCCCTGAGACCACTCCCAAGTTCAGTGATTCACTTGGAGAATTCACAGGACTCAACATATAGTCATACTCACAAGTATGATTTAATACGGCCAAGGGATATAGAGCAAAACCAGCAAAAGGGAAAGGTGCATGGAGTGATGTCAAGGGGAAACCAGGTGCAAGGGTCCACAGTTCTCAAGCAGCAGAGTCACTCAGGACACACTTAACTCCTACAGCAACAGCTTGTGATAACCCATGGGAAATGTTACTGACCAGGGACGCTCATCGGAGACTTAGCACCCAGGGTTTTTATCATGGGCTGGTCACGTAGGCACCCTCTAGCTAGCATGTACCAAACTTCTAGACTCCCAGAAGGAAAGCAAGGGTTCAGCTTAAAGCACGTTATTCATATAAACATTTTCGGCACTGTGAACTCTTATCAGTTAGGGAATGGCGGGAACCCTCCCAAAATCCAGGTTCCCAGATGCCAGCCAAGGGTGAACGACACAGCAGGCCTTTCTAAGGAGAACCATCTCAGACCTGCTAGGGTAACTCTTGTCTGCACACTTTTCTTTTATAGATTCTGGGTTTTTATCCCAGGTGGAAGGTCTTCCCCACACAGCGTTATTAAAAAGAGTTATCCCATATTCCTCTAATATGTTCATTTCTTTTTAAAAAGTTAAATAGTTAAATTTGGAATTTTTTCAAGGGTGTCGTGAAGATAGGGATCCAACTCTTTCTTCCCCTTTTGTCGCAACACCATTTGATGACTGGTCCCTGGTTTGAAATGTCACCTTTATCGCACACCAAATCCCTCTCTGTACCAGGTTTTACTTCTGAATGTTTTGCTTCTGACATCAATTCCTCTTCATGCACCAGTAACAGTCATTTAGCTGTTGAAGCTGTGTAAGATGTAAGGTCTGGTAGAGCGAGCCTCTCTTGTTCCTCCTTTTCATTCCTTTCCTCCCTAGTTTTGTCCAACAGGCATTTACAGAATGCCTGTGTTACGACTGGGTGCTGGGCACTGGAGCTGATAGCCACTCCCTGTCCTTAAGGAGCACAGGTTTGCCAGGTGATGTGGACAAGTGACCACATACAATACAGATGCAGATGCATAGGATAGATACCAGGAGAGGGGAAAGTCAGGGGGTTGGTGTTGAGGAAGGCTTGCTAAGAGGGAGCAGCCCTGACAGATGAGTAGCGGTGTTAGCCAGGCAGAGACGGGCATGGCCAGCTCCAGGAAAGTATGTGCAGACACAGGTTGGACCCACACGTCGGTTGGAGTCCGGGAGTTGGTGTATGTGTGGGGGTAGCAGCGAGGGATGGCACTGGAGGGGGAAGCTGGGCCAAAGCTTGCAGAGCCTAACGTTCCCCACCAAGAAGTTTCATTTTTGGTTTGAAGGGGAGGGGAGCCATTGAAGGGGTTTAGGCAGGGAAAGTGACAAGATTAGATTTCTATTTCAAAAAGATGGCCTGGGCTGTGGCATGCAGAGTGGACGGAGAGGGACAGGTGCCCATTTCTGGGGATGTTTGTTAGTCACCGAGGTGAGTGATAATGAGTAGTCCCTGAAATGGGGCAGTGGAGGGGGTAGGGGACAATGGCTTTGAGAAAGATCTGGAAGATCAGTAGAATTTGTTTATTCACCGACTATACTTATGGGGGGGATGGGATGATTGAGCAGGAAGACTCCAGCCTGTATAAACAGGTTGATGGTGGGGACAGGGGTTGAGATAGGGAATACAGGAGGGGAGTGAGGAAGAGATGGCAAGTTCCATTTTGAATATGCTGAGTTGCAAGTGTCTGTGGGATGACCGTGTAGGCTGGTGGCTGCCGAGACCTGGATGGCTACCCTGGGGAGAGGTTTATTTGGTAGATCTAGATGTGATCATTGGCATTTTCATAGACGTGACCAAAATTGCCAGGAGAGAGAACTAACAGAGAAGAGGTGCAGCGGATAAACCCTGAGAAATGTCAGCCTTAAATGATTATGATTGTGGACAAGTAGTAAAGAATGCTTTTTCCAAAATGATTTCAAATGACATTTTAGATGTACTTTTGTAGTCCTTTCCTGAATAAATGAATATGTAACTTTATATATGAAGGTAACAGTGAATATTAAAGCCATTTTCTCCAGGGAGAGTGGTAGAAATAGGACTAGGAGAATTATTTATGCAAACAAAAGTGGGGATGGTAATTCATGAACTAGTTGCTTTTTGACCTCTGAGACTTTTGTCAGATTTTGGGATGAAATTGCTTTTGATGCAGGTGTATGAATTAACGTACTATGTCAAGTCGTGTGAAAAGAGGCTGAAATCACTATCTAGCGTGAAGATGTTAACTTAGAATTATAATCTTTGCCAAGTTTCAATACCTCCTACGGCTCTTCCTTAACATTTTAGACTTTTTTCCCCTAACTTAAATGAAAGCATTTTTTTTCTTACATGAAGGTGGTCTTGTTTCTTAAATGTAATCTAAAAGATGAAAATGAGATAATTTTACATTGCTGCACCCTTAACTTGTAGGTGAAAGCTTTCAAAAACCACGAACATCTTCAATTTCAGAAATCAAATTAGAAAAAATGCTCACTTAAATTCCTGTTCAAACACTGCAAAATTTTTAAGGCTGAGTCGTCAAAGATGGAGTTTGTTTGCGTTATTAAAAGATCTGCTCTTCTAAAAATCATGTCCGCTGATGACCGTGCCTTTGTATGGTGACAGCATCATTTGAAAGCACTATTTATCTTTTTAACTTTTTAAATTGAAGTATAGTCAATTACAGTGTGTCAGTTTCTGGTGTACAGCATAATGTCCCAGTCATGCATATACAGACAAATGTTTTCACATTCTTTTCCATTATAGGTTATTATAAGATACTGAATATAGTTCCCTGTGCTAATACAGAAGAAATTTATTTTTAATCTATTTTATATATATAATGGTTAACATTTTGTAAATCTCAAGCACTATTTATTTATTTATTTATTTATTTATTTATTTATTTATTTATTTATTTATTTATTTAAATGGAGGTACTGGGGATTGAACCCAGCATGGGCTCTACCACTGAGCTATACCCTCCCTCCAAAAACACTATTACATCTGCATAGCTTATCAATTTATTTCCCTGAATACTGCAAAAATTGTTTTCTTCTGTGACCACCTCCCCTTTGAATGATATTTAATTTTTATGAATCTGACTCTTAAACATCTAGTTCTGAAACACAACCAGCTTTGGAGGAAGAGGCTGGTTGTGAGGTAGCTCACATCTGTGAGGTAGCTTCCTGAGATCTAGGAATCCTGATTCAGTGGCAGACAGCTCTCCCTCCTCAAAGAGGAAAACTCGTGAATCACTCAGTATTTATAGATCCTACTAAATGAGAATAAATGCAATCTAGATGTTTAAAACGAGTCAGCACATCTCTCTATATATAGTGCCATTTAAAAATAATGGCTAATTAAGTGAAAGCTAAAATCTGTTGTCATTTCAGATGTTTGCTCCCACAAGACACAACGGTGATAAATGTAGCTAAATTAAAATGACAAGCTACATTCTCTTTGTCAGAGCTGTTTTTATCCCTAGTGTGAAATTGGAGATTTTCATCTCAACTTTGTCCTTTAACATTTTTCAAATGTTACATTGTGCTATTTTTAATCCTGGAAAAAATGCACATGATTGCTTTTTTTTTTTTTTAAAGTCTGCATGCCTGGTATCTCTTGACTAGCGGGAATCTGAGTTGGTGAAATGCCCAAATATTAATATAGAGCCAAATAAAGATCTGCTCACTTGAAGCCAGGGGTAAGCCCCTGAGTGTGTATGTTTTCTGCTGTCAGTTTGGAAACTGTACTCTGCGTATACAAGATGCTCACGTGAGGGAGGCTGAGTGAAGGGTGCCTGGGCCCTCCTGGCACATTTCTTTGCAACTTATTGTAAATCTATAACTATTTCAAAATAACTTTTAAAAAGAAAAAAACTAAAGCAGCTCCCCAGGGAGCTTGAGCACCCAGAACCCTTAGGCAAGTGTGGTCCCCATGGTCCTTCAAGGTCAGGGTGATCACCCCCTAGAGGGTCTGGTTCAGCAGGCTGAGCAGGGGCATAGACAGTGCCCAGCATGTTGAGAAAGCACCCTCTACCCCTGGATCCTAAGGCAGAGCCTAGGGGAAGGACCAGGCCCAGAAGAAAGCAGTGGAGGGCTTCCAGAAGCGTCAGTGAAAGCTGACCTTCAGCCAGCCCCTCCCCTGCCTGAGGCTCTGCTGAGCTGGGACTGAATCCTCAGGTTTTGCACCGTTCCTGACGCGAAGTCAGTGCAGATATGGGTTCAACGAGGGACTTCATCACCCACTTGGCAAACCTGACTGCCTACTGATGCTCAGGACCGAGAGTCTCTAGAACCAGTCCTCCCTGTGGGACTGCGTGTCCCAAACCCAGGGTCCAACTGACCCGAGGGTGTAGTCAGGAGTGATTATGGAAGGTGTCAGCCTGCGGAGTAAGTTCTAAAGGACTCAAAGCCTTCAAAACTGTATATCTGTAGGAGAAGATAAATGACAGCTATAAACCTGAAGGCACATAACCTGCTAGCTTTAGGTTTTAGCAGTTTTCAGATGGGAGCTGTAATTAGCCCTGTAACACCCACCTGTAGGGAATTTTGTACTTTTTGCTAATGAGGTACAGATGAATGGGTTTTATTGGCCTTGCTTCAATGCTTAGTAGTTTTTATTTGTAATAATCCACTTTTATGTTACTCTATTGAGAACTTGTGTTTTAAATTTCTTGCTTTGTTCTCTTTGCTGAATCTTTAAGGGGAAAAAAGAAAAACTTAAAATATCTGGGATGTAAGGTCTGTACATTCAACCTTAGAAAATGTCAGTGTTGGTTCTTGTAGGGCACTTGCTTCAGTAGAGCCAAGGTAGTTAATGACAGCTTAGTGTTCACATTGTGTTTTCCTGTAAAAACTAACAAGTAGTGCTTCTATAAAAGAAAATGTTTTCCTGTAATTGTATGCTACTTTATTTGGATGGTTAAAATAATTGGTTTGAGCGCCTGGTCTTTTCCACCTGAAGGTCCACTTCAGTGTTAGATTTGTTGCTGTGTATTTCACGACAAGAAATATCTGGCTGTTATGTAATTCACAAATTTTCCTGAAATATTTGAGGTCCAAGTCTGGCTCTTAGCATCAACAGTAACTTGGGTCAGGGGGTGGGTAGAACTCGGTGGTAGAGCACATGCCTAGCATGCATGAAGTCCTGTGTTCAATAGCCAGGACCTCCATAAAAATAAAATAATCAAAAAAAATTTTTTAATTAAAAAAATAGATTAAAAAATAAAAAAAATTTTTAAAGAGTAACCTGGGCTTCTTATGTCACAGAGTTCTCATAGACGTGCTTCAGGGCTAAAGGATGTCAGTCATTGACTCATTCTGTGTATCTGGGTGTCACTCAGAATGCAAAGTACCATTCCAGAAGAATTTCATGAGAAAGGCCACTTGATAGGTCGCTACCTTGAGAACATTGTATCATTCCCATATTAATAACAATCTTTTATATTACTTGTATTCAGACATTAAAGAAATTATGGATACTGACTACCATATATGAAATAGATAAATAGCAAGGTCCTACTGTATAGCACAGTGAGCTATATTCAATACCTTGTAATAGCCTATAATGGAAAAGAACATGAAAAGGAATTTATATGTATAACCAAATCATTCTTCTGTACACCAGAAATTAACACAGTATTGTAAACCAACTATACTTTAATAAAAAGAAAGAAAGAAAGAAAGAGTATAAGACAGCAGTGAAAAAAAAGGGGAGACATTATGGAGATAATTTTGGTTTGGGCTGTAGAACTTCATCTTCTAATAATAGCAATTTTGTATACTTACATTACACCTACCAGTAATTTTAATATAAGACAGAAGAGACTATTTAAAGCAAAGAAGGGCTGCTTTATTATTAACATTATGGAGAAATAATGTTACATTGAAAATGCTGCTGGCCAGTTAGAGGATACTGATGGCATTAATACACATGATTTTTCTGGAGAGAAAGCTTTATCTGGCTTTTGAGTGAGCAGTTTTATTCTTTCTTTCAAAGGGCTGCCATGTTTGCTTGAGCTTCGTAGGAAAGATGCAAATAACTAAAAACCAAAAACTGCACAAAAACCATGTTGAGATCAGGAACTTAGTTCAAGAAAGCAGATTCTAGGTTTTCTTCTGCAGTGAGTGACAATACAGCCTGATGTCGTCTACAAGTATGTCACCAGCACAGTGTTCAGCAATACTGAGTATTTTCCTGGGCCAGGTGCTGACCAGTGCAGTATCCCATGCTCAGATGTCACCAAGAGGCTGTTTGGACATGTTCTGTAGATGCTGTGTATGGGTGAAAAAGCACACTATACATTTCAGTGCTATTTTCACCAAAAGTCCCTCTGTTTTTGAGTTAAACTTCAGTTAACAGAAATCACTCGCTTTCCCTGGCGGTACTGAATAATGAAGTATTGCTGTGGCTTCAGTGCCAGCTGAAAGCCTCAACGAATGGCTTTGCTAGATCAGCATCACTGTTAATGTGTGGCCACCCAACACTCTGCACTTGAGCCTACTGCTCCCAGAGATGAGGCCTCCTGCGGGCGCCACATGCTTTGGAAAGTTCAAGAAGACAGTCTGGAGAGCACAATCATGATCAGTTTTCACTTAAACCTGTTGCCATTTAAATACAGAAAACCGTTGCTGCAAAATTATGCTTTTCCAGAAATTGCAATGTAGGGACATTCGAGGTCCTAGGCTGATAATAGGCAAACGGGTGGAGGGAAGATACCTAGAGGAAAGTGCCTAGACATGGTCCCTCCAGTGAAGGCGATGTGCAGGGACTGTGTAAGATTTCCCGTCTTCATTTGGTCAGCAAATACATATCTTACCTGTGCTATTCCAGTTACTGGGGCTCCGGGACGGGAAAAGAGCAACTGCCTTCATGGAGCCTGTGGTCTAGGGAGGGGACAGTTACGGGTCCAACAATAACAAGTAAATCTGTAGTATGTCAAATGGTCATAAGTGATGGAAATAAAATAGGAAGGAGAAGCGGGGTGCTGTTGTGGGGGTAGCCTGTTGTTTTTATGCAGATGTCAGAGAAAGCCTCACTGATTAAGGTTACATTTGAGCAGAGATGTGAAAGAAGTAAGGGAGGAAACCTTGAGGGAAAAGGACTCCAGACAGCTAGAGCAGCAGGTTCAAAGGCCCTGAGATCAGCGTGTGCTTGGTGCTGTCAGGGAGCAGCACTGAAGGCCAGCGTGGCTGAAGTGGGTTGAGCAAGAGGAGAGCAGAGACGTGGCAGGGGATGTGGTCAGATGGTGGCGGCCACAGTGGCCACTGGAAGGACTTCCACTTTTACCCAAAAGGAGATGGAAAGCCACAGGAGGATTTGGGGCGGGGGAAGGATTTGATGTGACTTAGGTTGTGACACTATTACTCTGACTTTAGAGGTAAAAATGAAAGCAGGGGATTAATTAGGAGGTCTTATACTAATCCAAGTGGAGCTGGTAGATCCTTAGACCAGGGTAGTAGCAGTGGGGTGATGAGGGTGATGCCAAGGTTTTTGGTTCAATCACTGAGAAGGATGGGGCTGTCATCTACTGAGATGGGGAGGCTGTGGGATGAGCAGGAGTAGGTAGGAGTTGTGGACGTCACCATCCTCCAGCTGCCTCTGAGGCCACCTGCAGTTGTGGAGTGGTCGCTTGCGTTGCCATATCTGGAGGTCACAGTGGGGGCTGGAGAGCGATGGGTTATTTGTGAGTCACCAGGGTGTGGATGGTATTTGAAACCATGAAATTCATCAATATCACTGTGAGAATGAGCATACAGAAGAGATGGGAGGTCTGAGGCCTGTCGTCCCAGAGACCAGGGCATTGATTCAGAATTCACAGAGAACAATGAAGAATTTTCCTAATGTTCAATCTCTTTCTTAATAGGCTAACATGTCATTGTTTCCTTTTGAGACAGTTGTACTCTGTAATAATCACTGCTGAATTTTCATTTTTAGTATCTTCTTACCCAATCAATTGCTAATACTGCTTGAAATGGATAGGCTTTTTGGGGTCTGGAAATCATCTGATTTTTGTGCAAAAGCATTTAAAAAAAACACCTAAAGAGATGTTTGTAGCCATAGAAAATTGAGGTCTCAAAAGTAATATTAATCAAGATAGAATATAGCATAAGTCTAACCCGAATATTCCACTGTTATTTCTTGGTTGAAAGTCTTGGTTTGGGTTGTGATTTCATAGTAGGAAAATCTGGTGAAAAATCAAAGGGTGAGGTATTAGTAGACTGTTAGTTCCTTTACACTGAACTTGAAGTCCTTTTTTTTTTTTCTTTTTGCCTTCTGTAGCCAATATTTGCATTTTTAAATGAAGAAAAGTTTAACGTGGATGGATGGACGGTTTATAATCCAGTTGAAGAATACAGAAGGCAGGTGAGTCAGTAGATTACTGTACCATGTGGTGAATCTCAGACATGCGTGGTGACGATATGTTGTCGGTCAGGTGCTTTGAGAATCAGTAACACTCTTGCTAAATGTATTTTTCATGACAGTGGTATAATAGGGCTTATTCCGTCTGTCTAGTACTGTGGAACCTATGAGCTCACTCCATGGCCATGTTCAAGTTTCACTGAAGGCTAAGTTCTGTTGCCTTCCCCTCCATGAAGAACATCAGTTATATGTTGTTCATGAAATGAATCAAATACTCAGAGTCTAGAAAAGCCGAACTTCTACACCTTACTTCTCAGGAGTTGACGTCACTATGTATTTATGTATTGGGGAGCTTAACTATTACTGGCAGTAGTTAGGTTTCAATTATATTCATTCTGTTTTACAGATTCAGGTGAATTAGGACTGTTTTCCTGTAATGATGGCTTTTCCAGGAAGGCTTTGAGGAGCCTATATTAGAATTGCCTTTACCGCTCTCTACTGTAAACCTCACCTACATGCATGTTTATTTGCTCTAATAAAGCAGGAGTCTTCATACATTGTTGCTGTTCAGAGGGGAAGGTCTCTTGCGGCATTTTAACAAGGTCCTGTTCGTGTTACGGAATAAGAGCCACAATTGGACCTCTGGTGTAACCAGATCATAGGACAGCTGGGGGGTTTGTGATGAGATTTTTTCATAATTCTCATTCTACAAAGCTCTTAAAATAATTGGGAAGTTTTGTTGAGTGAGGTTTGAGAGTCAAATCAAGCCCATGATTGTAAAGTAAAATCTCAGAACCCTAAACTCGAGAAGAATCTTCTGGCCACCACCTCCACTACCAAGCAGCCGGGTTGATTTCCCTATTTAGCCTTGTCCAGTGGTTTGCGTGCGCGTAAGAAGATTCGATGCTCAGGAATGTGGGTGTGGGAGCTTCTCTCCCGAGCACATGTCTGAGGTGGTAAGTCCTGTTCTTTCCAGGAATCAAAGGCCGTGTATCCCTCTCATTTTAGTGACCTCTGTTCTGGGTCAGTAATGGCGGCCGAAGAAGGGCCATGAAAACATTTGGTATGTTTTGAAGACCTCTGTAGCATTATGCATTAGAATATTTGTACCTCATTTTTGAAGTATTATTGACAATATTAAGACTCATTTTTTAGGTCAAAGCTTCTAGCTTGAAACAAAACAGTTGCTGTTTTTAAGATTCCATGCATATGTGAACTCTTGAAAGTATTTTGTTCTAGACTGCCATTATATTCCATCTTTTTTTCCTTACACCTTTCTGGTGGGACTTAATAACTCTCTAATCAGAGTCAGTAACAGACTCGTCTGTTTGGTCCGTGCTCTCTAGGGCCAGACCTAGAGAATAGGTACAAAGTCTGTCCCCAAAGCAAGCACTCCCATAGCTCGCTTTCGTGTGTGTATTTGTGAGTATGGGGAGAGAGTATTGCACCGCCTCTGGGCCTTGTCAACACTGGATACAATTTTGTGGGTAGACAGTAGGGTGGGAAGTGTCTTCCTTGTCTCCCTGCCTAGAATATATGTGACTGCATTTGGCGCACAACCTCTAGGGTGGTAACTGACTCCAGAGCACTTGGTTGAAAACCCTTAGGAGGCAGTGAAGTGAGCCTCACCAGAGGGGTTTTCCTTACACCCTCCCGAGACTTTTTTCACAAGCACAGACTCTACCTTGCAGCTGGCTGAAGCATTCACTCTGTACTGAGTAGGGAGTGGAAGTTGCCTGATCTCTTTTCTACCCTCAGTTAGACGGAGGTGAAGATTACACAGTGTACTTTTCTGTAGGGTGTGGGGGTGTGCCAGTGAGGGATGAACTTGGGTTTATCACTGTTGTATAAATAGTAAGGAAAAGTTTGACATGAAATAAAGGAAGCTCTCACATTCAGGAGGATCTGTATTGAACTACAATAGTTTAGAATTATGGAAACCACCAGTGCTTGGTCTTATGTTCTTAAGTTGTCTTGATTATTGATTTGGCTCCCTTACCATAAATCAGTAGACCGTCACTGGCCTGTTGTCAAAGAGGCATGTGCACATTCTGGTAGGAAGAAGGTGGGAGACCCAACCAAGGCCAGTTCCCGAGAGGAAGTCATTTGGTGCTGATGTGGACGGCCTCTTTTCCCGCAGGGCTTGCCCAATCATCACTGGAGGATAACTTTTATTAATAAATGCTATGAACTCTGTGACACCTACCCTGCTCTCCTCGTGGTTCCATATCGTGCCTCTGATGATGATCTCAGGAGAGTTGCAACTTTCAGATCCCGAAATCGGATTCCGGTGAGTACCATAGTGAGTGCTTTTCTTACAGGGTGCCTTTGATTCCATAAGAACTGTAGTCAAGTGATTCAGAGAAACACTCTTTTGGAATTTCATTCCAACAAATAGTTATCAAGTGCCTTCTGAGTGCAAGGCAGCACGCTGAATGGAAACAGAAGCAAGACATCACCTGCCTTCCAGGAGCTCGCAATCGAGGCCAGAGAATGAACTCAAGTACTTCTTATACAGGAGAGGGTGCAAGTAATGTTGGGTGGAAAGATAGAAGGAAGGACAGAGTCTTTGTGGCTTTTGTCTTGGTAACACAATAAGTGACATATGTTAGGCTCTCGGTAAATGTCAGTTGACTTGTGCTGAAAACAACACGCTATCCTATATTGTGGAGCATATAAGTACAGGCTTTTCCTTATCACCTTTATTAGGATTTGTTTATACTCAAGTTTGTAAGCTGCCTTAGTACCATCAGCAAGCTGGAGTCAAGTGCAGACTATTCCAAGTGTATTTATGGTATCACTGAACCTGGTTCATAAAGTTGTCTTTGGTTCTTAAATAGTTATGTACGAGTCAGACTGTCTCCTCTGTGTCCATAAATTTTACTGACTAAAAATTTGGAGAATTTTCCCGTCTGTTAATTTTCAGGGCATGTCATAATAAGTACATTGTTTGGTTTTGTTTTGGTATTGGTTTTGAAAAACAAGGGTTGAAGAAATTAAGATTTAATGTCACCTTGCCTTTAACTTCCAAGTCTAGACATTTTTGTCCTTAAAAGGATATGTGTGGGGAACCTTTGTGTACCGTAAACACACAACGAATTGTAACTTTAAAAACTCACTTACTTCTCTAAGCACGAGTGCCCGTTCATATCTTCATGATATACATTATACTTGAAAGTATGTTCTTTAGCTCGTTTTGCTGGAACACCACGCTAACAAAGCTGGAGTTACCAGTTCACTTGTCTTGTGCTCTGTCTGGACGTACTTTTCGGTGCAGACTCCACCCCTGCCCTGGCCGGCTGTCTTGCTAATACATGCATTGCCCACAGGAGAACTGAGCTAGGGTAGTGTGGATTGATTTTGTTCCCTCCTTCATTCAATTCATATTTATTGAACATCTACTGTGTCAAAGATGTGTGGGCGTGTGTATGTGATTCCATGGGGATGGGGGCAGGAGAGGAAATGAAACAATTGTGCCAGGTCCGCTGTGCTCAGGCTGCCGTCTTGCTCTAGTCGTTTCCACCATTCTGAGTGAACGAGAGCCCACTTGTAGAACAAATAGAACGCTTAGCTTTCTACTTAGCCATTTTATTGATCCTTCTTACTTTGTGATGGCTACCAATTTGCATTTATTTTTCCTAAAAGAACTTAAGGCTAAGCTGTCCATCACCTCTGTGTCTTTATCAATTACCATGCTTGGGGAGAGGGAAATAGCTCAGTGGTAGAGCCTATGCTTAGCATGCACGAGATCCTGGGTTCAATCCCCAGTCCCTCCATTTAAAAGAAAAGAACAGGAAATGGTATCGATTACCATGCTTACTCATATCTAATAGTAGATAATGTATGCTATCTGCTATAATACTGTCTGACCACCTGAGTCTTGACTATAACCCAGTATTTCCTTTTAATATGAAATCATTAATATTTGATAGTCAGTTCTCTTTTTAAAAACCCATATAAAAATGCAAAAAAAATTGATAAGAAAAAAAAAGAATTGATGAGAAGGCAATCTTGTTATGTTGTGCATAAAATAAAATACACACTGTTGTAAAAGATCACTGAGTATCAGAATAATCCACATGCATTCATGTTCCCATTAATGGATACGTATTCCTTTGTTCTCAAACCAGTCAGTCTTAATGTTATAGAATCCTGTAACATATAAATAATACATATTTATTTTAGATGTTTTCAAAAATACTGGAAAGCAAAAAGGAGCCTGCCACCTAGTGAGGACTGCAGTTCATGTTTTGGGAGACGGCCTGCCAGACTTCCTGCTATGCATACATATTTTTGTTGGAAAAAGTGGAATTTTTCTGTGATTTGTGTCTCAATCTGCTTTTCCTACCTAGCATTAGCATGGAAAGAGCTTTCCACACTGATGATTCTCTGCTCACGTGCCAGACTGTAGCTGTGCCCTGATGAATTCAATCAGTTTTCTATTGTGAGACATCTCAGTTCTTTGTCATCTTTTGCCATTATAAACAATGCTGTGATAAACATCTTTTGGTGGCTAAATCTTTGTGTACATCCTTAAGTATTTATGGCTTCTACATCCTAACTTCGATAAGAATAACCTGACATAAGTACCATATACTTTGAAAACACTTACGGTAGGTGATGTTGTGAAATTAGCATCATTTGTACCTGGTCAGTTCTACAGCAAGCATCCTTTTTATAAAGGTAGTTGAGATCCCAAAACAAAAAAGGAGGTAGGAGGCAAAACAGCTCATAAGAATAGCATTTCTTAACATGGTCTGGTGATTCCAGTCTAAAATCTCCCAAGCAGAGAAAAGAGGGGCAGAAGAGAGGGGGCCACTGGTGGAACAGGGCAGTTTCTTACATATGACCTGATTTAAATTGAAAACTTGATAAGGGTCGGTATCAAATAATAAGCGTCTTGTCTGTGTAGTGATTTGATTTCTTTAAGGGATCTGATATCAAATCAACATGTTGCATACCTTAAATGTACACAGTGTTAGAGGTCAATTATATCTCAGTAAACCTAAAAAAAAAAGTACATTTATACGTAAAAGTGATCTCATCTCCCCTCTCTTGAGGCAAAGCCATGGGAGGTCAGTGGGGCAGGTCTCCTCTCTATGTTGTAGATTTGAAAATGGAGGTTGAGGAAGGCCAGCCCTTGTCCCCGGGCTCTGCGATCCTGAGCCTTTGGACTGTTGGGGCCACAGTGGTGTTTTGACTGGTCTCTGGAAGGCGCAGAAACTCGATTGAATGAGTATTCATTCGTATTATATAATCTTTTTTCACGAACCTGTTGTCATTATTGTACACATAACCTGTCATTATTAAACCCAGCGACTTTTATGAACATCAGTGCTTATCCTTTGCCATAGTGAGGAGGTAACTTTAAAGACACCAGCGTACTTGGCCTTGTATTAAGTGAGCTCGAACACTCATGCTTCTGTGGTCTTGTCTCCGCCTGCCTTTCATGGTTTTTCCCATCTGACTCTGCTGGCCACCCAGCCTGCCTCTGGATGCCAACTCAAGCCGGGGTCCTGCCCTGTGCTGGGTACTTACACGTGTTGGCCATTCGTCCGCCCAGCAGCACACTGCTATCCTGTGGCTCCCTATCTGATGAAAGACGGAAAGGAAGTGACAGAGCCTGTGAGCTCAGTGCCCAGGTCGGAGCCACCATGGTGGGGCACCTGCCCTGGAGCCCACGCTGCCACCTACCACACTCACCTCCCGGATCCTGTTTTTTTTCTTCCCCCTTTTAACAGCTTTATTGAGATATAATTCCCCTGCCAAACAAGTCACTCATTTAAAGTGGACAGTTCTGGGAGGAGCATATACCTCCGTGGTAGAGCTTAGCATGCACGAGGTCGTGGGTTCAATCCCCAGTACCTCCATTAAATAAAATTTAAAAATGTTTAATTAAAATTAAAATTTTTTTAAAAAGATTGTCTTCTCCCTCTTCACCCAAACCTATAAGCTCTTTCTAGGCTGCTGGTTCACAGCCCCAAACCCTTGCCCTTTACATTTAGGACAGACTCTTCAAAGTGGACAGTTCTCTAGCTTTTGCTGTATTACATTATTAGCTTCTTTTTGCAGGCCTTGTTTCTCATGTACTATGGGCCCAGAAACCAAGTAGCAAGCATTAGGCTTGCGTGTAAAATTAGAGAAGACTGACTCCGGGTAAAGGCTCCGAGAGCTCTCCTAGGAGGCGGCTGTGCGAGCTTCACAGTAGAGACTCCGGCAGCTCGCTCAGCTGCCCTGAGACCTCTTTTGCCTGCTTTGGGTGTTAGAATCTAGAATTGAGCCTGTCGGGGAAATGACCCATCTATGTGAGTTGGTATTGTAGAAACACAGCACCAGAGGTGATCGCCTTTACCTCTCACCTTTTGCTAAAGCTGTTTCTGGGTGATAACAAATCCCGTGCAAGCTGCAGGACTGAAATCAAATACCTGGAACTTTCTGCTTTCTTTAAGTGATGTAACTGTGTTTAGGTAAGTGTTTAACTTTCCTAGCTGTGTTACGAATTTAGAAAAGATGAGTAAAGCAATTGGTTATCCTCATTGTTCCGAATAGTCATCGCTGTGCATTTCTGGGTGCTCGGTGAGATTGCAGGTGAACAGGCATCCCGTTTCAGCAAAATCAGCGTCACTTCATCTTGATTGTTGGTGCTCTATATTTTTTTATTTTTTGAATTGTTTTGAGATTTGGTTTCTGAACCAACTGTAGGTGCTGTCGTGGATTCACCCGGAAAACAAGACGGTGATTGTGCGTTGCAGTCAGCCCCTTGTTGGTATGAGTGGGAAACGAAATAAAGATGATGAGAAATATCTCGACGTTATCAGGGAGACAAACAGACAAATTAATAAACTGACCATCTATGACGCGAGACCCAGTGTAAATGCGGTGGCTAACAAGGTAAGTCTATTTAATGACATGATAGCAGCTTACGTTTCCTACAGCGTGCAGCGTTTTACATGAACATTGTCACCATAGCATGTCAGCATGTGGGTTTAAATTCATAATTAAACTTTGCTTAAATAAGAAAACGAGGTCACTGAGGTAGAAAGTAGTTGTAATCACAAAACATTTCTTAAAAGTTGAATACACCAAAATGGAATGAAAATAAGCGTTAGGTAAATTAGGCAAGTCTAGAGCTGTAATGAACTTGGGTTTTGGCTAGAATCTCAGGCAAAAGTTAGGCACTCTTTGGAGCTCTTGAGGCTGCTGACAGTCATTCTCAGTGTGTACACTGGGGAGGCATCTGTGAGAAGTTGTGGGAGGCTGCAATTGTCCAAATCCTAAATTTGTAGCTTTATCAAAGCAGTCTCTTCACAATACTCAGATATGTGTATTCTCATTGATATCAGGTAATCCAAGAAATGAGTAGATCTATGTATGTAAATTTTACAATCACACAGACAGTGGTAATATTTTCATAGAAATCTGTCTCAAGACACTTCTTGGCCTTCTCGAGCAAAGAATGCTGTGTCCATAAGGCTGAGTGACAAGGTAGTGTCGTTTGCATGGCCCCAGGTTCCTAAATGCTTTTTACATTTGATTTCACCTTTTTGTTTTTTTGTTTTTTGTTTTTCCTTCTCCCATTGCCGGCTGCCACTTACAAGTGCTCACAGTGAGCCTGCCCCACTCCACCTTTCAGCTTTATTGTTTCTCACCAGTGTAGGCTTGAATTTCATCATCTTGACTATTTTGCTTATCCCGAGGTCATTAATCTGGCATCTTCAATTATTCAGAGCACAAGACAAGAACCTGAAAGCAAAACAAGTCCTCGAGCAGCTCACATAGATGCAGTAGCTTCCTAAATGGACCCATGACGTGTCTCGGGCGTGCATGTGGGGCCCCTCTAATAATTATTTGCACACAGATCATGCATCTTACACATTCACTCCTGGGGAGCTCCCTCTGCCCCTCGCACGCTCTTGGATCAGCTCTTTTTTACGACAGCTGGTTTTGGTTTAGGTAATAAAAATGATTTTGAAATTATCTATAAAGCAATCAGGAAGTGAAATTGAGAAATAAATTAGGGATTATAAGTAAAACACTTAGGAAATTAAATGTGACTGTGAATATCTTGTTGGACTATCCTTACCTTTACACAGTTCTGCTCCTGCTGTCCTTCACGTATAATCCAGAGTTGAATACACGTAATGCAGTGCTCCCATGTATACATTTAGCCTGAAATAGATACAATATAACATTAAAATGAGGTATTGAGAAAGAATATTTTAAAATATTAAAATGTATGGAAGGGGGTAGGGTCCAGCTCAGTGGTAGAGCACATGCCTAGCATGCACAAGGTCCTGGGTTCAGTCCCCAGTACCTCCATTAAATAAACAAATAAATAAATAAACCTAATTACCTACCCCCCCAAAAAATAAAACAAGAAGAAGAAATGTTTAAATAAATGAAACATATGGAATGAATAACTTTATTGTAGTAACCCTAAAGCTCATTGTTATAGCAGTAGAATTTTTGAGTGCCTTTTTAACACTCAGGAGATATGCCTGTGTTTCTAGTCCACTTAAGGATGAAGGGAAGGAAAAAATTAAGGGAAAAAAACCTAGGCCTGACAGATCTGTGCATCATGCTTTCAAAACCACACTTAGGTTCCCCTCCTCCCTCAGCTGTCTCCCCCCCATCATCTGTATCCATAGCAACAGGCTGTGTACATCATTGTACTAGGTAACCTGAGTTGTTCCTTTTTATTGAAGAGGGGAAAACTGAAAAGAAAACTTCAAAACTAACCAGAGATGGAGAATTCGAACTTCGGGGAACTCAATCTAGGATTGACTAATTGATTTTACCCTTCTGACTTCTCTTCGGACCCAGTTGTTCTGCCCTTGCGGGTATTTAGAAATTTACAACCCCAGTTGTAACAAGCCACATTGCACCGTTTCAAATTAAACACACACACATGAAACCCAGGGGTAGAGGGGATCCAGCACCCTGTGATGAGTTAAAGTCAGACTACATTCAGGTCTGGTTTTGCCAGAAACTTTGGCAATGACAATTAATTTTTTTTGCATATCATCTTTAGTTATTTATGAAAGCAACTCCAGCGTTGAGAATTCCTTTAAAAATCACTAACTGTTGACAGAGCACATATGCAGAGAAGCATGGCATCTGCCTGTGGGGCGGCGCCGTGCGTCGCTGCGTTAGAGGCTTGCAGATCGAGCACGGCCTGGGCTCAGTGTGGACTGCCAGGCCTGGTGCCTGTGGTTCACAGAAGTGATGGCAGCTGCCAGGTGTTATTCCCTGAGGCCTGGATAACCGAGGAGAGGGGACTAGGGCCCATTGTGTATGCATTCATTAGCCGATAACTTGTTGAAAACAACATAGTGAATGTTTTTTGTCTACTTACTACCTATGCTCTTTGTAGAAAGCTTTAAAAAGACATTTCTATCTAAACAAAATTTCTCACCTTGAGTCTGTGGAGACCAAGGGCCTCTGGCTTGTACATAGCCAGGTTTGACATTCAAGTGGTAGCCTTACTTCTACTGCAGGAAACTTCCTCTGTGACTAACCCTGGCAAAAACCATAGTATGTGTTGGTGCTTCTGTCCTGAGCTACAAGTTTATATTCCTTCTATTATAAAACATTAAGCAGAATGCAGCCAGGTTCCTAAACAAAGTCATAGCATCTCTTTTTGTCTTCATGGAAAACGGGCACGTATACGATGCTGTGAAGAAGAGGCAATGTCCGCCCTGGCAGGTTAATACTTGTAGATGTCAAGGCAGAGGGTGGCCAACTTGCCTCCTCTTTCAACCTTTTGTTCTTTGAGGGCCCCACCACGTGCAGCACTGTCCCTGTTCTTTGCATAGCACACAGACAGACACAGGGCACTAGAAAAGATGTCTTAAATTCTACTGCTTACCTCTGTGACTTTGGGGATAGTTAAATAGCATCTTTTTTCATTTGCGAAATGGGAGTGGTAACACCTGCCTGGTAGTGTTGCTGTAAGATAAAATTATGTAAAACAAGAATCACAGGATCTGGGATGTCAGAGGGGCTCATTGAATGGTGGCTGGTGTTTGCTATTGGAGAGCCTGGCTCCTCTTAGTCCTATGAGTCCTAGGTGGTCTTATCCCCTGTTCTACAGGAGACAACACTGAGGCTCAAGAGAGGTTAAGTGCCTTGCTTGCCCCAGATCACACAGCAAAGAGGGGCTGAAGTGGAGCTATCAACCTGGGCCTGTCTCCAAAGCCTGTCATTTTCCTCCAGCCCATCGTGTCCCATGTGAGCCTCCCCCAAAGAGTACTGTTAAAATCTGTTGGAAGACGAGGATCATTCAGAACCTGCTCTTGCCTTGCCAGATCCGAAAGAAGAGCTAGTAATTATAGAGCATTCTGAAAATGATTTTTTTCTCGCAAATAACAGATCCCCAGGAAATTACCAGCCTTCCATCGTTTTTCTAGTTCAAAATGTGACTAATGTTGTTGAGGCTTAGTGTCAGATAGGACGTCAAGTCACATCAGTTATTGCATCTAAGTTGCAAGGATTTGGAGGACCAATAACATTTGAACTATTTGTGTAGGTTACTGGAGAAATAGAAAACCCAACTGACTGTTTTGTGTATCTTGTTTCTTAGGCAACAGGAGGAGGATATGAAAGTGATGATGCATATCATAACACCGAACTTTTCTTCTTAGACATTCATAACATTCATGTTATGCGGGAATCTTTGAAAAAAGTCAAAGACATTGTTTATCCTAATGTGGAAGAATCTCACTGGTTGTCCAGTTTGGAATCCACTCATTGGTTGGAACATATCAAGGCAAGTATATTTTTGGAAAAAAGATTTATGTGTATGTAAAAAAGAATAATCATTTAGTGGAAAAGGAAGTTTTATTTTTTTGAAATTCCTTAAATTAAAAAAATGAACAATGAGAGATGAAATATTTGTTGTATAGGGTTGTACATTTGACAGTTTTATGTTTCTTTATAATTTGCTTACCTGAATTAAAGATTTCACAATATCACCTCCAGAATATTTTTTAGAGTTTGTAGAGATACCACTTTCCATGTCATCACGGGTAAGTAGTGAGTCTTCCACCCAGGTTTATTCAGGAATAGACAGTTTATTATTTAACTATTACTGGGTTTGAACCTCAAGGACCTAGAGAAGTTGCTTATTGAAACTAATCTCAAATTGACTTATTTTAAAGACTGAGTTTTGTGTTTTTATTACATTCAACCCTTCATCTTGATGGGGGCATCAAAAACCTTCATTCTTTTAAAAGTAAAAATAGTTGAAGCTATGTGAGATAATTAACAATTTTAGAAGACGCCATTTAGTTTTATACAAACAAAAAGCATACTTAAATAAGTTAATTATTAAGATAGATTGTTTTCTAGTCCAGTTTATTTTCCAATCTGATAGGAGTTGTATTTTTCTTTAATATCTCTAACTTTAATTTTTTTCTTCATTTCTCATCCTCAAAAATGAATTGCAAAAAAAATTAATTGTGACCAATAAATGTGATGTGGTATCCCAGATGGGATCCTGGATTAGAATAAAAGGACATTAGGTAAAAATTAAGGAAATCTGACTAAAGTAGGGACTTCATTAAAAATGAGTTTATTAATAATTTAATAGTGTATCTATATTGGTTGATGGTTGTGACAAATATACCATACTACTATGGTAAGGATAAAAGAAATCGGGTCGAGTCTATGGGACTCTTTGGTTCTTTGCAACTTTTCTACAGATCTAAAACTGTTCTAAAATAAAAAAGTTGATTTCATAAAAGAATTGTACTCTTACTATCTACAAAGCATTGTGCTAGTGTGAATGGGATAAAGGGATAAGACAGACTTCCTGTCTTTAAGGAGGTTCTCGTGGTTGAAGAGATGATATGTGTGTATAAAAAGAAACTTAATTTTCCACAGTGTGAGTGTTAATACCAGTGAGCCTTCATAGCAAAGGCAGTGGAAGAAACAGGCCCTTTGGGGGAATCCAGTGGGACTTGATCTGATCCTTGAAGAAAGCAGGGTGAGGCCTGGCTAGGAAGTGTGAGGATTTCTGTAGTTGCAGGTTAATCTAGAGAGATCTGGGAGGAGCCAGGTGGCCAGTGGCCTTGGCCATCAAGTTAGGTGGGGAGCTGCAGAGGTGTTAGCATAGGGAGGTGTTTGAGGAAAATGTTCTGGCAGCTGCATATGATAGATCATAGAGGGAAGAAAGGGAAGTCAGGGAAAGGAGAACCATTTAAAGAGTCCAGAGACAGGGAAGTAACGACCTAGGTCAGAATGCCACTGGGCTGCGGGGGTGGGGAGGGAGACAGCACGAAAGGGACCCACACTAGATATTTTCCAAGGAAGGGCCTGTGGTAGTTGCCAATTAGCTAGCTGCAGAATCTAAAGGAATGTAGGACTGTGCCAAAACGGTGAGCCTGGCTATCCGAGGAAATGATACCACCATTTGCAGATCAAGGGTTGTCCGGACCTGGACCTTGGTCAAGAGAAATGTCATGCCTTCAGGGTAATGGCAAGCCATCTGCCCGTTGGTGTCTAACAGGTGGGTTTTTTCCATGCAAAGAGGTAGGCCTAGGTATCAGCTATAGGGCAGTGAACTCAGGCTGAGCCCTTTTTTTGTTTTTAATTGAAGTATAGTCAGTTGCAGTGTGTCAGTTTCTGGTGTACAGCATCATGTCCCATACAGATGCTGCGAGAGAGGATGTACAGGGAGGATGGAGGGTAAGAGGTGGAGCTCATCGGGGAGAAATCAAGAGCTTGGAGGAGGAGATTGGACTTCTAAGAAAGGGTCTAAGAAGAAAGGGTCAGTGGTATTTCAGAGACATTTATTTATTACGGCATCCTTGATTACCTTGAAGGGCAGACTTCCATGGGTGTCTAATGATGTGGTGGAGGAGAGTGGAGAAAATAGAGGTAGTGAGTACAAACTAGACTACTCTTGAAAAGCTAGTTAAAGGAAGGGAAGGGTTGAGGGTCACAGCATTTTGAGAAGGGGTTTTTATAGAGAAAGGAAAAAGATACACTTTAGGTGGGTTTTTATTTAATAAGAAAGTTATATTGTTTTATCCCTTTTTAATTTTTTTTTTAATTTCGGGGGAGTAATTAGGTTTATTTATTTTTACTTATTTATATTTTTATTTTTTTTAACAGAGGTACTGGGGATTAAACCCAGAACCTCGTGCCTAAGCACACACTCTACCACTGAGCTATACCTTCCCACGTAGGTGGGGTTCTTTCTAAAGGAAATAACCACACAAGTTTGAAAAGATGAATATACTTGTGGGGGTACCATTTACCCCTCATTTTAGAGAGAAAGGACCCACAGTTATGTGATTGGCTCAAGGTGAGACATGTTAAAAGCAGTGGAATGAGGTTTCAAACCCAGGCTTTTGGCCTTTGAGCTGGTGCTCTTAACCACCGCTCCGCGTACTGCATCATTTCTCCCCATCAGTCACAAGTCCATCTGATCATTTAGGAGTTTTCAGGGATGTGTTTTTGAATGTCTATTTAGTTTCATTAGATAATCACATCTGTTCTTGTCAGAAGTGATGGTGGGAATTCATGCTTTATTGAAACACAGCTAATATTTTTTAAAGATAATTGGCCAAGATTGCATCCTCCTTTTATTACAAGGGAAGTATCTGGAGTGAGAGCGGCCCTCTGTAAAGATGTTAGAACAGCAACTTCATTAAATTGGACTCAAATGATCTAGTCTATTACCATTGCTTCTCAATAGTGCTTTCTTCAGAAGTACCTCAAATTAAAACTGTAAACAGGATTTTGGAGATACTTAAAATGCTGAAAGAGGTAGACCTGCGCTAGTCATCTTAAAAGCAATTATTTTTGTACAAATAATGGATGGGCCATCAGGTCCCCTAACCTGTTCTTGACACTCTTTTGCCCATTTATCTTTAGTTATCAAAGTAATAAAATTATGTTTCTTTTTAAATTTTCTATCCATCACATCTTTCACCTAGGCTTTTTTCTAGAATTAGTTAAAATAATTCAGTATTTCAATTTTCTTGAATTCATTCAAATGACCATAATATATACCTCTTGCATGGCTGTTAGAATTTTGGGAGCACCAAAAGGACATACTGTATGCAGGTGGCTGATACACACATGAAAAGATGGAACCCACATCCACAGAGAGTGGAAATGTGAAATGGTCCAACCACTTTTGAAAACAGTTTGACAGTTTCTTAAAAAGTTAAATGAATATAAGTTTACCATACGATCCAACTGTTTCACTCCTAGGCATAAACCCAAGAGAGATGGAAACTTACGTCCCTTCAAAAATGTGTATATGAAAGTTCACAGCAGCATTATTCATAGTCATCAAATGCTAGAAACAACCAAATGTCTATCAGCTGATGAATGGATAAATGCAATGTGGTCTATCCAGACAATGAAATCTTTTTGGCCGTAGAAAGGAACAAAGTACTGATACACACTACAACACGGATGAACCTCGAAAACATTATGCTGAGTGAAAGAAGCCAGACATAAAAGACCACCTAATGTATAATTCCATTTCTATGACATTTCTAGTAAAGGCAAAACTGTAGAGACAGAAAGCAAATCAGTGGTTGCCTGGGGTTGAGGATGGGAACAGGGATTGACCTCAGAGAACACACGGGGCTATTGGGGGTAATAGAACTGGGTTGTGGTGACAGTAGCACACCTGTATAAACTTATTACATCTTACTGAAGTGCACATTTATGATGGGTAAATGCTACTCTTTGTAGAGAATGCCTCTGTAAGTACCTAAATCATCAAAAAATGGCATCATAGCAACAACTTTTTATATACATTAAGTTAGTTATTTCTAAGTCTCCAATTTTTACTGGAGGTCTATCACTTTATCTTTAGGTAAGTACTCTGCTATTGCCAAGCCACGTGAGAGCTCGCGTTTTGTCACTTTAGAGGTGAAAAGCTGGTTTTGGTTGTATCGGGCCTGTGAGGTCTAGACTAGATCTCTGAGGCCAGGAGTTTTCCAATGTGATCACTGTTGTGGGTTTAATTGTGTCCCCCCGCCCCGCCCAGGTTTATACGTTGAGGACTCAACCCCCAGCACCTCAGAATGTGAACTTATTTGGAAACAGGGTCATTGCAGATGTGATTATTTAAGATGACGTCACACTGGAATTGGGTAGGCCCCCAATCCAGTAAGACTGGTGTCATGAAAACGGGGAATTTGGACACAGACACATGCTCAGGGAAAATGCCATCAGAAGATTGGAGTGATGCTGCCACAAGCCCAGGAACTACCAGAAGCTTTGAGACAGGCCTGGGCCACATCCTTCCCTAGAGCCTTCAGAGGGAACATAACACAGCCGACACCTTGATCTCAGACTTCCAGCCTCCAGAACTGGGAGACAATACATTTCTGACATTTCAGCCACCCAGCCTCACAGCAGCCCTAGCAAGCTCACACCGTCACGTATGCGAAAGTCAGCTTGAAATGCAGTGTGGCCTTCAGTCTGTTTGGATTTCTGATACCTAGTTGCATTCAAAGGCAGTTTCTGTGGAGGAAGAAGAACAGATTCTACAGCTCCTAGCCTTCCAATTTGAGAAATCTTTCTGTCCTAGATATTAATAGTATTTTAAAACAGGACTTTTTCTAGGGGAAAAGACAGTATGTTCAGATTTAAGCAGTACCTGACAGCTGCCTGCTGACTCGCATGTTCCCCTTTGCCAGCTTGTTTTGACAGGAGCCATCCAAGTAGCCGACAGAGTTTCTTCAGGGAAGAGCTCGGTGGTGGTGCACTGCAGCGATGGATGGGACAGGACCGCCCAGCTGACGTCCCTGGCCATGCTGATGTTGGACAGCTTCTACCGGAGCATTGAAGGCTTTGAAATTTTGGTACAGAAAGAATGGATAAGTTTTGGACATAAATTTGCATCTGTAAGTAAACAAAGAAGCTCATTTTTAAAATGTCAGATCAGCACCATAGGGGATCAGAAAGCTAGTTGTTAAACCAGGTATTTCCTTTTAAAAAAAAAAATCTGAGGGGCGTGATAAAATCACTCTGCAGGGTTGGACATACGTGCCCCCTGGGCTGAGCTGGAGTCTTTTGAGGAGACATGTTAATCCATCTGCACTATTTGCAGTTTCACTTGAAAGTAATACAAAGGGTCTGCACAAAATTTTTTAAAATTGAAATTGTGCAAAAGAAGGAAGATATTCCTTTGTTTCTCAACTAATATTATAGCTATTTGAGCCTAATATTTTAGAGAAATACTAGACTTTTCATTGAGGCTTTAATTATTCTCTGATACACATTTTGAAAATCACGAGAACTTATTAAAATTCCTATTTTCAGGTCTTGTTTCTAGGCACCCTTTGTTTTGTTTTTTTTAATTTTTTATTTTATTTTTTATTGAAATGTAGTTGATTTACAGTGTTAGTTTCAGGTGTACAGCAAAGCGATTCAGTTATACATATACATACATATGTATTTTCTTTTCAGATTCTTTTCCATTATATGTTATTACAAGAAATTGACTATATAGTTCCTTGTGCTATACAGTAGGTCCTTGTTGTTTATCTATTTTATATATAGTCAACTTTTTTGTTATTTTTTAATTGAAGTATAGTTGATTTACAATGTGTTAATTTCTGGTATACAGCCTAGTGATTCATTTATACATATATATAATCCTTTCTATATTATTTTTCATTATAGGGTAGTACAAGGTCCTGAATATAGCTCCCTGTGCTGTACAGTGTGAACTTGTTATCTATTTTATATATAGTAGTTAGTATCTGCAAATCTCAAACTCCCAATTTATCCCTTCCCACCCCCTGGCTCCCCAGTAAGCATAAGTTGGTTTTTCTATGACTGTGAGTCTGTTTCTACTTTGTAAATAAATTCATTGTGTCTTTTTTTTTCCACTTTCTCACTTTTATACCCATAAATTAAAACAAATCATCTTCATCAATTCATTTCAGAGAATAGGTCATGGTGACAAAAACCACGCCGACGCTGACCGATCTCCTATTTTTCTCCAGTTTATCGACTGTGTGTGGCAGATGTCAAAACAGGTAAGGGATATATAGGATGAAAATACATTTGACTTAATGTTTTAATATTTTAATATAATATCTGGAAATTGCCTCAAAATACCACAAGGCAACAAGTTTGGCCACATGTGAATAATTATTGAAGCCAGGCGATGGGTCCAGGGGGTTCACTTTTTATTCTCACTACTACTTCTATTGGCTGAGATTTTCCATAACAAAGTGTTAAGAATTCAGTATTTAACTGTACTGTCTCTGCTAATGGAGGGGCAGTGGAATTGACGTCTTTTCCATTCATCCTTCGCTGGCGTTTGTACATGGGCACATCTGCTGCCTTAGAATACAGTAAATAATTCAACCGTCCTGTATAGTCAGGAGAGCCCAGACAATGGGCTTGTTTTCCTCCTTTTCCTCTTTGTTGAATCACTTGACACTTACTTGAGCTCTTCAGCACTGTACAAAGCACCAACAAATGCATTCTGTGCTTGTTTGTTTCCATCCAGTTCCCTACAGCTTTTGAATTCAATGAACGGTTTTTGATTACAATTTTGGATCATCTGTATAGTTGCCGGTTTGGTACTTTCTTATACAACTGTGAATCCATGCGAGAGAGACAGGTGAGTGAAAGTGTTCATAGTTTTAGTTAAAGGCTCACCAAAAGGTGTCTAGTCTGCCTTGAAATAGAAAGAATTTGATAGCTGGGTCTGTGGTAAATGCAAAGTTTCTCACTTTGTCCCCCAAGCTTGGGCGTTTTCACTTCAACCAGGGGTTCTTGAGGGTGCAGTGTTTACTTCAGGGGTAATACATTGCCTTTGCCCTCATGGAGTAGGAATGACTTTTTTTTAATTGAGGTATAGCTGATTTACAATATTATATTATTTTCAGATGTACAATACAGTGATTGAATAGTTTTATAGATTATACTTCATTTAAAGGTATTACAAAATAATGGCCATAGTTCCCTGTGCTGTGCAATATATCCTTGTTGCTTATCTATTTTATACATAGTAGTTTGTGTCTCTTACCTACCCCTATCACTCCCCTCCTCCTTTCCTCTCCCCTCTGGTAATCACTAGTTGGATCTTTATATCTGTGAGTCTGTTTCTGTTTTGTGAGTAAGTTCATTTTATTTGTCTCAATTTTTAGATCCCACATATAAGTAACATCACATGAAACTTGTCTTTGACTTCTTTCACTTAGTATGGTAATCTCTAGGTCCATCCACGTTGCTGCAAATGGCATTATTTCATTCTTTTTTATGGCTGAATAGTATTCCATTATATATATATATGTGTGTGTGTGTGTGTGTCTCTGTGTGTGTGTGTGTGTGTGTGTGTGTGTATATATAGATATATAGATATCTCACATCTTCTTTACCCAGTCATCTGTCAGTGGACACTCAGGTTGTCTCCATGTCTTGGCTATGGGGTAGGAATGACTTTGAAGGTATACAAGATCATCCTCCCAAAACGCCATAAGAATGTCAATAAGGGGAATTTTTTAAAAAGGCATAAACCCACGAGAACAGAGGGAAATAAGAAAGGAGACAGAAGCAAACTTTTGGAAGCTGGAAAGCTAGTGGGTAAGTGCGAAATAACTTCCCTTGAGAAAACTGAATCTCAAAAGCCAGCAGCGGGGACACCAAGAACCAGCCCACTTTGCATCACAGGAACCCACATGACTCAGGGGTTCTGGGGCCAAGGTGTTCCAGTGTCTGGGGCGAAGGGAGAAGTGTAAGATAACCTGAAGTCTGTTTAGAAGAAACAGTTAGCTTCCCCAGGTCACCTCCACCCATCTCTGGAGTTGAGGACAGAGGTTTCTTCTGGAGAGAGGGTGAGAGGAGCTCTCCTGGCTGGGGACCTGAGTGTCACCATGGGGTGGGGGAATGTGAAGAGCTGGCATTCTGGAGGCAGGCCTTTATCTTTCAGGCGAGAACGTGAATGAACCTTCTCTGTTGGCGAGAATGGGGAGAAAATGGAACCCTTGTACGTTGCTGGTGGTGGGGTGGGTAAAATAGTCTGGTGGTTCCTCAAAAAGCTAAATATAGAATTATTATAGGACCCAGCAGTTCCTCTCCCAGGTAGGTACCCAAGAGGAATGAAAACAGGGGCTGAAACAAAAACTGATGCAGAGATGTTCACTGCTCACAGTAGCTAAAGGGTGGCAGCAACCCCAGTGTCCATCCGCTGATGAACAGAGAAACTCAATGTGGTCTAGCCATTCGATGGAATATTATTTAGCAATGAAAAGAAATGTAGTTCTGAGATATGCTACAACATGGATGAACCTTGAAAAAAATCATGCTAAGTAGGAGGCAGACTCAAAAAGTCACATATTGTATGAGTCCAGTCCTACGCAGTGTCCAGAAAAGCAAGTCCGTAGAGACAGAAAGCAGATTAGTGGTTGACAGGGTCCAGAGGGAGGGGTGAATGGGAAGTGAGTAGTTAACAGGTACAAGATTTCCTTTTGGGGTGATGAAAAGGTCTTGGAAATTGATAGAGGTGTTGGTTGCACAACATTGTGAAAGTACTAAACGCCACTGAATTTGTAGACTTTAAAATGGTGAAGTTTATGGTATGTGAACTCCACCTCAATTAAAAAAAAAAAAGAATGCTCTCTGGGGAAGCTGACTGGCCCAAGAGGGAGGACCTAAAGATACCAACACCTAGGGTTCCCCATGGGGAAGCTCAAGTGGTCAAGCCTCATGGCCTCAGAGCTCACATAACAGCAACAAGCAAGAGGGAAATAAAACTGCTTAGAGAAAATAGTTACCATGTAGGGAGGGAGACACCTAAGCAAGCAGCGGTCATTTAACATCCCAAGAAAGATAGGAGAATATTGGTACCATGAAATAGTAACAGGATATTACTTAGAAAGAACATTACTTAGAAAGAGATCAGAAAACTTGAAATTAAAAACATGCTATCAACAGAAATGTAAAATTCAGAAGAGTAGTAAGATAAGGTTGAAATCCCCCAGCAAGTAGAGCGTATAGACAGGAAGAAAATGGAGATAAGGTAAGTACCAAATAACCAAATCAATTTAAAAAATCAAACACAATTGCTTCTCAGGGGAGAGGGGAAACACTGCTATTTTCGTAACAAACCTTGTCGAGCTATTTGACTTTTTAAACTCTGTGCATGTATAAAAATAAAAACAGGCATGCAAATAAACACACTGCAGCATAACTGTGGCATCAGAAAGGTACAAATGAAGTTTTAGGTAGATTCCAAAGAAGGCAAAAATATGCTGGTGTTATTACTGTTCACAGTAATGAAATGTCTTCAGTCACTAATTTCAAGCTGTTCTTTTCAGCTTCTAGTTTGAGCTTATTGGTCCTTATTGACGTCATTACTAGGAAGAGTTTCAAATTCTGCCTTCAGTAATTTTAATACTTGTATTTTTATTTCCCAGGTTTTGATTTTCCTCTAGCTTATGGTCAAAATTGGTAAAAATCTATAATTAAAAAATAAATATATGTAAAGATAGATATATATTTAAAGTTATTACAAAATAATGGCTATAATTAAGAAACAGTGAAAACATGAATATCTGTATGAAGTGATGGATACCTGTGAAGATTCTGTATGAATATCTGTATGAAGTGAAGATTCAGTGATTCATTTATCCAGGTGTTTCAAATATCTGGATATTGGCCTGATGTATTAAACATCTGGATATATGATTAAAATAACTTTTTATCTAGACGACTACTGTCAAGTAGACACAGGTTCAGATTCTGGAGTCCTAACAAACACAAAAGTGGAAAAAGTCAGCAAGATCATCTCATAATTTTTCTTTCTGCTGAATTAAAAAGAGCATACTGTCCATCTGTTCAAAAATGTTTTACCTCACCAGGAACAGTCTTCTTAGGTCAGTGGATTGCATTTAATGTTACAGCATCCTGCCCCCTCTATCTTCCGTCAGAAATCGTGGCTCTGAGCGAGGCCATTATCTATGCAAATATCAGGAAGCGGTGCCCAGCAGTCCCAGGCACACGAGGCTTTTTGAGCCATTATGGGGATCACGTAAATGTGTGATTCACATTGATGCTGGCTGTATTGCCACAGACTGCAAAATGGTTTGTGTTTTGGTGTGTGTTTTTACTTAAGCTTTCCACTTTGTCTTTCCTCTAGAAAGTCACAGAAAGAACAGTTTCTTTATGGTCGCTGATAAACAGTAATAAAGACAAATTCAAAAATCCCTTCTATACTAAAGAAATCAATCGAGTCTTGTATCCCGTTGCCAGTATGCGTCACCTGGAACTTTGGGTGAACTACTACATTAGATGGAACCCCAGAATCAAGCAACAAGTAAGTGACGTCAACTGAGTATCACTCCTAGACTTCGATAATATCATTTATAGGCTTTTAAAAAATACTACAAAAGGAGAACTATCAGACTAAAAATGTACACTTGCTTTTAAACACAACCTTACTTAAAAATTGTTTTTAATTACTACACCCTTTATTTTGATGGGTGTTAAACTTACATTTTTCTGCCAACATGAATGGTAACATTTTTTTTTTAACTGAAATGTAAACTAATTCAAAGCTCTGGGAAATTTCTGCATTTTGGTAGTCAGGGATTTCCTTGGATCACTAGAAGTCGTTATGCATCGTAAGAAAATTCTTTCCAGTGACAAGACTTAGATGATCCTTCAAGGAAGAGAGAGACAGTTTCTACTGTCTGCTTCAGGTGCATGTACTGGGTCAGCTAACATCAGAGTGCTCTTTCCTGAAGGTCTTTACTTCTAAAATAAAGATAATTGATCTGTCAAAGGATGGTGCAGTCAATTGGCCATTTATCAGTCAAAAATGGAAACAGTGGTTTTTGAAGTGAAGACTCCACATTTGATGAAAAGCACACTCAGGCGTTCCATTCTCCCACCCTCGCTCCATCCAAGATCAGAAGAAAAGGACAGCCTGTTCGTCGGGGCTCAGAAGTACCTCCACTGAGTGATTTGTGCTCAGCGCCATAAATATTCAGTATTTGTGATTGCTCTTTGTGAAGATGGGCGACTACCTGTTCTCCCTGGCCAGTCTTGCGTAAGCAGCAGCTTTAATCCCGCTGCAAATAGTCAGCGGCAGCAGGGCCCCGCGGCTGCGGTCTGCCCCTCGGGTTGTTGATTCCACTCCGGCAGCTGGCCGCGCGCCCCCCGTGGGCTCTGTCTTCCCGCTGGGGAAATGCCGGGCTCATGCTGGCACTCTGGTTCGTTTCAAGGTCTCTGCTGCTTGCAGGAAATCCTTTCACAATTTAGTAATGGTTGAAATGTGTAATCTTCTGGAAAGTGACAGATTACAGGGTTTGAGAACCGTCACTTGCTTCCTTTGGGATTTGAGAATTTCCCACATGGAGGAAATTTATTTAGCTGTAGCTCCAGCCTTTTGGAATATCAAGTAAAGAGGAAATGGGAATTTTTGTATGGTTCTAACTACTGTCGCAGAGGACACGTACCTTTTCTAAGTAAAAAATGCTGTATAGGTGACAGTAGTTTGTCCTATAAATTTTGCCTTTTCAGTATTTATTATGACTTTTTTTGCTTTCTTTTTTTGACGTTTATTTCATTCTTTTTTTTCTTTAAGCTTTTTTCTTTGCAGGGTAATTAGGTTTATTTATTTATTTTTTATTTATTTCAAAGGAGATACTGGGGATTGAACCCAAGACCTCATGCATGTTAAGCACAAGCTCTACCACTAAGTTATACCCACCCACCTTTATCATGGCTTTAAAAAAAAACATTGATGATTAGAAAGTGTTGATAGTTTCTGTACAGGTTCTGTAATCTCCTCTAACCCATTTGTACTTGGAGAAATTCTTGAAATTCAAGGCATTTAGAAGAGCAATTCATTTCTGATATACAAAGAGAATGATAATTGTGTGACAAGTCAAGTTTGCAGGGACATCACCAGCAGAACGTACCATGATGTGTCTCTCCCCCTGCTTCTCCCAGACCTTAGCAGAATGGAACTGGGCTGGCGGGGAACGCAGTCTTTGGTTGAGGTTTTTATTTTAAGATAGCAATTGGTTGGTATTATGATCTGTGAAATTTACTCAAAGAAAATAACTTACCCTTTCTATACAGATGCTTCTGAACGTCAAGAGTCCCACACATGTCTTTATGTCCCTTAGTGTTTTTATATCTGCCGAATACTGAACGTTCCCGTGTGTCAGTCACTGGGGGAGAGGGGGACACAGGGATGAAGAAGAGGTGGTCTCTGCCCACCAGGGGAACCCAGGAACTGAAGCCAGTGGTTACAGTGCTTGGGGAGAAACGTGGTAATGGAAGTGCGAATTAAGTGCATTAAGTTTCCTGAAAGACCTTATGCAGAACATTATTTCATACAGAGATAGATCACAATCCAGTCACATAGGACTTTTCCAGTTACATCATGTGAACCTAAAAGAATCTACTTAATCACTGTAACTGTTATTCAGTTGTGGGCCCAGTTGGTATACAGGCAATTACCAGGTGCGTCTCTCTAGCATTCACAACACTATGGTAAACTGTGAGTGTTGAGAGATCCAAAAGCATGATGAGCTGCTCACCTAGAAGAAGGCAGGGCTAGTGTGCTTTTTCAGAGCAGAAGCCACCAGCCCTTGCTATGACATAAAAGCTCAGAGTTGACAGAAAGACCAGTGCTTACATTTGGCAAGCTACGAATCAGCATATTGAGTACTTTGATGTCATATAAGGAAATTGCTCAAGCTGAAAGCAAAAGTATAATTAAGGCACGGAAACCTGAATGGGACCTTCGGCTGCTGGTGAATCTCACACTTTGAGATGCACTGCGCTCCACGGAGCTGTTAACCAGGGTTGCCCCGGGCAGCTCGCGTGTTGCTTGGTGGTCACTCCAGGGTGAGAATGGGAACAGCCAGAAAGTCCCCGGGTGACCTGTGTCGGATTTAAGTCTTTTCTGGTAGAAAAGTTAGAAAGCAATATGAATATAAGAATTGTTGGAAGCCTAAAGTACTTGCACGGCTAGCCGACCGCCCGTCTCCTGTTCTGTGCTGAGCAGGTGCGCTCCTTACTTCATACCTCATTTCCCAAGTCAGGTGTCGAGGTGTAGTATTTCTAGTCACTTGACTACGAATTTCATCTCTTGTTCTTCTGTCCTTTGATTAGCCAAAATGGACTGTTTCCTTCTATCTTGCCATCTACATTGGCTTTGTCTGTCTTAATTACTTCTACATATTTTATACCCGTTACTAGACTGAATTCTCTTTTTATGTCTGATAGTTTTCTAACTCTCTAGCCTTGTCATCTGCAAAAATGATTGTCTTACCTTTGATATCTTTTTTCTTGTCTAAAGGGCATCCGCTAGTACAATGACAAACTAATTCTAATTGTCATATGGAAAAGGGGGGGTTAAAAATAGCCAAGACAATTTTGGAAGAGAGCATCAAAGAAGAAGTTGTTCTGCTCTATGTCAGGACTTATTTGCAGCAGAATAGAGCCCAGAAACAGATGTGTCACTGTGGAGTTTGTGGGGTGAGAAGGTGACATAGGGGAGAGGAGTGGACTGTTGATGGCAAGTGGTCCTGGCGCAGCAACTTACATGCTCCCCAGACCCGCTCCCCCCACCATCTTCCTCATCTCGGTGCTCAGCACCTCCATCCTAGACACTCTAGCCAGAAGCCTTAGACTCATCCTTTTTCTCCCTACTTTAAAAAATAGCTTTTTTGAAGTATAATTGACACATAATCATCTGCACGTGTTCCAAGTGTGCGGTGTGATAGGTTTTGACACATGTCTATACCCATGAAACTAGGCCCACAGTCTTGTGAACATATCCATCCCCAGCAAACATCTGCCTGTGTGCCTCAGTTATCCCTCCAGAGAACCACAGACCCACTCTGGTCGCTATAGATGAGCTGCCATTTTCTAGACGGAGTCACCCTTGCCTCCCTTCTCTGTCACACCCCTCATCCAAGGCTGGCAGGGAGCGCCTGCGGGGCTTGGCCCTCAGAAACCTGTACAGCCTCCGAGCACTTCCCCCTAGTCCCCCGCCGCCACCCTGGTGCCGCTGCAGGACCTTCTAGCTGGACTCCCTGATTCTAATCTTGCTTCCTTCCAGTCTGTTCTCAACACGGCAGCCAAAGTGGTTCTTGGAAAATGTACCCCCCAGATCCCATCACTTCTCTACTCAGCACTGTCCAGGGAGCTGCTCACCTCACCAGGGTCAAAGCCCAAGTCTGGACAGTGGCCTCTGACGCCTGGGGCCCCCGTCCCATGCCTGACCTCTCTGACCTCCTGGCCTCCTCACTGACAACTTTCTCCTACACCCTGCTTCGGCCATACTGAGCTCCTTGCTCAGCCTCAAGACACTCAAATGTCTGCTTGGTTCCCTCCCCCCACCCTCAAGCCTTCCCCCAAGAGGCATCTCTTGAGCATGCACAGTCACCGCAACACCCTGTTTAAAGTGTCACTGGCGCCCCAGCAGGCCCTGCCCCTCTCACTCCACTCTTTCCTAGTCTCAATCACCTTCCACATCCTTTGGAACTCACAGGATTTTTGTTTTCATTGTCTGTCTCCCCCTGCTGGAAGATCAGCACCATAAAGATGGGAATCTGAGCCACCTTTGTTCATGGATGGGTCCTGAGCTCCCAGAACAGTGAGTGGCCCTCAGTTGAGTACATGCAGACAATAATGGGCAAAGGATATTCACAGGCAGTGCCTGACTCTTACTGAGTGTCAGGCACTCTACCAAACATTCCTGTTCGAATGCCAAGATGCATTTTGGGAAAAAAAAAAAAAAACTCATATTCTGCAAAGTCATATAGTAAAATAACAGGGACTTACAGGAAGGATGGGGTTAAGAGTCAGGAAGAGACCTCTCCAGACCCGCATGCCTTTGTGACAGTCACATCTCTGCAGCATTTGCTGCATCTGGCCTCCAAATTGAATGGTGGTCCCCAAAAGACATGTCCACTTGGAACCTTTGAATGTGACCTTGTTTGGAAAAAGGGTCTTTACAGATGTAATTAAGGATCTCAAGATGAGGGCTTCCTGGATTTAGAGCAGGCCCTAAATCCAATGACAGGTGTCCTTATAAGAGAAAAGAGGGGAAGATTTGAGAGACAGACCCATAGGTAGGAGAAGACCATGTAAAAGCAGAGGATGATTGAAATTGATGCAGCCACAAGCCAGGGAAGCCTAGAGCTACCAGAAGCTGGAAGAAGCAAAGAAGGCTCTTACCCCAGAGCCTGCAGAGGGACCGTGGCCCTGCTGGCAGCCTGATTTGGGGCATCTGCCCTGCAAACTGGAAGAAAATAAATTTCTGTTGTTTTAAGCCATCAAGTTGAGGTCAGTTTCTTATGGCAGCCACAGGAAACTAATACACAGGCTTCCAGCCTGGAGCTCGTGCTCCCTCCTCTGAGATGCAGGCCCCAGAGGGCTTCTGCTTCTGATACAGACCCTTCTCCTGAGCATTAAAAATCAGATCCTGGTGGTAGCCTTCTTCATCAGTGTAGTGTCTTCCCAGCTTCCTTGTTGGTACTTGCAGCTTCCACAGATAGCTGAATGCAGTGGAAAGCAGGTCAGCTCTAGAAGCCACTAGCACTAAAGGAAGGCACTTCTGTAGACTTTCGGCCTTTTTCTTAATGTCTTCATATGTTGCTCAAGCTTTCTAGAAGCTTGCCCTTGATCACTTCAGAACTTTAACATGCTGACGAGGGAGTCTAGGGTCTGTTCTGTTGTGTATCTTGACCTGGGTGGTAATTACCTTAGTGTGCATGTATGCAAGGATTCATTGAGCTGAACATGTTTCAAAGATGTTGCACATTTTTGTATGTAATTTATATCTCAGTGCAAAAGTTTAAACAGTTTTTAAATTTTTTAAATTGAAGTATAGTGGGTTTACAATGTGTTAATTTCTGGTGTACAGCACAGTGATTCAGTTGTACATATATATATATTCCTTTTCATACGCTTTTTCATTATAGGCTATTTTAAGACATTGAGTAAGTTCCCTGTGCTCTACAGTAGGACCTTGCTGTTTATCTATTTTATATATAGTGGTGTGTATCTACAAATCCCAAACTCCCAATTTATCTCTCCTTCTCTTCACCTTTCTTACCTGGTAACAATAAGTTTATTTTCTATGTCTGAGTCTGTTTCTGTTTTGTAAATAGGTTCGTTTGTATCATTTTTTAAGATTTCCATGAGTGATACCCTAATGGTATTTTTCTTTCTCTTTCTGGCTTACTTTACTTAGTATGACAATCTCCAGGTCAACTAGCATCCCGGGGAGAATCGCATTCTGTTCCAGTGTCCCCTCCCCCCACCCCCGTTTATCAATCAAAGAAATGAGTATTGTACCAAAACAGACTATATGGAGTAACTTCACTGTCACAACAACCCTGTGGTCTGGGCTGCTTTTATTCCCATTTGACAGATAGGGAAATGGAGGCACCCAGAGAGTTGTCACACAGCTGTTAAGCGGCAGACTGGAGATTCACACCAAGGCAGGCGGGTGTCAGAGCCACTGCTTTCAGCCATGCATTAATATGGACAACAAAAAACGGATTTCTTCTGTATAGCACAGGGAACTCTATTCAGTATCTTGTAGTAAGCTATAATGAAAAAGAATTTGAAAATGAATATATGTATGTATATGTATGACTGAAACATTATGCTGCACACCAGAAATTGACAAATTGTAACTGACTATACTGCAATTAAAAAAACATGGACAATAGCACATGAAAAGATGTGCAAAGGCAGAGCAATGCAAACTAAAACCACCATGAGATACTATGTTATACTCATCAAATCCGCAAAAAAAAAATTTTTAATTCCTCTTATGTTGCCAAGTTGTGGGAAGGATGTGGAGGAAGAGGAACTTCCAGACACACTAGTTGGAGCATCAGGTCACATCACCATCTCAGAGAATAATCGGGCAGCATCGAGTAAAGTTGAAAAGACCATACTGTCCTCTCCAGCAATTCCTCCCCCTACCCCAAGGAAAATTCCTCCAAGAAACATTCACATACATGCATGAAGAGAAGTGTCCAAAGATGGTACAGCTTCGTGTATAACAGTGGGGAAGAGTGGACATCACGAGCTATCCGTCGGTGTGGGAATGGATAGATCAGCTGTGCTTTATTCATTCAACAGTGCTCAACTGCAACGAAATTCAGAAACACAGTGTCAGATCAAAATGTCAATTGATAAATACAAAATACAACCATTGATGGAAATTTTCACAAAGTAGAGAATAAGCATATATTTTGTTTCTGGATATTCACTTAGAGGCAAAGTGTCACAAAGCTGCACGGGAAGGAAGGCTGCACGCTAACCTGAGAAGAGCTGTTGGCTCTGGGAGCAAAAGAGAGCAGTGGGGGGATGGGTGGGGATGGGTGACACAGGGGACTGGCGCTCTGCCTGGGCTGATGCATTTTAAAAAGCTGGTGACGCATGTGTGAGGAAGTGTGTGCGTGAGTCGTTTTTTGGTGGCAGATAGCTGGGTATTTGATTAATCTTTGTGCTTTTCTGGATTGTAAATTTTGCAGCGTTGGAGGAAATGATGTACATTACCCACCACAAGAGAATTTGTTCAGAAAGCAGCCGCCGCCGTAGAAGTGTGGCTCAGGCGCATCTCGGTGGCGGAAAGCGGTAACTGACATTTATGCTTCTTTCCAGCAGCCAAATCCTGTGGAGCAGCGTTACATGGAACTCTTGGCCCTGCGTGACGAATACATAAAGCGACTTGAGGAACTGCAGCTCGCCAACTCTGCCAAGCTGTGCGATCCCTCAGCCTCCCCCTCTGGTCCTTCACAAATGATGCCCCACGTACAAACTCACTTCTGAGAGGCCACCTGGCCCCAAGTTAGAGTTCTGAATAAAGGAAATAGTTGACTTTCATTTGGGGCCTCTGTACAAAGTAGGTGAAACTATCTGCTTCCATGTAGAACTTGAACTAACCAAATCTTAAACTCTTGAATATGTGCCTTCTAGAATACAGATTGCAAGAAAACGACAGTGTCTGCATGGCAGTCGGAAGAAAGGAGCTGAGATGGGGTTTTGGAAAATCCTGACACCTTCCAAAAGCAGTTTTTGAAAGATAAATATTTAAATCTGATTTACCTCTTCAGAGATACTACGTATTCAATATGTATTTTGTGGGCTTAATTGGAACAATGACACTGTTAACCTTTTAAAGGGGAGAATGTATATGTTTATGAAATGGATTTTCCTCAAACTGCTTATAATGTTTGCTTTGGATTATCTAAAACAAAGCGAAACGTGAAAGATGTGTGTTACTGCCAAAAGCAACCTGAGCTCACCTTCCGAGATATTATCCCAAAGCAAGGTGTTTAAATAATTGCCAAATTTTATACCATCATGAGTGGTGACTTAAGGAGAAATAGCTGTGCAGAAGAGTTTTCCCTTATTTTGAAATTTGGAATATGAAGTATTTTCCCTTAATTTCCAAGAGAAGCATATTTTTATATTAAAAAAAAACCTGATAGGGCCCAGTTAAATATGATTTGATTTTTTTTAAACATTGCCAGTTCTGTTTTCTAAACTCTTTCATGAGCTTGCCGAAAATTCTGGCCCATTTTCAGGTTGGTGGAAACCCCTTAGACAGCACTGTTTAAAGATGTCGGATGCATTTTGCTGCTTAAGTGAATGTTTTCGCAAACGCTGCTCTAGTCAAACCAGCTTATCTGCCAAAGTGTAGGGTTGACCATATTGGATGCATGAACTGTTGCTAGAGCATCATCCTTTGAAATAAAAGCCGCAGATGTACATTTGTTGAGCGTACTCTTGAAACTTGTGTTTATGAATTTCAAAATGGTGTGGGATACCCTCCCCCGAGGCGTGCATAAAAACTGGTTTTACAAATTTTTACTTGAAGTACCCAGCGGTTTGCTTTTTCAGGTTTTTTTGGTTTTTTGGTTTTTTTTTTTTTTGAAATTTCAGATGCAGTTCTATTTGATATCAGAACTAATTCATTTAGTAAGTATATTTGTAAAAGTTAAGGCTAGAGTTAAAACAATGTGTTTTACAGTGATTTGTAAAGGACTATTTATAGCTAATATGGTTTTGTTTTCAATGAATTAAGAGAGAGTAAGTATATCTTTGTAAATTATTTTATGTCATAGCTTAAAGGTCTACCAAATAAGACATCTCAAATGCAGTAGCATAATGTATAAATTTTGTATGTATAAGAAATTTTATTAGACACTCTCTTGCTTTTTGTAAACGCTGTAAATATTTCATAAATTAACAAAGTGTCACTCCACAAAAAGAAAAAAAAAGCTCATACTAATAGCTTAAAGGGTGTTGTGAAATTTCATGAAAAAATTTTCATGGCAATGATGACTAAAGACCTGCTGTAATAAATACATTAACTAAACATAGCGCTCTGGTTCCAGGGCTGTAACTGTGTGTGCGTCTTAAACATGCAGTTTGCCTATCTTATTTTCTTTTCCTGGATCTACTTCATATGCTCTTTATCTTACTAGCAATCTTGTACATGGCTCTCCCCAAATCCCAACAATGTTGGACGCTTAAGTACATGAACAATGTGTGTTTTAAGCCACAGCTGTCTCTATGAAAGTAAGAGTCGCTTTCACGAAAGCACTGGGGTGCACACACGCGAGACTCTGGGTGGGGAACACAGCAGTTGACATTAAGGGAGAGTGAAAGCCTAGTTGAAATAAGCCACACTTGATGTCTCTTTAGGGAAGAATTATTAAAATTCTTCAAATACTGCCAATTGGAAATTATGTCATTTACCTACATGCAGCCCAAGAATGCTAAGTAGTTACAATAGTAAGCTAAAATGAACCATTTAAAAATCTAAATAGGACTATTAAAAGATCAAGTATATCTTGACTGTAAGTATTTGAGATGCCTCGCAAGGTTCTTCCTCAGATATGCCTGCGTTTAACCTTCTCTGCGACCTCGTGGCCACATGGTGTTCTATTATCCCAAAGTCCCAGAGCATCACAACAAACTGAATTCTACCTCTATTGCATTCCCATTGAATAGCTCAGCACTGACTTCTGGCATGAAGCAGAATAATCTCTTCCTGGGACAGCCCTTCAAGTAATTTGCAATTATGTACACTTTTGACAATGTAACAGTTTTTTCTAAATCTTGTCAGAGTACTTTCTTTTTATTTATTTATTTTTATTGAAGTATAGTCAGTTATAATGGGTCAATTTCTGGTGTACAGCATAATGTCCTGGTCATGCATGTATATACATATATTCATTTTCATATTCTTTTTCATTAAAGGTTATTACAAGATATTGAATATAGTTCCCTGTGCTATACATTAGGACATTGTTGTTTTTCTGTTTTATATATAGCAGTTAGTATCTACAAATCTTGAACTCCCAATTTATCCCTCCCCACCTCCTTTTCCCCCTGGTAACCATAAGTTTGTTTACTATGTCTGCGAGTCTGTTTCTGTTTTATAGATGAGTTCATTAGTGTCCTCTTTTTTCTTTCTTTTTTTTTTAAAGATTCCATATATAAGTGATATATGATATTTGTCTTTCTGTGACTTACTTCAGTTAGTATGATAATCTCTAGGTCCATCCATGTTGCTGCAAATGGCCTTATTTTCTTTTTTATGGCTGAGTAGTATTCCTGTGTGTGTGTGTACACTACAGCTTCTTTATCCAGTCATCTGTCGATGCACATTTAGGTTGTTTCCATGTCTTGGCTACTGTAAATAGTGCTGCTGTGAACATTGGGGTGCAGGTATCTTTTTGAATTAGAGTTCCTTTTGGATATATGCCCAGGATTGGGATTGCTGGATCATACAATAAGTCTATTTTTAGTTTTTTGAGGAATCTCCATATTATTTTCCGTAATGTTTGTTGAGCATCAGAGGGCGGGTGAGTCTGCAAGGTGAGAGGACAGACACTGTTAGCTCTCCTGTTACCAGTGATACAATCAGTCACCACTGGGTGAAACAACTAGCTTAATTCATTTTGTTACATCTCAGGAAAATTTTAGACTTTGAGTCGCCTCCGATTTTATTCCCGATTTCTATCCTTGCATCTATCCAAACCCAGATCGTACACTTCCAACTCCTTCAGTCCCTAAATGGAAGAAAGGGAGCTATTTACTGGGGACATAGGTGCCGGATTCTGTATTATTTGGCCTCCCCACAAACTTATAACATTGATAGGGTTGGTTTTTGTTTTGTTTTTGGTCATTTTATAGATGAGGCCTAAAGCTCAAGAGCCAGAAGTGTTTGGGTTTTTTTACGTATTTTTTTAGACAGTATTTATCAACAAATACTGTCTTCTGTGACCCAGATCTGTGTCAGCTGGTCTTTGTTGGGAAACAAAAATGAGTAAAACGGTGACTTCCTTCAAGGAGTGTCTGGCCTAGTGGGAAGACAGTCCAGTTAACTGGGAATTCCCAAGCAGGTTGCAGCTGAGACGGGAGGGAAGGGGGCAGGGCACAACCGTGAAAAGAATGAGTCGGCCATTAGCACCAAGATAGTGAAGTTTCAACTCCCAGTAGAACTTGAGCTTCAGTATAGGCTCATTGAGATACAATAGCTGCTAAATGGCACTCCCACGGGTGCCAGGGCAGTTTCAAGGCTGCCCATGAAAGGTCAGAGGGTGGGTGGTGGCCCAATTCCTGGGAATCCCAGCCCCTTCCCCAGAGCAGCTGGAATCATCCTCCCACTTGTTAGCATATGAAGTTACCTAGCCTATAAAAACTAGCAATCCCTTGTCCCAGGTCAATCAATCTTTCTCTCTCTCTCTCTCTCGCTCTCTCTCTCTTTCTCTCTCTCTCCCCCCCCAACCCTCTCTCTCTTCTCCCCTTCTCCCCTGCTCCCCTCTCTCCCCTCTCTTCTCTCTGCCTTTCTCTCACCTTCTGAGACCCGGCTGTACTCTGTCAATGGAGTGTGCATCTCTCTGAATAAATCTACCTTCACTCTGTTATGGCTGACTCTTGAATTCTTTCCTGCACAAAGCCAAGGACCCTTACTTGGCGGGGCGCATCCCAGGGTTTTGCCCGAGACCTGGGACATGGCCATCCTCTCACACCCCATTTTTTTCTGTATCATCCCCACTGATACATTAATAACTGTCTTAGGTCAGATTCCTTAGAAGCAGAGAATAAGCAGGGATTTGAGGGCACATGATGTACTGTGGAAGAGCTCCCAGGAACGGGCAATGAGGGAGCTGGAGAGAGTGGAGGCAGGAGCTGGACAGAGAGTGGGGCAGCTGGGGTCTACTTCAGCCTGAGTCCCCGAGGCGCTCTGCAGCTAGAAGGGCATCTCAGAGGTGCTTCATTTTGAGACAAGACTTGTTCTCCCAAATCAGTCATTGGTTACAAGCTGTCCCGGGGGTAGGAGGGGACAGGTATGTGTCACCTTCTAGGAAAGATGGCTTCTGTACCTGAAGACGCTCCCTGGGAGAAGAGGGCATCTGGGAACCCTTAGCAGTCAACACTCCCAGCAGCTGGGGGGTGGGGTAAAGCCAGCAAAGTGGATCTGTTTAGGGGCCCAACACTGTCCCCCTCAACACTGAAACTACTTCCCCTATGCTGGCAAGTGAGAGACAAGTTTTCACAGTTGCCAGTAAATAATAATAGCTTATATTTGCATCATGCTTACAACGTACCAGGCACTGTGCTAAGTGTTTTACCTATATTAAAATTCCTTTAATTGCCACAACAAGCCTATGATTAGCTGTATTATTATTATTATTATTATTATTATTATTATTATTATTATTTTATTTGCTAAGCACAGAGAAGTCACTTGTCCAAAGTTACCCAGTGCTAGGGAATAGAGCGAGTTTCCAACCAAACCACTGTGGCTGGGAGCCTGTGCTCTGGTGCACGCTGCTGCCTTGCCAGAAGACTCAGAATCCTGTCAAAGTAAAGCAGGTTAGAAGATCTTTCTTGTCCCTAAAGAAGCATATCGTTGCTCCTCAGTGTTTACCGTCTGTGGATTTCAGCGCCTGATCACACTGAGTCAATGATGCTATTTCTGAGTTGGGAAGAGACATGGACCGCCCCATACAATGTCTGCTGTTTTAACATACTTGAATGTGGATATATGTAGCATTCAAAACATCCAAGACTCTCAAAATAGATTGTTAAACCCCTCCACTGAAGGCCTTGGTCCGCTGCCTGAGACCTACCTAGCTGCCATGGATGGCAAAGAAATCACCTGCTTTTCTCCCCACTTGGTTGAGCCCCAAGGGGTACTGATCAGAAAGAAAAGAATTCTTCCAAAGTCAACACAATGAACAGGTCAATGGAAGGCTCAAACATTTACTCTGGAAGCTGATGTCACTACTTGGCAACCACATGTTACTACCCTGGGGGGAAATTAAAACCTTGAGTGTTTGTTTTGTTTTGTTTTGTTTTCATTTTATTGGTCCCCAGATTAACTGGCTTGAACTCAGGGTCTCCCTTTCTTCACCTCTGTGATGGTTAATTATAGGTATCAACTTACTCAGGCCACAGGATGATCAGAGAGCTGCTTAAACCTGATTTCTGGGTGTGTCTGGGAGGTATCTCTGGAAGAGATTAGCATTTGAATTGGTGGATTGAGTAAAGGGTAAATGGGCATCATCCAATCCACCAAGGACCTGAATAGAAGAAAAAACGTGGAGGAAGGACAGAGTCTCCCTGCTTGACTGCTGAGCTGGAACATCTCCTCCCCTGCTCCCAGTCCTCAGGCCTTTGAATGACACCACTGGCTTTCCTGCGTCTCTAGCTTGTAGACAGCAGCATGTGGGACTTCTCAGCCTCCATAAACTTGAGACCTTTGAGTAAAGCAGATTGCCTTAATAATCTGAGTGGGCCTCAACTCATCAGTTGAAGGCCTTAAGAGCAAACACTGAGGTTCCCCCAAAAGGAAGGAATTCTGCTCCACACTCTGACTTCTGACTCAAGACTGCACTATCAACTCTTGCTGAAATTTCCAGCCTGCCGGCCTGGCCTGCAGATTTCAAATGTGCCAGCTCCCACAATGTCATGAGCCAATTCCTTAAACTAAATCCCCCTCGATCTTTCTCTATCTCTCTGTACACACACACACACACACACACACTATTTTCTGGGCTTCTCTCAATAACCCTTACCTGATACCTTTGGTAGGCATTTTCATCCCCCTAACACGCCTATTCCCTAAACCCTGGAATCTGAATATGTTATGGAGTGGGAGGGGGAATTTGCAGGGGAAAGGGGGGAAATTTGCAGATCTAATTAAGGTTACAGACTTGAAGGTAGGGAGAGCATCCTGGATCATCCAGGTGGGCCCTATCTAATCATACGGGTCCTTAAAAGCAGAGAGCTTTCTCTGGCTAGAAGCAGAATAGATCCCTCAGGAGGGAAAGTCAGAGAGATCAAAGTGTAAGAGATGCTTGACCCACTGCTGGAGTGAAGGCCGCATGGAAAGCACGAGAAAGAGTGAGGGCCGCCTCTGGGATCCGAGAGCAGCCAGCTGGCTGACAGCCAGAAAGGAAATGGGAACCTCAGTCATACAACCACATGCAACTGAATTTGGTCAATGATCCAAAGAGCTGGGTTCTCCCCAGAGCCTCCAGAAGAGAGCCCAGCCCTGCCCACACCTTGACTTCAACCTGTGAGACCCTAAGCAGAGGATCCAATGAACCTACCTGGACTTCTGACTTATAGAAACTTCAAGAAAATGGAAGGGTGTGGCTTAAGCTGCTAAATTTGTGGTAATTTATTATAGTACCAGTAGAAAATGAACCCCGTGCCCAATGCTGTGCACCATCATGAAATAACTAATTATTGTGTTGAGAAAAGTCTGGAAACCTTCACATAGACAGGTCAACATTTTTAAACAGGGCTAGATGGTGCCTCTGTGATGAACAGGGTTAATGCCGAACCTCTTATGAACCTGGATCCAAGACAGCACACAGAAGTCCCTCTGTTGCCTCATTTGCCAGGAATTGCTTTGGGCTTAAACAGCACAATAACAGACACAAAAATGAACACCATGAGCTGGACACACTGCCCCACCTGGAACCACAGAGAGGGCCACATTTCGCTTGATGATGTGGATGCCCTCCGCGGCCGTCTGTGAAGACTGGATCGAAGTCCTGCTCTTGTGAGTTGACGATACAACCCCTTCCAACTGTGGGACCATTGCTCTATAGTGGTCCTCACATGTAGTTCCATAGAAGATTAGATTTGCTCGTTCCTAACAAAGTGATGTTTTCTCATTGGTGGTTGTTTTAATTTTGTTTTTTATTGAGGTGTAGTTGATTTACAGTGTTAGTTTCAGGTGTAAGCAAAGCGATCCAGTTATACTTATACATACATATATATTTTTTTCAGATTCTTTTCCATGATAACTTATTACAAGAAATCAAATGTAGTTCCCTGTGCTATACATTAGGTCCTTGTTGTTTACCTGTTTTATAACTCTTAATTTGTCCCTCCCCTGCCCTTTCCCCTTTGGTAACCATAGTTTGTTTTCTATGTCCATGAATCTATTTTTGGTTTGTAAATAAGATTTGTATCATTTTTTGATTCTGCATATAAGTGATATCATGTTATATTTGTCTCTGACTTGCTTCACTTAATATGATAATCTCTAGGTCCATCCATGTTACTGCAAATGGCATTATTTCATTATTTTTATGGCCAAGTAGTATTCCAGTGTGTGTGTGTGTGTGTGTGTGTATCTATCTATCTCACATCTTCATAAAATGATGATGTTTTTGAGAAACCCATTTAACAAGAAATGGTCAGGTCCACCTCCATTGGCTTGATTTCTTTTCCAGAAACAAAACTGGTGGCCTCATCAAGAGTTCCCACATTGTGGAGCTGAACATTACATTTCAAAAGGAGTTTTCAGGTTTTAGGAAAATGTACCAGCTTTTTACCACCTCTCTCATGAGCTCTGGACCCCTGTGACGACAGTCTACTAGACGTCTCCACTTGGATCATCCAAAGGCACTTCCCAAGGCTACCATGCATCATGGTGCAGGTTGTGCAGTGCACAAGGGAGTCACATCACAGAGAGACCATTCACAGTGAAGACCTCACAGATTTCTAGATCTGTCATGGCATTTTCTTGGCATATGACAGGCAAAGGCTGAGCTTTAATAAAATCGGCGTATTACGACTATTTACGCAAACAGTAATCCAGTGTTGTGAAGAACGGGTTTCTTTTCTAATGGATGTGCAGTTACCAGCCTGCCCCCTATTGGTCAAAAGAGGTCACAGGGCCAGGCCACATTCGGCAGGAGGGGAATAGACTCGCCGCTTAATGTGGGAGTGCAAGGTCACATTGCAAAGAGCATGTCACCCTGTGGAGATGGGGACTTGGGGGACAGATCCAAGGCATTGCCCTGGCTGCTGCTTCTGCTGTGAGTAATAAACTGCCTTTGTTCCTTCACAGCTGCAGGCCGCATAGTGTGAAGCACCTTCCTTACAGGGTGCTTTGGGCATGGATTCCCAGCTGGGTGTGGAAGGGTGCTGAGAAGAGGGGGATTCCTTCTCTGGGCCAGATATCAAGAGAAGTGTTTGGGTGCTCTGTTGATGCAAACACACACACACACACACACACACACACACACACACACACACTCCAAAACCTAGTGGCTTAAAACAACAATTTATTTCTCAAAAACCTGTCAGTCAATAGGATACATCTCCAGCTTCACATGGTGTCGGCTGGGCCCCTGGAATGGCCAGAAGTCCTGAAATGGCCTCACTCACATGGCTGTCAGTGCCGTCTTCTGGCTGGGGAACTCAGCTGGGGCTGGTGGCTGGGAGCCTTGGTGCGAGCCTTTCCATGTGGCTGGTTGGGCTTCCTCACAGCATGGCAGCTGAGTTCCAAGAAAGAGTGCTCCCCGAAGCCCAGGTGGAAGTTGCAGATCCCTTACGGCCCAGCCTAGGAAATTACACAGCATCCCTTCTCCCACATTCTATTGGTCAAAAGACGTTACAGGGTCAGTCCACATTCATACAGAGGGGACACAGACTGCACCTGCTGATGTGGGAGTGGCAAGATCATATTGCCAAAGAGTGTGTGGGGTGGCAGACATAATTGCAGCTATCTTTGGAGGCACCGTCTACCACAGGGGGGCCATACAGTAGTATTTCTTCCAGTGCAGAGAGCCCTGCCTACATCAGAATCCAGAACAAAGTCTAAACATCTTAGTCCAGCAGCCAGGTGCTTCACGTCTTGGGCCTTAGCCTCTGGTTGACCTCCTCACTTGCCTGACGATGCTCCAGCAACACTCAATTTCTTGGGGTTTCCTGCATGTAATACACTGTTTACTTGATGCCACAGATTTGTCCAAAACTATTCCTTTTGCCAAGAACAACCTGACTTCTTCGCCTGATCAAAGACTTACTCATCCTTTAAGATTCAGCTTTGTGTCACCATTTCTAGGATGTCTTCCTAACCCCTCTTCTCCCATGGATTGGCTCAGGTGTTTCCCCCAGCCTGGTGTGCTTACCCCCGTCACAGCACTTACCAACCATTATGTCACTGTTAATTTGTCTGTTTCCTTCACTTGCCTGTGAGCTTCTGAGGCAGGGATATGTCAGATTCCATCTCTGTTCCATAAGTCCGAAGTTTGCTAACCAAATTGAAAGTCTAAGAGTGTCACAGTGAACTCTTCTTTGGCCTAATCCTCCCTGAAGAGAATGGTACTTCAAATAAGTTTAAAATTTCACCATTTTCTTTCCGACCAATCTCAGGGCAGCTCAGATGCCTGCAGCTCCAAACAAAGTACTCGACTAAAAGTGGGCGTCCCAGTCTTCTCGGGCGGCCATAACAAAATACCACAGACTGGGCAGCTTAAACAACAGACATTTATTCTCTTACAGTTCTGGAGGCTGGAAAGTCCAAGATCAAGGTTCTGGCATGGCTTGATTCCTTGTGAGAGCCCTCTTCCTGGCTTGCAGACAGCTGCCTTCTCACTGTGTCCTCACCTGGCCTTTCCTCAGTGCCTACTCGTGGAATGAGACCAAGTTCTCTGGTATCTCTCTTTGTAAAGGCACTAATTTCATCACATCAGGGCCCTAGCCTTATGACCTAATCACCTTCCAAAGGCCTCATCTCCAAATATCATCAATTGAGGGTGAGTGCTTCAACATATAAATGGGTGGAGAGTGGGGGGAGACACATTCAGTCTATAATAGGGGGTAAAACATTTGATTTTTTTTATTGAAGTATAATCAGTTACAGTATGTCAATTTCTGGTGTGCAGCATAATGTTCCAGTCATACATATATATACACGTACATTCATTTTCATATTCTTTTTCATTAAAGGTTATTACAAGATATTGAATATAGTTCCCTGTGCTATACATAAGAAATTTGTTTTTTTAAATCTATTTTTACATACAGTAGTTAATATTTGTAAATCTTGAACTCCCCAATTTATCCCTTCCCACCCGCTTTCCCCAGGTAACCATAAGATTGTTTACTATGTCTGCAAGTCTGTTTCTGTAAAACATTTGATTTCATAGTTTTGGAAAACCAGTGTGTGTGGATGTTGCAGGAAAATGGGTTGTGAGACGATGGCCATGTCCCAGGTCTCAGGCAAGTCCCTGGGATGTGCCCCGCCAGGTGAGGGTCCTTGGCTTTGCACGGGAAGGAATTCAAGAGCGAGCCATAGTAGAGGGAAGGTTGATTTATTCAGAGAGATGCACACTCCATAGACAGAGTGAGGGCTGTCTCAGAAAGCGAGAGAGACGCTGCGAGGCGTGGGGTTAGTTTTTATGGGCTTGGGAAATGCATATACTAGCAAGTAGGAGAATTATTACAGCTATTTTGGGGGAGAGGCTGGGATTTTTCAGGAATTCGGCCACTGTGCACTTTTTGACTTTATGGTCGGCCTTGGAACTGTTACAGCACCCCTGGGAGTGCCATTTACCATGCTATTGTATTACAATGAGTGTATAAGGAAGCTCAAAGTCTAGTGGAAGTCAAGTCTTCCACCATCTTGGACTTAGTTGATTCTAACCAGTTAACCTGTCCTCAATTGCTGTGCCACTCTTTTAATGGTTGTGTCCTGCCCCTTTCCCTCCTGTCTCATGGAGATCTTCCCTTTCTCACTCGGTCACCCTTTCACCCCAGGCTTACCCCCTCTTGGGTGTTAAGATGGCTGCTGAGGCTTCAGGTATCACATCCTCACCATTCAGTTGGAAGTTATTAAGCTCAGTTGAAAGATGGGTTTGGGATGGGAACTAGTAACTTCCTGCCTACATGTCTGCCTTTTATCAGGATGCAGAAGATTCCTTTTATATTTCACTGGCCAGACCTGGGTCATAGGTCTGCTGCCCATACCCAGGGCAATCACAGGCAACGGGGCTTCGTCATGATTGTCATCTCCACCCCTAACTAAATCAGGGCTGAGCTGAGAGGGGATGAGCTGTTGGATATGCAAACCCTAACAAAATGAGCAGGGAAATAAATATAGACCAGGAATCAAACGTCCTAAATGCCTTTATCATCAGATATTGCCTTGATTTTCACAGTGGTGATTTAGCCAACAGAAGTTAAATGTTACTCTTAATATAAACCAAGGGCGTAAGTTCTGAGGGCGGCATCAGAACACTTGGTTGCCCTACAGAAGGCAGGGAGGTGGTTTTGCGGGGGGTGGGGGGGTGATGAGCGGGGAGAGGAAGAATGGAGTGAGGAGGGATTGCTAAAATGTATGGCATTGGTCTTGCTTGGGGTTGGAGGTGTCAAGATCAGGGACCCCCAGGGGGCCTTGGCTTCTCCCACCCCAAAACTTTTCTGGGAAGGAAAACAAATCTTTTTTAATCCTTGAATTTCCCTAAATTTTTTTTTTTAACCGTGTGTCTCTATAGTCAATCTAGTAGTTTCCTGAGCAAAGCGCGTTCTGCATAATCCCTTTGTCCATTTCGACCCCAAGGGGCCTGGGACGTGCCCGGGTCGCCCCAGCCCGAGGCCCCACATCCCCCGCCGGCGGGCCAGGCGCCCAGGTGGGGCTCGGGCGGGGCGCGGGGCCCCGGCTCCCGGCTGCGCGCCGGCCTCCCCGCCCCCCGCCCCGACCCCCGCGCGCGGGGCCTTGTGGGTAACGCGGGGCCGCCAGGTGACAGCTAATGGCGGCGGCCGCCTGAGCCGGGCGGGCGGCGGATCGGGGCCGCCAGAGGCGCGCGGCCGGACCTTCGGGGTGCCGCTCCCCTCGCGACCGCGGCTTCCCCGCGGCGGCGGGCTCGGTGCGCCATGGACAGGCCGCCGGCGGCGGCGGCGGCGGCGGCGGCGGCGGGCGGCGAGGGCGGCGGGAGCCTGGGCCCGGGGCCGGCGGGCGGCAGGAGGCCCCCTCGGGTCGCGGGGGTCCCCACCGCCGGCTCCCGGCAGCCCAGCGTGGAGACCCTGGACAGGTAAGCGGGGGCCCGGGCCGCCGCGGCCTCCCGCGCCCCGACTCCCGAGGGCCTCGCGCGAGGCCCGGCTGCCCCTCCCCGCGCGCCGGGCTGAGGCCGAGTTGGGGTGCCCCCGCCCCGGTCCCGTCCCCGGTCTCTCCGGAGCCCTGCGAACGCCCGCCTCCTCCCTGGGCCAGCACCTGGCTCACTTCCGCCTCGTGCGGAGCTCCCCGCACCCCGAGGGGCGTCGCAGCTGTCAAACCATGTCCCTTGCCGCCCCCCCGCTGCATCTTGGAGACGCTTTGGCGGCCCTTGCTTCGGGTTTGGGAGGAAATTTCACCCTGGCTCCCCTTTTTTAGGGTGATCTTGCCTCGTGTGGTTTGAAGACCCAAATCCCACCGCTGCTGCTTGAGGTCTTTGATGGTGGGGTTGGGAGGGGGGGCCGAGGTGCGGGGCGGAACCCCGCGGCTGTCGGAGCTGGTGCAGATGGAGGCAAAGGTACCCTCATTTGAAAAACTGGAATGGAAAACTTCCAAACTGCTCCCCATACAAGAACACACCATCCTTTACTTTCAGTTCATCACGCTGTAAAGGAACCGGCTTATTTTCACGAACACGGCAGCCTACTGCTTCTTAGGCAGTCGGAGAACTAAGATCAATTAGAAGCATAAACCCACCATGTTCAACTGGGAAGGCCACCCTAAAGCTCAGGGAACAAGGGATGGGTGATCCCATAGCCTGGAATGTTCAGCTTTCCCACATCTTGGCCGTTTCACTGGCGCTAGAGTGCAGTTAGGCAAGGGATACTGGTGGATCCTCTGGGTCAGTTTCAGATGTTGGTTCCTGCCTGTCTTAGTTATATCAGTGAGCTGAACTTTTGGGAGTTTCCAGAAGCTTAGAAACAACAAGAAACAATCCCTTGGGTTCTACCTCAGTGTAATTACAATTATTTTAATAAAGTAATTACCCAAGTAATCAGCTTCACTGGAAACTAATCACAGCTGAGACAGTACATGGAATGGTTGTGATTTTACTTACCTGCAGACATTCTGCAGCATATGAGGGCTCGGAGAGTCAGGGAATAATGCAAGACGGCTTTTGCTCTTTGGCTTACCATCTAGTGGAGAATACAGACAAACCAACAATTGAAATCAAATGTGATGAGGGCCAGGGTGGAGGTACACTTGAAAGTGCTCTGGATGTGGTGTGCATGAGACTCATCTGAGAAGCTTTTGGAGAACTCTAGGTGGCCAGACCCCACTCCCGAGCCTTCTGATGCAGGAAGTTCAGGTGAGGCCCAGGAGTTAGAATTTTTCAAAAAGGCTCCACAGCCTCGGTTGTGATCCACTGCATCGTGATACATGGTGGTGGGGTACTTGATTTGTTTTTTTAGTGGCAGGGGGTTGGGGAGTATGGGCAGGAAGCCAGGGCCTTCTGAGGAAGCTGACATTTGAGCTGAATGGTGAAGAAGGAGAAGTTAGCCAGGGGACTGGGGCATGGTGGACATAGTGGGGTGTGGGGGTGGAGGGCTTTTTGGCCGCAGGAGTGGAATGTGAAGTCCTGCAGGCTGGATGCTGGATGCTGGATGTGAGGAACTGGTAAGAGAGAAGACCTGCGGGAAAGTGGGGCTAGAGGTCCTCAAGGGGCCTGTGTACCTTCCAAGGAATGTGCCTTTGTCTTCTGTGCCAAGGCTTCTCGGCAAGGTTCTGTGTAACCGAGAGTCTGAATCGCCTCCAGTGCTTGATTTTAATGCAGATTCTTGGGTCCCACTCTAATCCATCGTCTCTGGGGGAGAGCCTGAAATTCTGCATTTTTAACAACCATCTGAGCTACAAGTAGGATGGGCTGTGTGGTCTCTGGCCCAGAATGGTACTGGTTTACTGATTGGGCCAGTGTCGTTACTAATAGCATCCTTCTGCAACTCACAATAGTGTCTGGGTTTGGATGAGAAATTATATGGTCACCCTAGCTATGGGGAGCACAAAAGGATTTCCATCAGGTGAGCTACTGGATGGGGTAGACATTTGAGAATAGTTGCTGTGTAGTAGTGTCATGAATGGACCAGAGGCGGGGAGTCTCATTGAGTTAGGTTATGTAGGTTCTGGAAATGCTTATGTCTCAGTCGTTGGTCTGCAAATATGAGTGCCTACTCTGTGTCAGCACTGTGTTGGGCCTGAGGATGGAGCAAGGAACAGACACCCACAAATCCCTGCCCTTGGGGAGCATCTGTTTAGTGGGACAGAGAGAGAAAAAGCAAGGCAAGCATGTTCTATTTTACGTGGTGATAGGTGCGAGGGCAAGGAAGGAAGTTGGGGAGGGGATAGGACGTGTTGGGGGTGTGCCCTTCAGGGAATGGTTGGAATTTTATATAGGATGGTCAGGGAAAGCCTTGCAGGGAAAGGTGGCATCGCCCCTGAAGAGGTGAGGGGTCTAGTCATGCACATATCTGGGGTGTCAGCATTCTAGGAGTGTGAGCCAAGGGTTCAAGGATCAGCAAGGAGACTGATGTCAGTAGCAGGGAGGGAGCTAGGGGGAGAACAGGAGGGGACAGGATCAGGGAGGTCACGGGGAGCCACAGGGCAGGGGGTTGGAGCAGAGGAGTGACAAAACCTGGTGTAGATTTCAGTAAGCTCCCCATGGCTGCTGTGTAGACAACAGCCCGGAAGGGGAAAGAGTTGAATCAGAGTCTAGCAGGTAGGAGGCTATTGCAGTCATCAAAGCGAGAGAGGATGGTGGCTTAGACCGGAGCAGTGGGGTCGAGGAAGGGAGAAGTGGTCAGATCCGAGATAAGATTTGAAGAAAATTTGCAGCGTAGAGCCTGTGGGGCTTGCTGAAGATTGCCTGTTGGTAGGAGAGAGGAGTCAAGGACGAACCCAGTGTTTGGGGCTTGCAGAAAACAGTGTTGCTGAGGTGGAGAAGCCTCTAAGTGGAGCAGGGTTAGGAAGTTAGCATGCTCTCAGCCCTGGTTGTATCAGTGAGGAGATGTCAGATGGATGTTCCAGAGCAGAGGTCAGAGAGGCAGTTGGTTTACATAAGCCTGCAGTTCAAGAGTGGTGTCTGGGCTGGAGACCTGAATTTGGGCGTTACGGGCATAGAGACGGGGCTTAAATTCACAAGGCAGGAGAACAGAAGAACGCTGGGTGCCTGGAAAAGGGAACCGGAATAGGAACGGGCAAGGTGCCTTCTCCTGATACGTAGTAGATGAGAGCAACGCGACTCAGTGAGCACTCTGATGTGAGAGTGAAGTGGGGTGTGGGCTCCAGGGGAAACCCCAGCGTTAGGGCCTGAGGTACATGGGTAAGGCATGCTTTTCTCTGATTTAGGGAGCACAGGGGTGGGGAAGGGGTCGGGTTGCAGGCTGGGCGTCTAATGCTGGTTTAGACAAGTTGAGCCGGCAGTGGGGTCTCTGGGACCGACTCGTGGAGATGTCTCATAGGATCATGGGCCTCCAGATTGGGAAAGTCCAGGCTGGAGAAAGAAGCTGGGAGTCCCCAGCCTGCAAGTGGTTGTTGACACCAGAGTGTGGAGGGAAATCGCACAGACTAAAGAGGAGACAGGGTACAGGAAATGTGGCCTCCCTTCTCTGTTCTGTCCTCGTGACAAGCTCTGGTTCACGTTCTTCTTTTAAGAGTGGCTCTGCGGGCATGGTTCCGCCATGCGCCCTGGACTGTGGGCCCTCCCCTCTCTTCTCAATGTTGTACTTCTCTTAATGCTGATGAAGATACGGTCCTGTGAGAGGATGTGGCTTGCTCAAGGTCATGGAGCTGGCTGGGGACAGAAACAGGGCCTGGATCCAGACCTCCTGTCTACCAGCACACGATACCACACTGTTTATAACTCTGTTGGTCAGGATGCTTCTGGTTGCAGGTAGAAAAAAACACAAATCGTTCTAGCTCAAGCCAAAAAGGAAATGTCTTGGCTCACATCACTGCTGCAGACAGGAAAGGATGGCCACGTGCACATTTAGAGCCAGAGTTGCGGGGTTGTTGGGGCTCCCCATCTCATTTTTTTTTTCTTGTCTTACTCTTTATCTCTGTGGGTTCCATGAGGTGGTGGAGGTAGGGAGCGGCCTCTAGCAGCCCTGGGGGTTCACCTATGCAACTCAGGATCCAAGAGGAAAGCCTGGGATTGGCCTGGCCTGGGTTACTCCCCTCCAAGTGGGGTAGGAGGAGCAAGGGGTCAGCCCCTCTTCCCTGCCCCCACAGAATCCTACGAAGTGGGGAGGGGCAGTTCCCTACAGCAGAGAGAAGTGTCCTTATCAGCAGAAAGGGGAAAAGATGCTGGGCAGATGGTAACAAAAGGTCTCCCGTGGTGGGTGAGCAGGCGGGTTCCTACTGTTAGATTTGCGATCAGGGGTAGATGCTGGCAGAGAAAAAGGCAACATGGCAAGAAAAATATGATGTCTTTGGGCAATGAGGATGACAGCTTTTAAAAGGAAGCTAATATCCCTCTCTTTTCCCTCCTTCTTCGTCTTAGTTATTCATTGTGGTAAATAGATTCTTAACATATGGTAGGAATGTCTGCCTGTTCAGTGAATGTTTGCACTTACATTTTCAGCCCCACAGATAACTACTGGGCCCACTTGGTCAGAGACTGCAATTTAGATCTGTAGTAGAGGACACCAGGTATCTTTATTTCACTCTTTAGGTTATTTTACATACTGCCTTAGGGATTCCAGGGTTTTCTATCCTTCCAATATAGGAGTGTGGATTTAATTAGTGATGAGATTTTTTTTAAATGGCTGGAATATTGTTTGCAGTGAAAGCTACCTGCAAGGTAAACTTTCACAAGTATCTTTTGCCCTTTTACTTGATTTCTTCAGTGCTTTGATGTATTGAGAGAGGAGCCTGGCCTCTGGGGGCAATTTTTAATTCCATCACTGCCTAGTTTGCTTATGTGACCTCTGCACCTCAGTTTTCTCATCTCAGAACCATGTTGGCTAATCCCTGTTCTGCCTTCTCATCATGCTGTGGTAGTGAGGCTCTGATATAATGATGGACCAGAAACGCCTTTTGTAACTTTTCAAAGCACTTACAGAAATGTTAGGTAGAATCATTACTATACATATGACATAACTTTTCTAGTCTGTTCTTTTTAAAGTCACACAGTCAGCTGAGCTCCGTTAAGAGTCACTTTGATTCACTTGAAATTACATTATTTTCTAGATTTAAAACTACCACCATGAAATTGATTGCATTTTTGAAAAGCATATGCTGTAAGATAAATATTTCACTTTTGAATTAATTTTCTACTTACATTACATTAAGAATATTCATGCTATATAATTGTAATTAAGTAATATTTTATTAAATGATAGAAGATAACATGCTTAACTGTCTAAGGCTTAGAATCTTAACCTTAAAATAAATTGGTTGAGTCATTTAAAATCAGCTTGGAACCTGATCTTACTTCCTAGCTGTCAGTCAGTATTTCAGTTCTTATATTAAATGTAAGGCTAACCAAATAGTCTAATTAAAGTTCCTTTCCTAAAAAAAATAAATGTACATATATCCCTAGTTAGTGCTCATTTTTCTCACTGACAGCCTGTGTCTTAAAATATTTTAATCACACTATTTCTTTTAGTCCTACAGGATCACATGTTGAATGGTGTAAACAGCTTATAGCTGCTACAATTTCTAGTCAGATTTCAGGTTCAGTGACATCAGAAAATGTATCCAGAGATTACAAGGTAAGCAGCATTGAGTCCTTAATTCATTTTCAATATACTAAGTAGCCAAGAAGCTTTGCAATTTTAATTCGAGTGAGACTTTGGCCCCTTGATGCTCAACGACCATTTGCTTGGGAACAAGGGTGAAAGGTTCTCTGTTGTTAGATTTGAACTTTAGAAGAGAAATTTCACCAGGATCTAGTATATGTGATCATAGTTTTATAATTGAGAGAAAAGCTGATTTTAGATTATGATCATTCTTTTAAAAATCCAGTTCTATCTTATTATTTTATTCTATGTTTAGGTTTTATTATAATAAATGCCTTATTTTCTTTGTTAGTATTCTGAATTTCAGAAAACGTCTGATATGTAGTCTTTCCCTAACTTCACAATTTGTTTCTGTATTTATGTACTACCTGTGGGTTTTCAGCATTAACATGTGATACTAGAATGCAAGAAACTTGCAAAATCTCAAGAGTATTGTATGGGCAGCCTCGTGTTGTAGTCCTTATTGAATTGAGAAATCTTTTCTTGTTTATTTTAAAAGTTGGATTCCCTGCTTATTCTAAAGTTAAGAGTGATAAGCTCCTTGTCAGCAGAGGCTGGGGCTCTTTTTCTCACCACTGCTCCCCCAGCACGATCCTGGAACATCACAGGTGCTCAATAAATGCTTGTTGAATCAATTAACAAATAAAACGCTTGCGTGCTCCATCTTTGTTAAGGCTAAAGACTAACTTTGTTTTAATGTCAAGAAACTATTAACTGGTACATTAAATGAAACCATGTGTACATTTCAGCAGTAGTCCGCTTGAATTGAGGTTTCAGTTTATTATAATCATTTTTACCTGTTAGTAAGAAATAATTGATTTTCACCAGTATGTGCAAATCACATTTAATAGCTTGTGCTACCCTAGGCTAACATCTCTCAAAACCATGGTTGTTGCCAGGCATCAAATCTTACAGAGAAACTCGAGAGCTACAATAACCATCCTGTCATTGTTAACAGCTCTCCTTGTTTAAGGGCTCTAGCCTCAGTTCCTCTCTAGCTTGTAATGTAGCAAGTGCAGAAACTGACTCCAGAGGCTGTGTAATTGAGGTCTGGCTCTGGTGCTGGACTTGCTTCCTCCTTGCCACTGGATGCTGTTGATGATGCCTACCAAAGGCAAGCATGACTGTGGGTTAATGGAAGTTGGATAACATGCCCAGCCAGGAGACTGAGAGTATAGTCCTGATAGATTTCCCTGCTATCTGATTTTCGTCTTTGCCCATGTATGAGCAGCTGGGGCTCCTGTTCCTTAAAACCCAGCTGGGAAGATATGCAGTTTCTAGGTGGGAGAAGCATTTGCTGCATCAGCTATGCCTGAGTGACTGGCTACTGAACAGCTGCTGGCCCTACTGGTCACAGGTGCCCTTTTGCCCCCACCTTAGCTGAGAAACTGCCCCACTGAGTGGAGAGGCTCACAGACCCATATTAGCAGAGAATAACTCTCAGATCTTGGATTGCTTTTCTTTACAGACAATTATGAGTTAACTGTAATGTTTTCATTATGGCTGAATAGTTGTTAGTGCTGTGCAGGTTCCATAGAAGGATGCTGACTGTGTGTGTAGCTGTCTAACCTTTGCATTAATAGATCAGACTGAATCTATACTTTAACATAAAGCAACGACTTTTTTAAAAAAAAATGTTAGTCTATTTACAAATTTTGTATAGCAGAATTAGCTTGTGCTGGAATGGTTTAACAGATGGTATTCAGAAAAAAAAATAAGGCTTTTCCATATTTTGCAAATTGAATTTTAAGTACCTGCATCAGATCATAGCTAGAACCTTAGATGAGTTCTTGTAAGAGAGCCGTCTTTGTTAGATATGCCCTGTAGCCAAGTCTGCACATTTGGTGTTAAATTTATAATTCAGGATTTGTTAGGCTTTCTTTAAGGAGAGAGTTTTTTAAAATAATAAAAGCATAAAATGTTTCTAAACCACAGATCATTTTGCATGCTACTTATTAAGGAGTTCTTAAAATCAGGGTAACCAACATGGGCCTTTGGGACACCTCTGGCCTGGGAGCCTGCTACATGGAGTTGGCCCTGAAGGTCCAGACACAATTCCTTGAAGATTAAATTTGCAGTCATCAGTTGATAATATTTGAAATTATATATTGTGCAAATATCTTACTTGAAATACACACTCAATCTGGGGGTTAATTTATTGTAGGTTAAACTCAATGTCAGTAATGAAATGGGAGCAGATGTTTATGTGGAGCGGAGTGCTTGCGTCTTGATTTGAAATTCTGATTGTGTGCTCAGTTGGCTGCTGAGACTGGTTCTGCTTCATCCTCATCAGCCCTCTAGTATGTGCAGGGCTCTGTGGTTTTGCAATACTTTTTTTTTTTTTTAACATATCATCCATTTAATTCTTAAACCAACCCAGTAAGGTAGCTTTTATCATAATTGTCATTTAATAGATGAAGAAAGCAAGGCTCAGGGAGGTTAAGTGACTTGCTTATTAGTATTACAGAGTTAGACTTGAGACTTGAACCCAAGCCACTCCTATCGAAAAGCTAGAGTTATTTTAAAAATTTCCCCCCACCCTCTTGTTCACTATTTTTCAAAACGTGGCCCTTGGGTGTTCCGGCATCAGCACTTCTTGAGGTGCCTGCAAAAATGCAGCTTCCGTGGTCCCCGTCCCACTCAGTGAATCACAATCTCTGAGGGTGGGGAACAGTGTGTCTCATGTATTTCTTATGTACAATAAAATATGAAAAGCTAGGCTTCCCTAGCTTTGTATCTGTTGAAATTGGTGATAAGACCATACATTTCTGGTGCATTCCCACAAATCTGAATAATTAGCAACTCATGTTAGACTTTGGAGAAGAATTGTTTTATTATTTACTCATATCATAAGTTGAAAGTCAGCCCCGGGTCGGACCACCCAAGCTGTGGCAAGAGTATCACTGGTATCACATGAGGTGGGTTTAGATGGTATGGCCGTGAACATGCTTTAACAGTTATGTGATGATTTTAATGTGTATTCTAGAAACTAGCACATCAGACTTGTGATTTAATGGATATTATTGCTTAAAGCCAGGGGAAGTATGAAAAGGAGTAGATTTAAAGTCAGTATAAGGGTAATAGCAGTACAGGCGATACGTAGATACAACAAACCAGACTTGCAGAGGCAGTGTGTGAGGCGCCAGAAGTTTGGAAAGCATTGTCCCAGCTGAGAAAATAGATAGCTATGTGTGAACTGTGAATGCATGAAGTTAATAAATGTATGCCTTAATACCAAATCATCCCTGAATATTTACCCGATGATTAAGACTCCTAGAAGAAATGTAATAAAATACAATGTAAAAGTGTTTTGTTTGTCCACCCCTCCCCTACTACTCACTCAGTTGCTTCCATTTTTACTGAGCTAAGAAAGAGTAAAAATCTCTCCTGAATTTGTCAAAAAATTTAAGACTAAGATCTGAATGTAATGTTCCAAAGATTAGATGAAATTATGCAGTTATAAATTGTAATGAAACATTTTTAGGAACTATCAGTAGAAGTGACACAGTTGATCAGTTTCCACTGCTTGGAAAGTAGAGCTGGGCCGAGAACAGGGAACATGGTGGAGTAGCACAAACAGTGCTGGTCAGCTTTGTGGCCTGCTGTAACCTCTGAGTGTCAGTTTCTTTTTCTGTAAGGATAAGAGAGTTTGGATTAGATTTGAAGTCTCTAAATTCCTTTCTTCCTAGAACATTCTTCAATTTTGTTTTGTCCAAAAGGATTTGGTTTTGGCCAGCCTTCAGGCAATTAGGACACTATAGTTCTAATGTGATCATTCTCTTTCCTCTGGCTCCATCATCATCACCATCACGTCTCTGTACCTCTCCTCCCGTTTCTCCTCTCTGCATCCCTTCACACAGTGCTCTTTCTTAAACATTCTGAAGAAAAAGGAGAAAATGGCAAGGGTCCTTTACTAAATTTAATCATTTAACAGGTTAGTACAGTGATTAAATTCTGTATCCTTAACAGAAATTTTCAGAAGGGCTTTGGAGGGAAGTGGGAGGCAGTGTACGGGGAAGGCTTCATTTCGCTTGAGCTAGGTCTGGTTTTATATTTCTTAAAGTAATAGTGTATGGAGGGAAGCATGAGCATAATCTTTCAGAGTCCATGGCCGTAATCCACTGCTGGTAACTTGGCCTCATGATCAGAGTTTGCAAACTGAGATGTCTACATGGGATAGTTAACAAGCTAGACAGACAGGGGAGGGGGCTGTGGAGGACTGGAGACTACAGCATGTCCCCCTAAAAACAAACAGCTAAATAAAAAAACCAACCCTGCTACTGCCTGTTTGAGCAACAGGCCTCCAGTTTGTAACTACTGTAATGTCAGGGCACTATCCTATCTCCCAGGGTGACTTGTCGGGTAGAATTATTTCTTAAAAATATCAAGATTTGGGCTTTTGCTGCTGCAGAGATGGAGGAGATGTACTGTTTCTTATTTTTCACACTAAGTACAACTAAAATCCCTGGACATTACCCATCAATCAAATAAACCTGAGAATGTCTCGAAAGGTAGCGAGAAGAAGGCAGACTGGTTAGGGGCCTCAAGACCCAAGACAGGGTGGTGATGTCCCTGGGTTTTGTTTTGGCCACATGTGTCCCAGATTTGTTGCTGAAGAAGCCAGCTACACAGAAATGCCAACGAAAGCCTAGTCTCTCTAGCTAAAGGACCAGGAAAGGGGCAGCCTAGTAAAAAGAAAACTTTTCAACACTAACCACTGTACTCCAGTGAAATACCACAGGAAAAGATGAGGCCCCACACCCACCCCACCAGCACGGCCAAGTGCAGAGCCTAGATTCCAACCTTGCCAGGCTGTAGTGAGTCTCACCAAACCCTGCAGTGGTGGCGTCGGGAGGCCTAGTGGAAAGTTGGGATTTTGACCACTGCCCATTGGCATGGAGGCTACCCTTCCACTGTGGTATCAGTGGAGGCCATGTGGGGGCAGTCATGAGGTGCCCCTGCCACTCCCAGCCAGGGAAGGATCAGTGGAAGCCTAACTGGGAGCTGCAACTCTCACGCGACCCAGAAATAACTAGGACTCTCCCATCCTCTGATGTCAGCGGAGGCAGAGAGGGGAGCCTGGACTTCTGCCCCTACCTGGCTGTCATGAGGCAGTGCCACCCACCCTTGTCCTGCTGGAGCAGCGTCAGAGAAGGCCACCTAACACAGGGGCTTTAAATAAGATCCACACTCTCGTAACGTCCAGATTTCCATTGAAAATCACTAGTCATACCAGAACCAGAAAGGTCTGAAACTGAATGAAAAAAGAGAATCAGTAGATGCCAAAACCGAGATGACAGAGATGTTAGAATTATGTGAAAAAGATCTTAAAGAAGCCGTCATAAAATTGCTTCAGTAAACAATTACAAATATGCTTGAACCAATGTGAACATAGAAAGTGAGAGACAAGAAATAGAAAAGTTTCAGCAAGGAAATACTAGATAAGAACCAAAAACTAACAGTAACCAAACCAAACCAGACTCCATGGATATGTTCAACAGCAGAACAGAGAGGACAGAGAAAAGAATTGGATGAATCTTAAGAATTACAGAGTAAAAAATGCCACTCCCAAAGAGTCACATACTGTGTGATTCCATCTGTATAACAGTCTTCAAATGACAACATTTTAGAAATGGAGAACAGATTCATGCCTGCCCAGGGCTAAGAAGGGGAGCGGCTGGGAGGGAAGCGGGCAGGGCTGTAAAAGGGCCGCATTAGGTGCTGATGAAACTGTTCTGCATGTTCACTGTCTGTCATGGTCCTGGTTCGGGTTATTCTATAGTTCTGTAATACACCACCATCGTGGAAATTTGGTGACATGGTTCATGGTACATGGAATCTCTCTACAGTATTCTTAGAACCACTTGTGACTCTACAATTATCTCATAATTAGAAATCTAATTTTTAAAGAGCCAAGATTTTTACAGACTGCTGAATGATTCTATGTTGCATATATAATAAATTATGATGAATATTTATAATAACTCGATATATCAGTATTACTTAAATGGAACATATAGTTATGTGAATAAAGATGTTAGAATCCAGTTAGTGAAAAAGGGTATCAGCAGTTACCCTTGTACTAGTTCAATTGCAAGTATACTCACCCCTTTTGTAGCTGGAAATTGGGGCTAGCAGGCTTCATCCAACGGCTCATTTGTCATATTTCCTGGAGGCCTTTAGAGAGTGGACAGTGATTGTTTCAGGCTAGGGTTTGACAAAGGAGTCAGGCAAGGTTCAGGTATGGCTTGTTTCGCAAAGACTAGGGTTGCATTTTGATGACTGGTTGACACTGTTATTGGCCTGACCATGGCCTCTGACTCCAGGCAGTGGGGAGCACGAAGCTGGTTATTGAGGTGCCTGCAGCAAGACCCAAGAGTTCATAGTCTTTAACTCATCTTGTAGTGATCTGATTGCTAAAGCAAAATTACTTTATTTATAGACTTTACACCAAAGACAGAAAACAGGGGTGTTTTTACTCCAATATTACAATCTTTTCTTGGAAAGAAGCCTCTTGGAGGCATAAACTCAATGATAACTCATTCATAAAAAACTGCTATTTATTTGGGAACCATCTTATATGGTTTATTAAAAAGATCACAAAATTTGGAGTCAGAGCACTTTGCCTTGAGTTCCAGCCCTGTAACTGACTAGCTGCCCAACAAATTACTTCACCTTGCTGAGCCTCAGTGTCCTCATCTGTAATAATGGGTGTTACAGCAGACGTTTACTGTTTTAAAAAGGGCAGCAAATGTATGAAATGAATATAGTGCTCATTTGCCTTATACTATTACTCTACAAAAATGTACATGATATGTAAAAAGAATATAAGAGGAGTGTATTGTAATTGCTGAACACTAGTCGACTTCCCTAAAGGTGATGTGAGCAGCTATTATGTGCAAGAGGCTGGGCTGGGCTGCATGGAATTCACAGTAGAAGAAAGAGACACCGAAAAATACAGTACAAATTGGACTATGGTGAGTGTTGAAATAGATAAGGAAACAAGGTGCGGTGGGAGGAACAAGGTGGGCAGAGCAGGGCATTCTGGGCATTCAGCCTTAAGGGCACTTGGCAGCCTCCTCAGAAGGGGAACAGGTTTAGGTGGGGCTGAATAGAGGTTAAGAGCACCAGCACTAAACCCAGCCGGCTTGGGTTTGAATCCCCACCCTCTTAGAATACTTGTGATACCGGATGTGTGGGTTTTTTCCCACACTGACCAATTCTCCAACAACAATTCAGTTTGATTCTGATAGTAACCAGAGTTAGCGGAGAGCCCACAGGTTAAGGGCTCAGTCCCCCAACAGTTCTCATTTCAGATGCCAATTGCAAGCAGTCGATCCCCGGGTTACTCACAACTTCTGCCTGCCTTGGCTATAAATTGGGGGTTCCCACAACTCCCTCCTTGAGTTCCATCATTTGCTAGAATAACTGACAGAACTCAGGTAAACACTGAGGTTTACCAGTTCATTATATAATAAAGGATATACGAAAAGGCTCCAGATGAACAGCCAGATGAAGAGATACATAGGATGAGGTCTGGGAGGGTCCCAAGCACAGGCACTTCTGTTCCCATGGAGTTGGGGTACACCACCCTCCCAGCACATAGATGTGTTCAGCTCAGAAGCTCTCTGAATGCTGTGGCTTAGGGATCTTTTTGGAGGCCACTAAATAGGCGTGATCAATTATCAACTCCTCATTTTCCAGCCCTTCTCCCCTCTCCAAAGGATGGGGAGTGAAGCTGGAAGTTCCAAGCTTCAAATCATGGCTTGATCTTTCTGATAATCAGCCCCCATCCAGGAGCCCACCAAGAAGTCACCTCTTTAGAACAGAAGACACTTCTATCACCCAAATAATTCGAAGCGTTTTAGGAGCCCTGCATCAGGAACTGGGATCAAAGATCAAATATTAGAACAAAAGATGCTCCAAGCACCCCTAATTGCAAGGGTATTAGGAGCTGTGTCCAGAAGTGGGGTCATTTTATAGTGCTTTTTCTTGATTTAGTGAAAGCCATTTAGAGGCAGGTACATTTTTAGTTAACTTTTGGGCAGTCTGCTTGCTGTGTTAAAGTAGACTGAGATCATCATGAACTTGTTTGCACCTTCTCATAGGATCTCGGCGTGTGTAGGAGTTGCCAGGGGGTGTAGGGCAGGTCAAGGGAGTTGCAGTGCAAGTTGGGGAGGCTGAGAGCCATCACCTACAGGTTACCTAAATAGTACCGATACTAACAGCCCCCGCTTCCTGAGTATTTATCCACCGCAGGGACAGCCGTTACCTGATTTAACCCTCGCAACAGCTTATGAGGAAGGTGCACTCAGCATCGCTGATTTAGAGAGGGGGAGACTAAGGCTCCCTCCGCTGCCTGTGTGGCTGGCTGAGGTCTCCCAGGCGGTAAGTGATGGAGGCAGGGTTCCACTCCAGAGCCCATGCTTTCAACCACTATGCCGACGTGCCTCCCTTAGCCTAGGGTGGGGAGATGTTTTCTGAAGTCTTCCAGTGAAGCCAAAATGACTCCTCGGATGTGAGAACCTCCTCTGTGGTCAGGACCTTGCAGTCATTCCTAGACTGCTCTCCTTTTGTATGTGTTGAAGCTGAGGCCAAGTGCAGGTATGCGGAGGCTCCAATCTGCCGGTGAGAGCTGGCCCCGGCCTCTCCACTCCAAACCACTGCTCTCTTCTCTGGCCTCGATCAGAATCAGATTCAAGAAAAAGGAAATGAACCTCTCTGTGTGTCTGAAACGGCTTATTTCCGGAGAGATGAGACCTGTAAAGCAGAGAGAGCCATAGGGGTATCAAGTCAGAGGCTTTCAGGTGCGCCTCCGTGGACCCACCTGGCCTCACACCAGGAACACCGCGAGCGCCACTAGAACAGGTGAACTCTGTGAGTGTGAAAGCAGATTATCATCCTACCCCTTTCCTTCTGGGTTAGTTCCTCCTTCCAACAGCAAAGGCTTATTGGCAGTGGTGCAGCTCCTACATACAAGGCCCAGGTCCACTGCGTTTTTATTTTCAGTTGTTGCTATCACTTTATAGACAAAGCATTCAAAAGTTAATTGTAGTTACAGAACAAATGTGAAAGTAGGAACATGCTGGAGCGGAGGTTTGGAGGCAGAGGAGAAGCGAGGGAAGAGGCAGTGATGTCGGTTTCTTCATCAACCCCAAAGGAGGTTACAAGAGATTGGATGTATATTTGAAGGCTTTAGTTTCTGTGTGTTAATTAGAGTGGCACCACAGCTGAGGCAGTGAGCAGGTTATCTGGGTTTAAGTACTTGCTCAGCCACCTTGAACTTGGCCAGGTAGTACTTAACTGTGCCTTGGTTTTGTCATCCAAAAATGTGGCCAATAATAGGTTTTATCTCACACGGTTGTTCTGAGAGTAAAATGAATTAATATATACAAGGTTCTCAGAAGAGGGCACCTAAAAAATCATTTCATGGGTCTTTTTTTTTTTTTTAATGATGCAGCTGCTGCAGAAGGATGACAGTAAGAGAACTGAAAATTTAAATTTCTGTCAGATTGGGAAGAGGGAGGTAGTTGGGAAAGCTACTGTTCAGAGTTGACAAATCAGGAAGTAGGGGTGTAACCATATTTATGGTTATGGAGACAGTGAAAAATCGGTCTAGTTAAACGTGGTTATCACTGAGGAATGAAGCTCCAGAGTTTTTATTACCATATATGTCCAGTTTTGAGTTTTTTAAATTAACATAAACATATATTTTATTTATTTTGTACTAACTTTCTTATAATTAACAAATGATAAACCACATATTTAAAGTATACAAATTGATAAGTTTTGATAAGCATACACTTAGGAAACTATCACCACAATTAAGATGAGAAACAAATCCATCACCACCACCCCTACCAAAACCAAAAAAGCCAAGTTTAAGCTTCTTAGTCTAAATAGTCTATATTTAGGAACTTCTAGGCCTTAATTCCCCTTGAGCTACAGCATCACTTAATTCAGAATACCTTTTTTACTTCAGAGTATTTTCTTTTAATGGTGATACAGTGATTTTTTTTGAAGTCTGTATCCTCGTATTCATGTGATCTTCTTATCTATCCTGAGTAAAACCTATAATAAAAACCTCCAGTGACTTTTTTTTTAAATAACCTGTTTTCCACAGAACATCCAGTGTGCTGTGTAAATAACATAGGATTTCAGGCTGTAGAATGGAGAACAGATGATTCACGTCTTCCTCAGACTGTTACCGCTATTGGCTGCTCAAAAGTTCCATCCTTTCTCTGGGATGTTTCCTTTGCCCAGAACTGCCCAGATGCTTGTGCTGCACGTTCAAGTGGGAGTCACAGGCAACGGGCATAGGAATAACCTCGCTGAAATCAGTGTCCCAATTTAGTAAAGCTTGGCTTCCCCTGGCCTGGGGCCTCCCTTGCCCTCCTCTCCCTTCCCCACCACTCCCCACGTGGCCACCCCTTTCCCACGCAGCGGGCGGGGCTGGCGTGAGGGATGGCACCTTGGCCCTGTGGGGCGGCCACACCAGGGAGTTTAATTTGGGAGTCCCAAGTGCCAGTTGGAAATGGAATTCCTGCAGAAACCAGGTTAAGATTTGTGGTTAACTAGGCTTTGTGAAACCATTAACACTCCATCTGAGCTTCTGCATCAGCTGTGGGCGCTTTTGTGGTTTCTTGGTTCGGTTTTGTTTTGTTTCTGTGGGCTGGTTTGGGGGCCGAACCGCCTTTTTATATCATTGTTTCTACGGGGAGAATGCATTCAGTATTCCAAACAGACACACAAATGAACTTTTCAAACACAGCCTGTTCACATTGTCTTGTAATAGCCCTTGACAGAAGGGGTTTGTGTTTAAAATAATGCAGTTTGTCTTAGCCTAAGGGCGGTAAGTTTCTCCAAATCATAGACTTGCCTGAAAATTACAGGACAAATGTGTTAGGATTGATTGGATATCGAATGAAACTTAGAGGGCAAATGTGTTAGGATCGATCTGCTTGGTTTTATTTTGAGGATTATGATGTTTCCTAGGGCGTGGGCTGGTGAACTTAATGGCATCTTTTGAAGTCAATAGTGACATGTCCATGATGATGATGTTCTGTGTTTTAACTGACAGGTTTTCAGGAGGCCTGATATAAGGGTAAGGATTTTTGGCTTTCAGCGGATGGGCCTCCTACTTGTGTGTCTCTGTGCTTTATTGAACACTCGGTCTATTTAGTGTTCTTTACCTTCTCATTGGTTTTATGAGTCACTCAGATCAATTTGCTCTGCTCTGTCATAGCTTTAAGTGTTCACTAGAAATGCTTTATTTGTTACAATGTTTTTATGTGCGATAAAAGCCACCGTGTATGAGGGCAGGATGCTAAAATTGTTACCAGTGTGCAGTACTGACTTGCTGTGTTACATGAATTCTGACCGGATGGATATTCATGGCAGGGTCTTGTAAGGGTAGGCCTACGTAGTCCTCTTTTAACCTCGTTCCTCATGTAATTCATGCTGAAGAATTTAACAACAATAACAAAGTGGTCAGTTGTTGTCCATCCTAAGTAAGACATCTAAGACTTCAAGTCTTGATTACAAGGTCAAGTAAGACTTTGTGTTTGCATGATGAATCCCCAAACCAGAAGTGCAGGTCTTGAAGATAAATTTAGCAAAATCAGCCCCATTTAGTATTTCTTAAAATACAGAGGTAGCTGTTACAACTAGTGGTTTATAGCTTTTATTTTCCTCATGATTTTCCTTCCCTTTATTTCAGAATATTCATAAAGCAAGACAAAGATTGGTAATGTGCATGTATTTAAACCTGAGTGTCAGATGTTGAAAATTAACCTATTTCCATTAAATGAAAACAATGTGGATTTTGACAGAATAATTTAATGACTTCAGTGTTAAAGTTTTAATCTTATTGAAGCCAATGAAGTAGTACAGAACTAAGCAGGTTAAGTCAGATTCTTGTTATTCTAGTTGGTTTACCTTTGTTTAATTTTGTTCCCACCGTGTGTCCTTTTGCCCCTGGGACTCATTTTCTTTCACTGATTCCCATTGTTAAATGTTAGTGCTTGGCTTTATATCTGCATGGACTTTGAAATGCTGTGGGGGGGTTGGTTGTTGTTTAGTCATTCATTCTTCCATTTGTAAAATTTTTATCAAAGAATGATTCCATTTTCTTTACACTTAAAAAAAATGGAAATTTCAAAAAACTGGTTGCATTTAAATAATTGTCCTGCTTTGAAGGGTGTCAGTACAAACTGTGTACTAAATTCAGTCTGATGATAAAAGATAAAAAACATATTAAGTAAAAAAATATTAAGTAGCTGTTTTATTGACAAAAATGAAAGGTGGGAAATAGTAAACTCTTTAAAAGCTTTGCTACTTCACTGATTGCCTTTTAAAGAAATGTGGTCATTGGAACCAAAGTTTCTTGAAGGAAAAATACATCGATGCTAAATTTCAATATTTTCAGCCTCAGAGACTTGAGACCACTTTTAAAGAGGGTTACAATCTTGTCATCTTCAGTATTCATACTAGTTATACCACCTGCTAAATGAAAAGTCCAAGCTCTTAAAGTTTCAATAGCTGATCCTATAAAGAAATTAAATTAAAAACAGTATACATGTAAAAGGATTGGAAAGAGTTAAAGATATGTGACATTTTAGCTGTTTGTTTGAAGCACGTTGATACTGTAATTATAAATATTTAATACGGTATTGATTCATAGATCACAATCTTTAATTAGCAGTAACAGACTGTTTGTATATATCTGTGTTTGACTCCAGCACGTGGTGTGTGCATGAGCATGTGTGTGGAACTGTTAATACCAGTGGACTTGACCCCTAGATACCATAATGGTTCCTTACAGTATGTGGATACTTACTGGGTTTAAGACACATGTCTATAAATTGCCTTTGTATTTTGGCTTGATCGTGCCGTTTGCCCGGTTTCCGTGGTATGATACATTTGCTATGAGCATGTCTGTGTCTGTTGTTTGGTTTCTTTGCTGTATGCTACAGTAATGCTTGATTTTAAAAAGACAGTATACATTCTTTGAAATCCATGATGTTTGTCTGCTTTTCATTTTTCTACCCCAACACAAACCCAGAATAGATACCCCATTTTAGGCTGAGGATGCTGTAGATGGCCCACACGTTATTTCCTTAACTCCAAGGGGGAAAATGGTTGTGACTTGCAAAAAGCCATGAAAGGTGTGTCGACTTTTACATGCTTACTGTCTCTTTAAAAAAAGAACTGCTGTCCTTTCACCTGTCTGTTTGCACGTGTTTCTCTTTCCCCTCTTTGCCTTTTCTTGTCCATGCACCTGGTGCTGTGCAGGAGCTTCAGGAAGAACACAATGGCTACCCTTCTGAAGCTGAAGCTGATCAGGTGGCAAGTTCTACGTGTTCATCTGTTTGTAGTTACAGATCGTGTATTTAGAAGCCATTTCATACTAGATTTCTAGAGAACAAGCAAGTGCTTTTTACCACTACAGTCGTACCCTCCTGTCCGAGTTTGGTAGATTCCATTCTGACATTATTTGCAAAAATTGGTTTATCCAACATTTTGTCAACCAGATGTTTGGTCATCTCTGCTTCTCAGCCTTCCCAGATGGCTTTACTGCTGAGGTTACTGAGCCTCAGTCACAACAGGGCTCTGAAGTGCCTTCACAAAGACTTAGAGGGACAGGTGCATACGCTAAGGGTGCTCTTTGAGGGTACAGATTCTGCTTTATTCCACTTTGCAAAGTCTGTACCCAGCACAGCGCCTGGTACCCTGTAGGGATTTGTGGAAATGAGTCCATATATCTTAGAGTTATTAATCAAAATAAGAAAATCACTCACTGAGTTTTCTCGAGTGCTTACTCTTCGTTTAGTACCTCTGGACTCTCTGGAGTCTTTTAAAGCCGCAGAATTTACCCCAAAGATTATGTAGAAACTCAACATATGAAACTGCCGGAAGAGCAGCTCCAGGGAAGCGTGGCAAACTGCCTGTGCTCAGCTGTGCCTGTGCCCCACCCACCCTCCCGCGGTGACCCTGGGAGCGCCTTGAAGAGCCCAATTTGAAAACCTGCTTTCAGCATGCAGCTGTTAGAGAAACTCTCCACCCTGCTGCTCGCTGGGGTTCAGGTGGAGGAGAAGGTAGTGGAGAGATCAGGAGGTTGATGGGCCTTCAGTGGGACCTTCCAGTCACCAGAACAGGGTTGGAATGAGATCCTCAGAGAGAATTCCTCACTGGGGCAACACCGGGAGCAAAAAGGCACCCAGAGGACTGGGCGTGTTCACAAGACACACTTTATCCGTGAGCGTTTTCCTTTCTTTGATGATGCTGTACATGGGTTGGATAAATCAAGGGTCAAATCATGTCCTGTGCAACTTGGAAGTTGCAGTCAAAGCTTAATATAGTACAAGTGTGAGTCCTAGCTCCTAACACCAGCTTTCTAGACGGAATCTACCGTACTCACAAAACAATGAACCTTGAAGAACCATTCTCTTGAATTTCTATGCTAAAGCTCAATGTCTTTCCTGTGCAAAGTGAACCTTCTATGGGGAAATCTGAAGCAGTGAGATCATTTTTTTTTTCTGATAGTTGCTTTTTCATCACTTACAAAGCTTGTCCCAGATTTAATTATTATTAGTGAGAGGTTTGTCTCACTGTCTCACCAGCACATTCATGCCTCATCTAAATGCACAGGTATTTCAAGCCAGATTTAACGTGACCATCAGGAGAGAAGAGAAACGACTGGTCTCCAACCTCTATCTCGAGAGCCTTGTACTTTCTCAAAATGGTCCCAATCACTGCTGCCTCCCAACAACATTTTATTAGTCCTGGGTTGAGGACTTTAGGTAAAGTGTTTGATGTGGCTTGCTAAAAAGCTTAAAGGAACTCAGATTTCTCCCCACCTCTTCAGTTGATTAGAACAGCTTGCTTTAGTAAACATATTTCAAAATAACCTATTCTCATTTATTTTTAAATATGTTAAGGAATTTAAGCCTATATGATGCACAATAATATTTAGCCATTAAAATAAACTTTAACAATGTAACATTTGAAGTCATTTAAAACTTGAATATTGATTAAAATAGCTTCCTCATTCTGTAATAGTATAAAATTAATTATTAGATCACACAACAAATTAAAGAAAGCTGACTTTCAAAATCAGGCTTCTATTAAGATTGGTGATTTTTTAAGTGTTTCTAAAACTCAACTTTTGAAAGTATAAATATTGTTTATGCTCTATTGTGTCAAAGATGTATTTCCAAATCAGGTGTGAGTATAAATGAGTCCACCAATGCTTCTCCACGTCCCCCCGAACAGTTCTCTGTCTCTAAAATTTTTGACTGAGAAGTGTCTTAAAAACCAATCTGGGCTAAAAATTCAAACTGAATAAAATTGCTTGGAGGTAAGAATGAACAAACACTAATCTGTATTATTTTAATCATGTATCTTGATAAGGAGGACGATGGACTATGTCATTTTGTGCCCTCCCTGAACAGACATATCTTGACCAACATTTAGCATCCAATTTGCTCTTTATAGTTTGACGTTTTCCTTTCTTTATTTTGTGAAATTGGATGAAACTACTATGTATAGTGTTTTTAAATTGACCTTTAAGTCCCTTTATAAAATATATTGAAATATTCTTAAAACTATGCAAAATAATTCTTTTGAATTTTCAATAATTTAGGTTAGAATTATAAAAGATACCAATTTTTAATATTTTGCCTCACGAAATTATGCTGAAAACTTAGTATCGTCCAACCTGTTCTACGCTGAACACTAGTGGCCTCCCGATGTTACCAGGTATCATGCAGCCGGATGGACGAGGTAGGGGAAATGCAGCGTGCTCTAGCGCCCCCTTGCTGATTCGGCGTAGACTAACAGGCCAAAGACTCTTCTCACTTAAAAGCAAACAAAAAACCCAGCTTAACTTGTTTTCTTTAACCCAGAATTTCCCAAACTTTAACAAAATAAAAAAAAAAGCCCTATTCACATATCTTGGGAATTTAATGCTCTCTAAAACACAGCTTGGGAATTGCTGGGGTTAAGTACCTTATTCTTATTAATGACACGTTATATCAGAGATGCCCAGGAGAAAGTGACCTGTTTCCTTGGCAGTATCTCACAGGGTGGCAGTAGCTCGGAATAGGCACTGACTTCAGGCTTTGGTCCTCAGCTTTGTAGTTCAAGAACACTATTTTCTCAGCTCCCCTGAGTCATCCTGCACCATCCAACCAAGCTCACAAGAGACTGGCTACTGGGCTGCAGTGCTGACCTGGACATTTAGACATGTGGACATGTATCTCTCCAGCCATCCTTTTCCTAGTGTCATTGTAGCAGGAATCCTGATACCTCATTAGCAATTTGCTTGGTGAGCATGGAATCAACAGAATGAATTTACTTGGGAGAAGCCTGGTGACCACACCCTGCTCCACAGGAGTGCTTGAAATACTCCTGTCTGCCAGATGAGGGCGCCCTCTTGTGAACTGGGTGGGATACCCAGTGACTAGCCCACTTGCCCTGTCCCCCCTCCTACACTCTGCAAACACAGGTTGCTGGGCTGCAGTACAAAAGCCTAGGGCTTTCCTTAGTAAGAGATCCCCTCTCTGGTTTCTTTAATTAGACTTTGAGGTTTCCAAGACGATCTCATAGCTGGACCATTTCTACAGCTGGCTAAGCATCTACGTCCAGTGTTAATTTTATTTGTATTAGTTTCATGCTCAGAGGTAACCCTTTTAACCTTATTTCCAAATTCTGAACGCACCTTATGATAGCTGTTTGTGTAGTGATTACAGTATCTATCTGTCATGTCAAGCCATTTCTATATTAATGCTTTCTAACTGTGAACTTGAAATATGTGTAACAATTTGCTAGAACATGCAGCATGGTGTCCTGTGATGCTGAGCTTTGAAACTGTCTTGTAAGGGGACGGGGGCATACATTTTGCACGCTTCTGTAGCCTTGTAGCAAGAGCACAGACCACCAGAGTTCTTCGCAGGTGTACAGGTGGAAAGTGAGAGTTACTCCTGATTGGTTTCTTGCCAGGCTCTACGGGATGGAAATAAGCTGGCACAGATGGAAGAAGCACCACTTTTTCCCGGAGAATCAATCAAGGCTATTGGTAAGTGTAATGAGTAGACTTCGCTGACGGAGCTCCATAAAATGAAATGACATGTTACTTGCAAGCACAGGTGGTGTCTATGCTAGAGACCAGCCAGACCAATTTAATTAGGGGATCAACGGACTAGACCTCTTCATTCTTATTTATGTCGTCATGACCTCAAGAGAGAAAAGACTGTAGAGGATGACTTTAAGCTCTGAGTGTTGGGTGGCAGATCCAGCTTTTCCTGATGAACGGAAGGCTGATGAGATGCTCACTGTAATGTCAGTTCACTGCCTTTGTTGGAGCCCCTCACTCTAAGGAAAATGTCTCGATAGAAGATCCATATCATATATTTTTTAAAAATTCTTTTTTTTGGTGGGGGAGGTAATTAGGTTTGTTTGTTTATTTATTTAATGGAGGCACTGGGGATTGAACCCAGGACCTCGTGCATGCTAAGCACTCGCTCTACCACTGAGCCATACCCTTCCCCCATCCTATTTTTAATAAGTTTTGAGAACTTGGCAAAGAGATTTTAGTGGCTTATAAGAGTCCAGAAAGTACAGTTTTAGTGCAATAAGAGGGCGTGTGTTGCCACCCTGGATTGTAAGGGTGATGGCTTGAGGCGCCCAGGCGTTTCAGCAGGTGGATGGGAGGGCAGCTGGGTATGATATTTTCACCTCCCAGTTGCCAGGGTCCAGTTGGACAGTCTGGTTTGCTAGGCCCAGTGTTGCCTTCTTCCCTCACGGCTCCCTCCCAAAGGGGTGTGTTCGCTCTCAGAGTCCAGTCATCTTGTGTCCAGAACATTTGCGTAGCCGGGCTCTCCTACCAGTACCTGGAAACACCTGTTCCCACTGACGATCCTAGTCTGTGGCTCCGGCCTCCATTCATCCCAGCCTGAATTTTTTGGGCAGGGTTTCATTAGGTCTATTTATTTATTATTAGTGTTTTTTAATGGAGGCACTGGGGACTGAACCCAGGACCTCCTGCATGCTAGGCATGCACTCTAGCACTGAGCTATGCCCTCCCCCCACCCCCGACCTGAATTTTGAAACTTTCCTTCTTTGGCTTCTGGAACTTCCTTCACTCCTGGTGGTCCTCTGGCTTCTCTGGCTGTTCCTTCTCTGGGAGTGTTTCTAGCCCCACTCCCACTGCTTTGGGAATGATTGGACCAAAATGCAGAGCTGGTTATGTCAGACTTCTGCTTCCCCAGACAACAGACCACACAGCTGTAAAGTGAACGTGAGGAGTTCTGACACATCTATCCACCTGGGAAACCATCATCACAGTCAAGATAAATGAACGTATCTATCACCCCCCAGAAGTTTCCTTAAGCCCCTTTATAATCCCTCTCTCCTGTGCCTTACTCCCCTTCTCCAGGCACTAGAGGCTAGTTTGTATTTTCTAGAGTCTTGTAGAAATGTAGTCATTTAGTATGTTCTTTTGTCTACTTATTCCATTCCACATAATTATTGTGATATTCATCTGTACCGTGAGTGCCGTGGGTCAGCAGGCACTCCTTTTCATTGCTGAGTAGTATTCCATTGTATGGATCCACCAGTTTTTTTATGCATTCATCTATTGATGGGTATTTGGGTTGTTTCTGCTGTTTGGCTATTACAAATAAAACTGTTGTGAGCATTCATGAGCAAGTTTTCTCTGGCCTCGTGGCCCTCGTCCTCATGCACCCTTTGACCCAGCCCCACTAACCACCGGCAACTCACTGAGCTCTCCTTTCTCCCTTCCTCTCCCTCTACTCCCTCCCCCCCCACTTCCCTGCTGAGTTAAGTCTGTTCTCCTCTGATCTCTTACCACATCATGTCCTCGTGGTTCTGATAGCATTTATCAGGCTGTGGTATAATGGTGATTTTCTGCATCGTGTTTTTCACAGGTCACTGCTGGTGGGCAGGAACCATGTCCACTCAGACCTAGAACCCCAGCAATAGAAGCTGCTCGGGACATGAGTTAGAGAAGGGTTTAATGGAAGTGTTGTGGGGATTTGGCTGACCGGCAACCTTAGTACCTTTAATTATCACGCTAGGACTCATCGGCTGCTGTGTCCATTCCTGCCGTTTTGATGGAATGGCGCTTTGGGAAGATTGGGAAGATGTGGTCTCCTTGTGATAGGTGTGAGCTTCTTCACACTCCCTGGCCTCGTACATGTGGTTGGTCTTGATAAATGTGTTGATATGGATATTAACAATAAGTGAAAAAACTGATATGGAACTGATGAAGAATTTGAAGCAAAGTCTTTCCCCACTTCATTGATGTGGTTTTCATTTTTGCTACCTCTAAAGCAGTTTCATTTGGAGGTGCAGCAGGGGACAGTGTTTAGCTTTAGTCAGTTTTCATTAGCAGTAATTTATGAAATGGTAGCTCAGGGTCTTCAGAGTTTAATTAATGTGTTTTTGAATGTGATTAATTTATCACTCAGGGAAAACGTTAACCACTTGGAAAAAAATGACAAAATGTAACTTATGATGAGGCCCCTTACTTAAAACCTCATTAAGCAGCAAATCGGAATTTTGTTTTAAAAAAATGGAATTTTATTAGAAGGCTATCCATCTATGTCTTCATTTAAAGTAATGAAAATGTTTAAGTTCTGAGAAAACTGGGATCATAAGTAGGAATATTTGGAAACTCATGTTAAGATTTATTGAAACAAGTCAATGGCAGTGGATGGTCTTTTGGTTTTTTTCTTTCAGTGAAGGATGTCATGTATATCTGCCCATTTGTGGGAGCAGTGAGTGGAACCCTGACAGTGACTGACTTTAAGATGTACTTCAAAAATGTAGAGAGGGTGAGTATTTAAAAGTGTGTTTTATTTTTAAGAACACTGCAGAAGAAAGTAAACAATAAAGAAGAAGTCAAAAAGTATCCTGAAATCCCATCACCCTGAGAGAAACAGAGGGTGAGTTTTAAGATGTGCACTTTTGCAAGTGGATTTTGTGTCTTGGAAAAAAAAAAGACTGTTAAAGTAGCACTTCCACTTGGAGGGGAAGTGTGATTGTCATCTCAACATCTACTTCATAAAGCATGTTATAAATCAGCCAGGTCCAAGAGGAAATGCAAAATAAGCAAACATGTTCTAAGACTTAGTGTATGAAAACTCTGTGACTGATATTGACAAGTGTTCATGTTAATTTGTAAACCCAGGACCCGCATTTCATCCTTGATGTCCCCCTGGGAGTGATCAGCAGAGTTGAGAAGATTGGAGCGCAGAGCCATGGGGACAACTCCTGTGGCATCGAGATCGTGTGCAAGGTACGGTCCAGACACAAGTGACACTGATGGGGGGGTGCAGCTTGGAACTTCTTCACGGCCTTTGGACAGTAAGAGTAATTTGTATTGTTAGTAACTCAAATGTTTTCAGGACACAAACCTTGTCAACCTTTTGTCAACCAATTCAGACCATTATATAAGCCACTGAAGTAAACCTCTTCTTTTCTATTGAAGTGTTCTAATTAACATGGCCCGCTAACCTCGGTAGTGACATTATTATATTTCAGAGAAATCCAGTGGAAAGCAGAGCTCAGTATTTTTTCCAGTTTGTTGTCTTAAGACTAATCTTTAGAACAGTGGATGGTCAAAGACTTCCCAAACGGACAACAATATTCATGAATTCTGTAATTAAATACACAGTTAAGCTTCTCGGCTGTGTTGGAATTTTCACCTGCACTGAGCTGTTTTTCTTCCTCCAAGGGGTTAAGCAGAACGTATGTGATGACTTTAATGATGACTAGTCATTTAAGAACAGCCTCACTGATGTTTCATTCCCAGTAACTTGACCTCATGGAGCACAGCTTATTAACAGCTCTACCGAAAATACCAGGACAGAGATCCTGCCTGCGCACTGACAAGTTCCCTTCCAAACTTGGGGGTTGGATTCCTGTTTGCTTTGATCAAATCTCTGGGGAGAGCTCCCTCTGTTTGGCCCTAGACTGCAGTTGAATGCGCTTTTTCAAGTAACCCTGTACTCTGCCGGGCGTGGAATCCGTTGGCTTACCAGACTCCCTTTGGGCACCACACGCCAGTCCTCTCCTTGGAGAAACTGGGGTTGCCCTTCTCAGTCCAGAGTTCTGCATGCAGAGCAGTGCCAGGCCATTGAAGAACTTAAAGCGGAGGGCGGATTTGATTGATTCTGCAATTGTGGGACAGGTCATTGCCCTGCTCGGGACTCTTCGGGAGCTTCCCATCATCCTTAGGCTGGAGGGGAAACTGACAGACACCCTGCGGTGTGAGCCTGACCTCCTCTTCTCTGCAGCTTCCTCTCCATCTACCCTCTGCTCATTTTGCCGTCCCAGTGCCTAGAATTGCTCACACTCGCCGCATACCCGCACCCCACCCCCTCCTGGTACTTCTCACACACTCTTCCCTTTGCTTGGAGTACTTTTCCCTCCCAGCCGACCTAACTGGCAAGTCAGCTCCATCAGCGACCAGGGGGCATGTGTGCAGCCAGAGTATCTTGGGGGAGGGCACACCAGGAAGCTATGTCACATAGGCAGGTGTCCTGTGGCTGTTTTACTAGGATATTTTTTTGTGGCTGGGGTGAGCTTTTGCTAATAGCTGCTTTGAAACATTTTCTAGCCTAGAATCCCACGGCCCATGCTCCCAGTCATCTCAGCTTCTGCCTGAGAGCCTTGCAAGGTGTAGGGTTGTTGTTTTGTTTTGTTTTTTAAACAAGCGATACACAATTCAAAAAGTGTAAAAACTGTGTGTAGGAAGAACTAAGTTTGACAACACGCAGCCAGCCGGATCCACTCCCCGCAGGCACCCACTGTTACCAGTTTCCACCGATGGCCTATGCACGCAAGTGTGGACGTGCAGTCTTTGAAAATGTGAATGGTTGTATGTTATGTACACTGTTCTGCCCCTTTCTTTTTCCCCTGGACAATGTGCCTTGCAACTCCTTGATAGCAGTACATAACAAGCTGCTTCTTGTTTCTAGCAGCTCTTTAGTATTCTGTTGGTGGTACTGTAGTTCATTTAGCCAGCCCCTAGTGATGGACATTGAGGTTACTTCCATTCTTTCACTGTTATAAATAATATCACAACTGTAACTTCATCACTTGCCCAACTGCTCTTGCTTTAATTTGTTTGTGGTCATATTTATTTTCAACTTTCATGTAAGGTTAGAGGAGAATGAGACTTTTGTGTCTAGCTAACGGCATAGGTTTAGAAAGGCCAAGGGTAATGCTCAAACCAGCCCTGAGAAGAAATTGCACCATCAGAGACACCTTTTCTGGCATTGCTCCTGCCAACTTCCATTTGGGCTTTGGACCGGTGGCTTGCACGGCAGGGTGTTTTGAAACCAATCTTGAGAAACAGCATTATAATTTCTGTAAGGAAGTCACTGAGGGCCGCAGTCTCTATGTGACACGGAGTCCTTGCTATGAGTTCAGGGAGATCCCTGTTGCATTTCTAGTTTATGGATGATGTGAATTCTGTAATTGACTCTTAGTAGCTTAAAGCTCACAACTGATTCTGTGGCACACCTTTAGCAAGTAAGTGCACAGGGCTTGATGGCATGTCATTTATGTACTAACCTTATTCTTGGTTCCATCTGCTGAGTTTTTCCCCAACACATCCCCTTTATTCTAATTTCTTCACTTGATTTTTTTATTATTTTGTTGGAGGTGTTTTGTTAATTGCCTTTTCAAAAATAATTAATTTTTTTTAATAATTAGTTTTTATTTTATTTTTTAAATGGAGGTACTGGGGATTGAACCCAGAACCTTGTGCATGCTAAGCATGTGCTCTACCACTGAGCTATTACCCTCCCCTCAATTGCCTTTTGTTAGAGTAAGATAGAGTTCAGTCATCCCTTGGTATCCACTGGGGATTGGTTCCAGCTTCCCCGCCTGCCCCCAACAGATACCAAAATCTGTGATGCTCAAGTCTCTGTATATAAAATGCCACAGTATGTGTATACAACCTATGCAGATCCTTGAAATCCTCTCTAGATTCCTTAAAATACCTAATACAGTATCAGTGCTATGTAAATAGTCACTGGCACTCTGTGAATTCAAGTTTTGTGTTCTGGAATTTTCTGGAACTTTTCCCCCCAATATTTTCAATCCATGCTTGGTTGAATCTACAGATGTTGAACCTGCAGATATGGAGGGCCAACTGTGCAACATGCAATATGAATGAAAACATTTTATTTATCTCTTCACAGTATGGTGTCTACCTCACAGGTACTCAGTACATGTTAAATGAGTTTTGCTAATTGTTTAACAGGATATGAGGAACTTGCGACTTGCTTATAAACAGGAAGAACAGAGTAAACTAGGGATATTTGAAAACCTCAGCAAACATGCATTTCCTCTTTCCAACGGGCAGGTAAGCACACCAAACTAAACCTCTTTTCCTGCAGGTCTAAATGCCTTGATGGGGTCTGCGGATTTCATGTTTAATTATTCCTTCTTCCTGAGGTTTCCTTTTTCTTTTCTCTCTGTTGGTAACTAGTATTAGAATATTTAAAATCTGTCAGTTCTGTGTAATGATAAAGAAAACTGTCGAGTTGTTGCTTCAAAATTTACAGATTAAAGTAGGAATCTTAATACATTCAGCTCATGAGAAAAAGCTTTAATATTGGGCATATGACGTAGCAAAGAAATACTAACATGTGTTTTATGGGGCTTTTTTTTTTTTGTATCCAGACACTCTTTGCATTCAGCTATAAAGAAAAGTTTCCAGTTAATGGATGGAAAGTTTATGATCCAGTATCTGAATATAAGAGACAGGTAAAGTATGTTGCCCATCAACTGGAAAATATTAGGTTGAGCATCTTTTTCTTTTCTAAAAGGGTAGAGATGAGGTGGAGAAGAAAACCCTTTTGAAAGAAGTTGTCTGTAGGCATGAGTTACCCAGCTGGTAGGTTCCCCTTCTCCAGGATGCCCCATTCTCCCTGTGCCAAACCCTTGGCTCTGCCACTGTTCGTCCTTTCTCTAGAGGGCATGTGGAGTACAAGGGTGGGGGTTTATAAAGCTGATCAGCCAGATGGTTTTTATTAGATATTCTGGTAGCAAATTGATGACTAAGTATCAAAAGCAATGGCTTATATTAGATTTGAAGTATATGGCATGACTGCATCAGTCTGACAGGTGCTCCTATACCTGGAAGCTGTTCAGTTCATTGTTAGTTTGAAGATATTCCAATAAGATATTATTTTCATGACATTAATCTTTGTCTCCACCCTATATTTGTTATGGTGGTTTTATATTACTTTAGACATTTGTAAGAAGTTTCTGCTTCTCTAAAGAACTTCCGTCGGTATCAAAAACACTATGCTCTTTATAGAAAGAAATGTATAGGATTGGGATTCTAGTATATAATCCTCATGTTTTAGTGTGTTTGAAAATTATGCTTCATTAGATTTTTTTAAATGGGTTGGGTAGGAAATGGGTTCTATTAAATAAATGTATATATAAACTTTTAAGTAGCAGTGAACAACAAATTATAAATAGATTTTAGTAGAAAGTAAGAAATGGATGTGGTTCATGCTTAGTACTTTTTGAAAGTGTAAAAGTGTGCTTCCCCCTCCCTCTCTCCTCTCTCAACCCCTGCAGGGCTTGCCAAACGAGAGCTGGAAAATATCCAAAGTCAATAGTAATTATGAGCTCTGTGACACGTACCCTGCCGTCATTGTCGTGCCAACTAGTGTAAAAGATGATGACCTTTCCAAAGTGGCAGCCTTCCGAGCCAAAGGTAGAGTCCCAGTAAGTAAGAAACACTGTCATTTACATATAAACATATACTGTGTTAGATCTAATATGGAAGAAAACAAGACAGAAAAAAGTGTAGTGAACAAAATGGAAAGTACAAATGTAAGTCTAAACCTGAACGTGTCTTTGATTCTCAAGAACCATCTAATTATATAAACATTCTGTTTGCTACGACCCCACCTTGTATGACTTCGCATTACTAAGTATAAGGGAGGGTAACTTCACCTACTCTCTCAAAATGTAGTAGAGAATGAGGAAGGAGTTAGCCTGCTGTTACATTAGCAGTTCCTATCACTGGTTTCACCGAGTCATCCTCGAGAAGGTACATTCTGTCTAGATGCTGAGTGGGATGCTGTAGCTGCGTGGGAGGGGGACCATAACAGAAATAAACAGAGCAGCCAGCAAGGGGTGCATTTTTCTAAACAGTTTTGTTGAAATACAAGGAAACTGCACGTCTAATGGACACAATTTGCTGAGTTTGGACATATGTACGCAGCCCTGATATTATCACCACAGTCACAGAGGGAGTGAGCGTTTTTGATCCTTGAGTTTGCAGCCTGGTATAAGCCTGAGTCTCCTGGTCGCTGGAGGGAAATGAGAGGTTCGGGGACACAGCTTTAAACTTTATAAGAGACTGTGTATCTGCTTGTGCTCGTCTTGCCCCATGCATCGTTGCTGAGATTCAGAGGTCTTTTTAGATTAGGAGATAAACTAAGCCTAGCCAGTCAAACAGAAATGGGGCTTGATGTTAGTGATGGTTTGACTTAGTTTCTGGGTTTCTTAGAATTACAGAATTTCAAAGGTAGAGGGGATTTGTAGAGCTCATATAGTCAGACTTCCTTCTCCCTGACCCAGACACTGAGTCCCCTGGCCGCTGCCCTGCTGTCTCTGGGCGGGCCTTTCCCCTCTGAGGAGGGTCTGCACAAGCAAATGTGTTTGAGAAGAGAACTTGTTTTTACTACCCAATCCTTAGAGCACATACTGTTTTAGGAACTGTACTAAGTGTTTATTGCTTCCAAACACTAGGTGTTGTCATGGATTCATCCAGAGAGTCAGGCGACGATTACCCGCTGCAGCCAGCCACTTGTGGGTCCCAATGATAAACGCTGCAAGGAGGATGAGAAGTACTTGCAAACTATAATGGATGCAAATGCGCAAGCTCACAAACTTATCATCTTTGATGCCCGGCAAAACAGTGTCGCCGACACCAACAAGGTACCTTATCGATACCGCTGCAGAATCTTTTCTTCCGTACTCTTTATGACTCAGCCGTGCTGCTCAGAGAGCCCGTGGAATCCTTCCCCCCCGGGAGTGGCCCACAGCCATCCTGCCTGGGTCTGTAGCCCTCAGGCTGTGTGCAGTGTCTCGTGCGGGTTGGAATCTTGTCTCTCATTGCCCCTGCACAGTCCTGTCTGCGGAACTAAGCGAAGACCCAGAAAGAGAATTAGTACCTAAAGAATCAAGTAAGTATTTTAATGAAAGGGTCTTGAGGCCCTTGGAAGTCCCTTGAACTTGTGAAATATGGTGATCACTTGATTAATTCACATCCAGTCTGAAGCTCTGTTAGAATGGAGTCAACTTTGTGAAACAAGGCAGATAGACAAAGTTTCTGTAAGTCACATGGAGCAGCGACATCCACACACAGCTCCTGTCTGAGTCCCACCAGCTGAAGGGGACAAGATCCTTCGTACCTAGCGACAGCTGTGAGGTCAAGCCTCCAGTACCTGCTTTCCAACAGGAACGGCTCTGAACTGAGTCGCTTCTATTTTCCACTGTTGCTGGTGTTAGGTTCCTGTCTCGTCCCAGAAAGAATTCAGAGACAAGACACAGAGGTTAGGAAGGTAAAGTGGGGACTTATTAAGGGATGGATAGTCCACTCTCAAGGGGAGAGCAGGCAGGCTCAGGTGAGCAGCTGCCTGGAGTTTCTTTGGCAAGTTGGTTACACAGGGTGTAAAAATAAGTGGGCAGAATATTCATTGGGGAGGGAGGGGTTTGGGGTCATATTCCGGGATTTCCATCCCAGATCTACCTTTCTAGGGGGAAGAGGGATTTGTGTCCTTATTTAGTCTGGATGGAAGTGTCATGGCCTTGGTGCATGATGGGTCCTTCTAGTCTGCAAAGCTAATTTTATTGTAATGAGGGCATAATGAACAAGAGGTTACATTCGGACACCCGAGATTCCTGCCTTTTCCCACCTTTCTTTGTCGGTCTCCAGGCCATTCATCACCCCAAAAGTTGTGACCACTTAATCAGCCGAGAGTTTCCTGCTTTTCTCTGCCCAAGGACCCCTGGTGCTTACATGCTGTATGGCTTACCACATTTGGCCCATGCCCCTCCTTTTTGCTCAGTTCCTGCCATTTGGCCTGTGTCCCCCTTTCTCTGCTCATTTCTAGCTACCTGCCTGCTGTAACACCATGAAATGGCTTTCCGACAGCATAGTCCTGCAGGCAGGCACCTGGCAGGCAGAGGACTTGGCCCTCTTCACAAGTAATTTTAGGTATCGGGACGGTGGCGACAGCCCTTACCATCTCATGCCTACTGGTACCCCTGGGTAATGAGCATGAAATGAGCACCTACTAGGGACAAGGTGCCAGGGGAAACACCAAGTCAGACAGTGCTGTCTATGGGAGCTGTCAGCTCTGTGTTCTGGGGGAGCTTGTGACGCTGGGCAAGGCTCCGCAGAGGAGGTGGCCTTTGAGCTGGCTTTGGATGATGAGCAGGAGGAGGTGGGTGGGCATTCTAGACAGCACTGTGCCAGAGCACATCATTCACATGAATGGCAAGGAGGCCGTCTCAGGGCTCCCCTGCTCTGCCCCCTCAGCACTGCTTGAGGGGGGTTGTTTCTCTCAGCAGCTTGTGCCTCTTCTTTCCTCAGTGATTATTCCATTGTTGACCAACCTCCTACCTCCCCATCTCACTATGAGAGGAGCTGTTCCCTTCTACTTCAGAGAGCAGACATGCTAGCAGGCACGCCCTTCTCCCCGTGTGTGCGCGACTGATGGCTTGTCTGCTCTCTGAAGGAGGGGACACTCCTACTGAACAAGCAGTCGCACAGACTGCCTAGCACTTCTCCAGCTTGCGGCTTGGAGGAACGTAAAGCGGGCTGTGGGAGAGCGTGGGGGCCACGTGGTTATCTGTACATGACCATGGGCAGTTACCACGTCTCTCTAGAGCACGATGGCCTCCTCTGTAAACGGGGAGGGACGGACACCTCCTCTTTGGGGTGGATGTGAAGGTTGAATGAGGCAATACCGTAAAGGGCTTATGACATTGCCTGTCCCTGAGAAAGCACTCTGGTCATGTTTGCTGTCATCATTATTGACCTCAGAGTGGATGGCTACATTCTCTTGGCTCTCACGACATCTTGGGCCCTGGACCACTCTCTCCCCCTCTGCAGCCTGGCCAGCTCAGCTGCCTTCACTGGTTCCTCTCCCTCTTCCCAGCTGTCAGATAGTGGCGCTCCTCGAACTGTCTGGGGTCCTCTTTTCTCCTCGGCACAATCTTTCTGGGCCATCCCCTCCAGTGCCATGACTTTCAACACGCTCTCTGTGTTGAGTTTGCCACCCAAGTTTCTATCCTGCCCTGATCCCTCCAGACGTCCAAATGGAATTTCCATCCCGCTCTCTTGTTGGCATCCCCTCTTGGCTGTCTCCCAGGTCACAAAACCTCAGCGTATCCGAAGCAGCCTGAGAGGCAGGGTAGTAAGAGCCCTTGGCTGGGCAGTCAGTCACATCTGAGGTTTCCTCCAGGTTCTAACCCCCTGGTGTTCTGTGGAACCCTGAGCAAGTTATTTAACCTCTCTAGCAGCCTCAGGCTTGTTTTCTGTAAAATGGGAGGTAACTGTCTCATGCTGAGGGCTGTGAGAGAATTGAAGCAGGGTGAGAAGAATGCACGTCATGGACTCAGCACAGTCCCGGGGGCCTCGGTACAGGATGCCAAGGGGCTCACTCCCCCACCCCCACCCCGGAGTCTGGCCTGGCAACGAATGGGGGCATAGGCTGCTGAGTAGGGGGATGGCTCGGGGAGGAATGGGGCTGGGAGGAGGACGGGCAGCGGTTGAGTTTCTGAGGTGGCTGTTCTAATCACCACAAGCTTGGTGGCTGAAAACAACACAAATTTATTCTCTCACAGTTCCGGAGGCGAGAAGTTGGAATCTGGTGGTGCAGTGCTGCTTCTCAGGGCTTCAGGGGAAAATGTGTTCCTTACCTCTCCGGGCTTCTAGTGGCTTCTCTGCGCCCATGGCCACAGCACTCTTGTCCCCGCCCTGTCACCACACGGCCTCCTCCCCTTTGCATCTGTGTCTGTGCTTTTCTCTCTTCTAAGGACACTTGTGATGGCATTGAGGGCCCAATATGACCCCGGATTCTCTCTTTATCTCAAGATCCTAATCACATCTGCAAAGTCCCTCTTTCCAAAAATGTCCCATTTACACTTGCCAGGGATTGATGTGGATGTCTTTGTGGGAGAGGGGCGGCAGCATTTTTCAGCGTAGTCATCCTCCATTAATCAGTTCCCCTTGCTCCCCACGTCTGGTGGATCAGTAACCCCGTCAGTCTTTCCGCGTCTCTGCAGACTTCCTGTCACCACTGTAGTACTAGCCCAGGGAAATTAAAAAAAACAAATATGAGAAAAGCTATATTCACAGAGGCGATCTCTAAACATCCAGCAGAGCAAGGGCAGCCCATTGTTTTATCCCACACAGAAAAGACAGGAGCAGGACACCAAATTGCACGTCTAGAGTGATTTTAACTGCAGTGGTGTATGTGTCTAGGAAGCAGACACGGATGTTTATCTGTCCAGGTCCACATTAGCTCCTCTCTATATGTCATGTCATCTGCAGGTAGAGAGTTTTACTTCTTCCTTTCCAACCTGGATGTGTTTTATTTCTTCTTGCCTGATTCCCTGGCAAGAACCTCGAGTACCATGTTTTGCTTTTTCTTTTAAGATCTAATTTGCTTTATTAGGCAATTCATGAATCTGGCAGAATCCCCTCTAGCAACCAGAAGGGGACTTCCTCTTGAATGCCAGGCTGAATAGAATTGGTGAAAGCAGGCATCCTGGTTTTGTCCCTAAGCTTAAGGGGAAAGCTTTCAGTCTTTCGCCACTGCGTAAACTAGCTGTGGGTTTTTCATACACGCCCTTATCAGGTTAAGGAAATTCCCTTCTATTCTTCATTTGTCGAATGGTTTCATCATGAAAGGGTATTGGATTTTCAAAGGCCTTTTTTGTGTCAGCTGAGACGATCATGTGTTTTTCCCCTTCATTCTGTTAACATGGTGTATTGCAGTGACTGGTTTTTGTATTTTGATACTGTAGTAGGTTGACCAGCAGCTCCCAAAGCTTCATGTCCATCTGGAACCTTAGAATATGACCTTATTTGGAAATAGGGTCTTTGTAGATGTAGTTAGTTGAGTTCAAACTAGAGTAGCTCTGAAATCCAGTGATTCATGTCCTTCCTCAGAAGAAGGCAGTGCAGAGATGCAGAGACACACACAGGGAAGGTGGCCCTGTGATGGCGAAGGCAGAGACTGAAGGGGTGCAGCTACATGCCAAGCAGCCCCAAGGATGGCCGGCCACCCCCTGAGGCTGGGAGCGAGGCCTGGAGCAGATTCTCCTTCAGAGCCACCAGAAGGAATGACCCCTGCCAACAACTTGATCTTGGACTTCTAGTCCCCAGAGCTGTAAGGAAATGGATCTGTGTTGTTTTTAGCCACCTGGTTTGTGGCACTTTGTTATGGCAGCCCCCGTGAGCCTGTACAACCCCCTTCCATTCCTGGGATACGTCCCACTTGGTCATGATGTAAAATTTCCTTACTCTGCTGCTGGACTCAGTTTGCTAGTGTTTTGGAGAGGTTCCCTTCAATCCAGTCTCCACATTGTGGCCAGGATGATCTACACATACACTCTGTGCGTGCCTTCCATGCCTCGAGGTGGTGACAGCCAGTTCCTGAACAGGGTCTCTGAAGCCCTGCACCCACAGACTCTTTCCTTCCTGCCTCACAATACCTCCTGAGTCCACGTCGCAGCTGTGAGAAGCTTCTTTCAGTTCCTTGAGCATATCCCAGTGTCATCTCCAACTCCCTCCCCTGAAGCTAACTGCTCCCCCATCCTTCAGATGACACTTTAAAGGTCACTTCCTCAGGGCGTGTCTCCAGCTGTGCGGAGGTCTCCCTGCCCGTGGTGCTCTGCACTTTGCTCTCCGTACCCCTCAGCACGTGGCCAGTTCCTCATTCAGCCTGTGTCCAGCCGCTGGGCCATCGGCTCCGCAATAGCAGGGGCTGCCCCACGACTGTGGGACACAGGGCTGGCTGGCTGGCTGGTGGGTTGGGGTCGTCTCTCAATGGATGGCCACTATTTAGAGGACCCGACAGCAAGTGGCATTGGATGTTAACTTCAAAATCCAGACTCCACTATGGGGAGGCAGTGTGACAGCACCAAAGGCATGTATGTCACATTTCTTCTTGAGAAAGTGAACGTGGATGGAAGGAATTGAGTTTTGACCTGTGGGGAAGGGAAATCTCTGGAGGTTGAGACCAGGGCCCCAGTGGTGTGTTGGGTGGTGGTTGCAGTCTTCAGGCAGAGAGGGTGAGGCTACGGAGGGAGTCTCCACCACGTGAGCAGGGGCCAAGCACCCCCCCCCCCGAAATGCTGTCTGTGGAGGGCAAGAGAGGAACTCGGTGAAGGAAAGGATGCTCCAAGTAGTGGGAGGAGACCCCAAGGAGGGAGGGGGAGGTCCTAGATACCAGGAGAGGAGGGGTGTCCTGGGGGAGAACTAACTGGGCGAGCTCAGGCTGCTAAAACAAAATATTAGAGGTTGGGTAACCAATAAACAACAAATGTGTTTCTCAGAGCAATGGAAGCTGAGAAGTCCAAGATCAAGATGCCAGTGGGTTCTGTGTTGGTGGGAGCCTGCTTCCCTTCTTGCCGTGTCCTCACATTGCAGAGAGCAGAAAGGGGCGAGCTCTTTGCAGGCTCCACCTCCATCCCCTTATCCTCTGCCAAAGGCCACACCCTCTAACACCTGCACATTGGGGGTTAGGGTTTCAACATGTGAATTTGAGGGGACACACTTAGTCTGCAACGGGGGAGGTGTGGGGACTTTGGGGTCTGAGGGCACGGGAATCCTGCCCTGCCACTTCGTGCCTTTGGGAGTAGCCTGCCCTCTCGGAGGCTTCAGCGTTCTCACCTGGGAGCCCTCCTGGCTGCTGAGGGTTGGCACCCAGTGGACCGAGAGCACGGCAGGCTTCTGGCCAGCCCGCCTGAAATCAGGGCAGCTGCGTCCATCCTGCAGCTGCTGCCTCCCGGCGGGTCGGCTTTCTGTTCCCCGAGGGTTAGGTTGGCCCTGTCGCCGCTGCCATCCGCTTCTTCGCAGGGACTTGGGGGCCAGTGAGGAGCGGTGTCCCAACACCACTGGCTTCTCTCTGGAACCCTCCTTGGCCCCACCGAGAGAGGTCTGGCCAGCAAGCTCATGTCTTCCAGAACTCTCCCAGCCCCCTTGCCCTGTTCCTGCTGGAGTAGAGGTGGGGCCCCCCGCACCTTCCTTCCCCTTGTCGCGAGACCTCCAGGTGCCTGCTCTCCGTCCTGGCATGTGGTAGGCACGCATGCTCAGTTGCTTCCATCGCCCGGTGTTCTGGTGGTCATTTGTCTTATTTGGATCTTTAGTAATCAGTTTCCAGGCAACAGATTGGCTTTAACTACATTCTGCTGGTTAACACGTGCTCCCTCTGAGCTAAAGTGCTTGCTTGGTGTGAGGGCCGAGCACCCCTCCAGGGGCCTCTTCTCCGGATCCCCTCCGGGTTCCCAGCGGCGGGACCGGGGCTGATTTACCTGCCATCTCGTGGCTTTGTGCACGGTAGGTGCTGGGTGAGGGGATAAGAAACCAGTGCTCGAGTGTGGGGTGAGGGGGGGGCAGCAGACTTGGTACAGATTAGCTTTCGTTAAGAGAATCTACTTAATTAGCATTTAATCCCCCCAGTGACCCTCTGCAGCTTTTACGGCGAGAGAGCTGAGGTACAAGAGAAGGTGAGGGTCCCGTAGCTACTTGGGTGGCCAAGCTGGGATCACAGACCCCCTCTCCCTGCCGCCAAAGTGCCTTCAGCCACTTCACAGGCTGCTGCTGCCTCGGTCAGCAGTGTCTTCAGCGGCTGCTGTGGGTGTTTCTCCCGAGGAGCAGAGAGCTACAGCAGGGAGGCAGGGCCGTGCTCTAGAGCACCCTGTCCAGCGCTGGTGTGTGGGTGTTCCGAGAGTGCTGTGTTGAATTGAAAGTGTCTCAGGGAATTCTGTGGAATGCCCTGGAGTACAAACTGGCGTCCAGACACACACAGTTCTCTTCTTTTCCTCTCAGTCGTGTTTGCAAGCTTTATCAGATACTCAGCACTTGCTCCTCCACCCGGGGGACGGGGCTTTCGGCCTCCCGTGGGCTCTGGCCTTCCTGGGACTGTGCCCTCTGCCTGCTCGGGTGCAGACTCCCATCCTCTCGGCCCCGGGCTCCTGCGGCCCGCACCTGGGCTCGCCAGCCCTGCAGCACCCCTGCCCGCCTCCATGCCCACAGCCTGGGCTGCTGAGCATCCAGGAGAACCACGGGCTCAGCGGGCAGGCTGGAGTCACTCCACATTCACGCCGGGATGCTCCTGCCTCACCTGGGGCCTCAGGCTTCCCGGGGTCTGCTTCCTTCTTCCCAGAGAACAAAGCAACCCTCAGACAGGCGCTCCCTTCCCGTCTGTGCCCCGCAGCCTGCCCCCAGCCGCCTGCCTGCTCAGCCCTCCCTTTCCCCTCTGCTGACTCCTTCCCACCAAGTCTTTCCCATCAGTGTTCCCTTCCAGCTGGCACCGCGGCTCTCCTGCCCTTCTCGGATGGCTTCTTGGAGGAGGTGTCTCTTTGATACCCCTTGGGCCATGCGAAACCGGCTCCCATCCCTCTCTCTGCCCAGACTGTTCACGGCAAGGCCAAGCCCCTTCTCATCGTGACCTCATGAGCTGTGGACACCACTGAGTACCTTCTCCTTTTCAGAAGACTCCTTTCCCTTTTCTCTTTATCCTCTAAGCCTTGGCTGCTCTCCTCAAGGTGTGCGCTGCCCTCGAGCGCTCGACGCTACACCTGCTAGTCATAGCCCAGCCTCTCCTCTGAGCCCGAGAATGCGTATCCTGCGGCCTGGCGACATCTCCACTTCAGTTCTCACGAGCATTATATGCTCCCTGTACTCGAAGCCGAACGCTCTGTTCCTTCTCCAAAAACTATTCCAGAGTTTACAATTTTGTGACTTCCAGTCTATTCCCAATGTTGTACGATGGTGGTCAGGATGGAAACCCTGTGCCCACTGGCAGCCGCTGCCCTCCCTCCCCTCCCCGCACCCCCTGCCAGCCACTAATTTACTTTCTACGTAGATTTCCGCGTCTGGACATTTCACATAAATGGAATCACACGACCTGTGGTCTTATGTGCCCTCTGTCACTTAGTGGAATGTTTTTCAGGTTCCTCCTTGTGTAGCTGAGTCAGCACTCCATCCCTTTGTGTAGTGGAAGAATATTCCAGTGTATGGAGAGACCACATTTTGTTCACCGCTCAGTCACTGATGGACACTGGGGTCGCCGCCACACTTCAGCTGTTGCAGATGCTGCTGCTGTGATTTGTCGTGTACAAGTTTTCACATGAAAGTTTTCATTTCTGTGGGAGTTGGAATTGCTGGGTCATCTGGTAGTTCTGTTTAACATTTTGCAGAGCCATGAAACCTTTTTCCACAGAGACTGCACAATTTTCATTTCTACCAGTAATTTATTAGGGCTTCACTTACTCCATATTCTTATAACGGATGTGTTTTGCGTGTTGACCTCTACCACATATAAGCTAATTATAGACCAGCATTTGTTACGAGAGTACCAAGGGGTGAGCCATAGCCCCCTGTTTTGTTGCATTTGTATTTTATTTTACTTAAATTATTTAAATGAATCTCCTTGTTTGGGACGGTTTTATACAGAATACAGAAACAAACGGTTTTATACAGAAGTTTTGCAGTGGTACAACTTTTTTATTCAGATAAATAGTACTAACAGACAGAACCTTTGAAAATCCAATTCATCTTGTTGAAAATCTAATTCGTCTTGTGTAAGATCCAGTTGTTAATCGTTTTACTAACTGATGATGGGTAATGGAGGACTGTTATGAGTTGGATTGTGTTTCCATTGAAAAAATGCTGGAGTCCTAACTCCTGGTACCTTTGTGGCCCTGATTTGAAGTAGTCTTCGTACATGTAATCAAGTTAAGATGAAGTCATATTGAATTAGAAGGGACCTTATTCCAGTCTGGCTGGTGTCCTTAAGAGAAGGGACAGAGATACAAGGAGAGGGTCATGTGAAATGGGGCAGACAGAGATGAATGTGTCTGTAAACCAGGAACACCAAAGGCTGCCGGAAACTGGAAGAGGCAAAGAAGGATCCTCCCCAAGAGGGCTCTGAGGGAGCACGGCCTTGCCAGCACCTCGATGCTGGGCTTCCAGCCTCCAGAACTGAGAGGACGAGTTTCTCAGATTGCGGTACTTTGTCTCAGCAGCCCTGGGGCACTCATGCAAGGATGTAGGAGGTTTATTATAAACAGATGAGCTTGTTGCTTTTTTAATGGTCCCTGTCTGGTAACAGTAGAAAGGATAGAAAAGTTAACTCAATTGTGCTTAAAAGAAGAAGAAGAAGAAGAAGAAGAAGAAGAAGAAGAAAGGAATCACCTAATAACACATGTAATCTCCATTTTCCCACAAAAGATAATTAAAAATTTGTTTAAACAATAAAGAAAAACAAAAAGTGAACTCAGGTGAAGTGATGTCTATCTTTTGTTTCTCACAGGCAAAGGGCGGGGGCTATGAAAGTGAAAGTGCTTACCCGAATGCAGAACTCGTGTTCTTGGAGATCCACAACATTCACGTGATGAGAGAGTCTCTGCGGAAACTGAAAGAGATCGTGTACCCGTCCATTGACGAGGCGCGGTGGCTGTCCAACGTGGACGGGACGCACTGGCTGGAGTACATAAGGGTACGCAGAGGGCCCGTCCTTTACATGCCTTCTGGTTAAGGTTTCTCTGCATCTGGGCCGTAAAGCTACGCAGCTGTCTATCCAGGGGTTTCTCAACATTGCAAAGAGGCACATCTTTGCTGGGTACTTGAGCTTCCTGAGCTTTCATAGTTTCCAAGGGCAGCATCCAAACTGTGGTCTTTGTTGGGGGCTTTTGTGACAGAATACAAAGGACTAATGGTTGCCTCAGATCAGGGTTTTAAAGTACTTTGTGGCCTTTTGACAAAGGACCTTATTTACTACTGTCATTTTTCTTACTGGAAGTTTTTCTTTTTTCTTTTTCTCTTCCCCCACAATACTGATGTTTCCTAGTGATTCTCAAATTGATTGCATTCTTGTTTGGTTTATTGACCTGAACAGAATTCTTTTTGCTGTAGTAGAAATTAAATGGAGCCTAGTTTAATGTGCCTTCTTTTCTGAAGATGCTTCTTGCTGGGGCAGTGAGAATTGCTGATAAAATAGAATCTGGGAAAACCTCGGTGGTGGTGCACTGCAGTGACGGTTGGGACCGAACGGCCCAGCTGACGTCCCTGGCCATGCTGATGCTGGACAGTTATTACCGTACCATTAAAGGATTCGAGGCTCTCATAGAAAAGGAGTGGATCAGCTTTGGACATAGGTTTGCACTGGTAAGTTGAGACGGAGAGGTGCATGCTAGACTGTTTTGCTCTGGCATATGTGTATCACGCATCACACACACACACACAAAGGCTTTGTGCCCTGTATGAGACCTGAATTGCCATAATAGAATGCCATGGACCTCAGCATCATATGTTCCTGGTAGGACATTCTATTCTGTATGTGTGTAGGTGTGCCTTTTTTAAAAACAAAACAAATGATGTAAAAACTCTTATAACCTAGAATTAACCTTCTTAAAGTCTATAGTTCAGTGGCATTGAGTGCATCCGCAGTGTTGTGCAGCCACCACCTCTCTCTAGTTCCAAAACATTTTCATCACCCCCAGAAGAAAACCCCATGCACATTAAGTAGTCACTCCTCGTTTTTTCCTCCACCCAGCCCCTGACCACTGCTAATCTGCTTTCCATCCCCCTGGATTTGCCTGTTCCAGGAACCTTGTGTAAGTGGAGTCATACAGTATTTGTCTTTCTGTGACTGGCTTATTTCACTAAGTACAGTGTTTTCAAGGTTTATCCATATAGCATCTATCAAATTGTAATTCTTTTTCATGGCTGAATAGTATTCCATTGTGTGGACATAATTTCCATTGTATGGCTATCCTGCATTTTATTTATCCATTTACCTGTTGATGGACACTTGGGTTATTTCCACCTGTTAGTGGTGGTGAATAATACTGCTGTGAACATTGGTGTACAAGATTTTGCCATACAAAATACTGTAAGAGTGGGTGGCTTAAACAACAGAAGTTTATCATCTCATTGTTCTGGAGGCCGGAGGTCCAAGATCAAGGTTCTGGCAGGGTTGGTGTCTCCTGAGGCCCCTCTCCTTGGCTTACAAATGGCTGCCTTCTTGCTGTGTCCCCACATGGCCTCTCCTCTGTGCACGCACATCCCTGCTATCTCTGTGAGTCCAAATTTCCTTTTCCTATGAAATACCAGTCAGACTGTGGGTTAGGACTTCAACATATGTATTGGGGGAGGCACAGTTCAGCCCAGAACAGCCTGCTTTCACACTTGGGTGTATACCTAGAGGTGGAATTGCTGGGGCATCTGGTAGGGCATTCTTGGGCTGCTGTTTGTGTCCTAGTTCAAGTGGTCTTGAATCCCTGTCCAGGCCTTTGAGCCGCTGGGGATTCATGTGAACTGTGCACTGAGCTGGAATACTCTGAAGCCCCGCTTGGACTCGCCCGTGGAAAGCCTGGATGGGCAGTGAGAGGGCTCCAGCAGCACCCACTGGGGGGCACCAGGTGCGTGCTATGACGGGGAGGCGGGGCAGTGCCCCCGTTGCTGAGCCGTGTGCCCTTTGGGAGCTGTGGTCCTACCCTCAGACACATCCCTTCCCTCCCTGTGCCTTGGTTTCCCTTCTCTGAAACAGAGTGCTGCAGAGGAGGGAGGATGAGCTTCTGTGTGTCAGGTGCTTAGGACAGGGCCCGGCCTGCGCCAAGTCCTGGATAAATGTTAGCTCCTGCTGTTAATTTAAACAGTATCATGAGCTCCCGTGTTGCTTCCCCCTCAGCGAAGGCTGGGAGAGGCTGTGGCGTCTTTCCCAGGCTTGCACCTACCTGGCTATCCCTGAAGACCCACAGTCCATTCTCTTCCACCTTTCCTCCCCAAACTCTGTCCTGGGCGACAGACAGCTGGCAGGGGCCCTTTACTTTCCCAGCTGTTTAGGGTGGAGTCAACATTCAAACAGTGTTTTCCAGCCTGCAGCCACCCACCTACTGGTCCTTCTGCTCTGCTGGCCCTCAGGTTTCTGTGGATGAGCAGTCTGAGCTCCTACCTGAAGCCGGTTTCTGTCCTTGCCCACCTGTCCCATCATCCGCCTCTCGGACCTTCTCACGGACTGCTGTCCAGCTGTTCCTGCCCCCATTCCCCTCTGCCCTAGATCATTCCCGTCGGTATGGAAACATGCTGTGACTTCTCCCGCCCTCTTCACCACACTCCCCTGTCCAGCTGTCACCCCAAATACCTTCTCCCCTTTTCAGCAAAGCTCCGCAAAACTAGTCTCTACTCACTCTCACTGTTTCTCTTGAACCCAGTTCAGTCAAGTGTCCTCCTCACAACCTTGCTCCGCCCTGAGACTGCTCTTGTCACAGCCACCAGTGACTGCCACTCTGTCACGTCCTCCTCTCGTTTGGCCTGAGCATCTGAAACTGTTGATTGTCCCCTTCTTGTAGAAGCACTTTCTTCCCTTGGATATTCACAACCTTTTGAATTTCCTCCTACCTCTGGCCTCCTCTGTCCCCAACTTCTTAATGTTGGGGTGCCCCAGGGCTCAGTCCTTGGATCATCTTTCTCTGTGTTTAATCCCTTGCTGATCCCAGCCCATCCTATGACTTTAAATACATAGATTGCAACTCTATCATCTCTTCCCCACTGCCTCTGACGCCAGCTTGGTTCACGCCTGGCCATCTCCCGTGGGACTATTATAGCAGTCTCCTAAGTAGCCTCTCTGTCACTCATCCCCTTCCAATCCACTGTCCCCCCATCCCCATAGCAGATCTGCTGCCGCTGCTCCCCCGCATGGATCCCTCCGAGCCTTCCCCAGCTTGCTAGCTTGTGGGCCGACTCCACGGCACCACATTTGAGGCTGCTGGTGATCCGGCCCTAAGCTGCTTTTCCAGCCTCGCCTCCCCACCCTCCCCGGGCTCAGCCATGCCCAGCTACTTGCAGCACCCCTGGTGTCCCCCACCGCCTTCACTGCTTCTAATTCAGTCCGTCTTTGGCCAGCCAGGAAGCAGGTTCCTCCTAGTCTTTCAAGATTTATTCCAGGGCTGGGGAGTAGAGCTCAGTGGTAGAGTGCATGCTTGGTGTGGACACGGTCCTGGGTTCAATCCCCAGTGCCTCTGTTAAATGGAAAAAAAAAAGATTTATTTCAAATGAGACCTCCTCCATGACTGTAACTTGTGACTTTCCCTCCCGGTTCCCTCCTCCTGCCCATCCCAGGGTGGCCACTTATTCCTCTGTGCCCCACCATACCCATCTCCAGCCAGGAAGCCCTTGCACGCTTTATTGCCTTTGTGATTTGCAGGTCTTTCTCCCACAACCAGACCGTTTGTCCTGGTGCCCCAGGTGCCTAGCCAAGGGCCTGGCCTCTATTGGACACCGTGAAGCTGCCTGAAGCCCTGCGGGCCAGGCGGGGTGCCTTGTGCACACTGTACGAGTCCAGTGTATGTCTATTAAAAGAAGGAGTGAATCCTAAACTGCGAAATGTCGGTACAAAACTTCCCCTGGTGCCTGAAATACGGAGAAGCAGATTCCACAAGTTATTTTATAAAGGAGGAGTACAGATCTAGGACAGTGCATGCAGCCGCCATGCAGAACAGTAGGGTAGGTCCTCAAACAATTACAAATAGACCTACCATACGACCCGGTACGTCTGCTTCTGCTTATAGACATAAAAAAAGTGAAAACTGAGACTCAAACACTTCTTTGCACATCCATGTTCATAGCAGCATGATTCACAGTAGCCCAAAGGTGGAATCAACCCAGTGTCCCTCAACAGATGAACGGACAAACAGAATGTGGTCTATCCATACAATGGGCTATTATTCAGCTTTAGAAGGGAAGACAGTTCTTACACCTGCTACAACATGGATGAACTATGAGGACATTATGCCAAGTGAAAGAAGCCAGTTGCAAAAGGACAGATAAATTGTATGATTCCACGTATATGAGGTATCTAGAGCAGTCAGACCTATACAGACAAAGGGTGGTGGGTGCCATGGACTGCGGGAGGGGAGCAGGGAGTTAACTGTTCAATGGGGACACTGTTTCCACATGGGAAGATGAGAAAGTTCTGGAGATGGATGGTGCTGATGGTTGCACAACAACGTGAATGTACTTAGTGCCACTGACCTATACACTTAAAATGGTTACGATAGTAAATTTGGTATGTATATTTTGCTACAATTAACATTTTTTTAAAAAGGCAGTACAGTGTTATTCTGAAGTGTTCATGTTGACTTGGTCATTTCTTTCTTATGTCTTTCCTGGTGGAAATCTCATAGATCTAGTATTTCTCACTCTTCCTATGTCATGACCACCTTGTATCTTCATAACTTTTCTCATCCTTTTGCTTAGTCATCAGATTATGTGAAGCTTCTGTTAGAATGCTCACTCCTGAGCCGTTTTTTAACTTGACACTTTCAATATTTTTTTCAGTCCTGTTTATGTGTTTGAAACTATCTTTTACCTTTTAGTATGAATCTCTTAGCATCTTCTAAAATAGCAAAAGGTATGACATACACTACTGGTGTCAATTATATCTCAAAACTGGAAAAAACCCAGAAATACCATACTGAAGGGCTCCCCGTTACCATTTCAGGAGTGAGATTTTTTGAGGTTCTCTGAGTCATGTGGAATTGGCTAAAACTCGCAGATTATTAATTGTTATTTTGATTCTCAGACTTCCTGACATTTCTGAAAAATGGAAAAAAAGCTACTCTTGTGGAGAAAATGACAGTCATAATGTGCTTTATGAGCTGCTAATTGCTGGTCCCATGCTGACATTGTGCACTTGGTGTGGTGGCTGCGGCCAACCCCATCATTTGGACTGAAAAGTTTACTGGCCATTTGCTTATAACTTCTTGATCTCGGTATTAAAGTGAAATTATAAAACAATCAACATGTAAAAATATAGTACACTGAAATTTTGTTTCCTAAGAGTAATGGAACTCAGTTCAATTCAATGAACATTTTTGAGTGCCTTTTATGTGCCAGGAATCGTTAGGCCTTGGGACATATAAATGAGACATGATTCTTGCCACTAGGCAATTTAAAGTGACTTTCGAGAGGACCTACATTAAAATGTTTAACCTCTTGATTCTTTTCAGCGAGTGGGCCATGGCAATGACAACCACGCAGATGCTGACCGGTCCCCTATATTCCTGCAGTTTATTGATTGTGTTTGGCAAATGACGAGACAGGTGAGAGGGTTCAAGTATGTTTCTGACCTTTATAGTCTGATTCAAATATGTCTTAAAGGTAAAGAGAAACTTTAATTTTATGTTCATTCAAAGTGATATGTGTGTGTGTTAAATATGACCCCTTCTGTTATTTAACTCAGTTTGATTCTAATTCACTTGGAAATATAAGCAGAAAGTTGGAAACAACCAACTTCACACCAAAAGGTACTTTTCTTGTGTGAATGGTTTTTGTCCGTCATGCGGTCCAGCAGCTGTGCAAATGCTGCCTCTCAGTCCGGCCTCCCGTGTGCTCTGTCCGTCTGTCTGTCTGTGTCTGGGAGGGCACACACAGACCCCTGCTGGGCAGGTCCGGGAAGAGTCACCAGGTGTTGGAAATGGGGATGTGTCTGAACAAAGGGGATGAGACCAGGGACTCCAGGAATCCTCCCACCCCGAGGTGAGGAGGGAAATGAGTGTCCCAGGATAGGGTGGCCTAGGACAGCAGAGGGGAAGCTGCTGAGCTCCGTGTACGGGCCGATGGTCGGCAGGCCAGAAGGCACGTGCTCTTTTATTTCCCACCTCTCCCACCTGAAACCCGAGTCTGGGGTCTTATCCTTAGTTGGATGCAGTGCCAGAGAAATGGACCTGGATTCAAAGCCAGTGGAGAGAGACCAAGGGACAGAGAGAGAAGGGACAACAGAAATAGAGGCAGTGAAAGGGCCATGGTGGGGAGGGGCCGGGAGGGAGAAAGGGCAAACCACAGACAGCCCTTTCCAGGGCGCCTGCTGCCCAGTCTAGCTTCCCGGGGGGGTGGGGGGGGGGGTGGGGGGGGAGGGGCTGGGGGAAGAGAGGCTAGGAAAGCACGGCCTGGGCGCGCTCCTTCCTGCTGACCCGGAGGTCTGGCCATGGCTGCCTTAGTCACAGGAAGGGGACCAGCTGGCAAGACTGCTGGCGACTTGTAGTGACCCCTGATTGAGCCGCCTGGCCACCTTATTGCAATTCCCCTGGAGCCTTTTAAAGGCCTTCCGCCTCCCCACCTCGGAGAGTCTGAAATCCCAGTCCTTGCCACTGGGTGCTGATGTGAGTGTGTTGGGACAGGAAAGGGGTTGAGACCCACGGCACTGCCCACAGCGCCCCTCGCCACGTCTCCACCTCAGCTTGTGGGTGCCAGGGCGGGGCCTGGAAACTTGTAAAGCTGTGCCTGCTTGGGCCCCGGCCCTGGAGGCCCTTCTTCCTGCGGGCCTGGGGGAAGGTCCAAGTGTGTGTAGTTCATCAACGTTCCCCAGGTGGTTCTGATGTGAGAATGAGGTAGAGGACCAGTGATCCAGACAGTGGTGCCAAGCATAGTCCTGGGGCCAGTAGCCTCTGCCTCTCCCCATCCCCAGCTGAGAGATGCAGATTCTCTGGCTGCCCCCGACGCTGACGCTGCGAGGCTTTGGGCAGCCCTCAGTCAGGAGCCCTCCAGGGAGCCTGCTCTGCCAGCTTCTGCGCTGCTCAGACTCTAATGAGCACACAGTTCCCCTGGGCATCTTATCCAAATGCAGGTTCTGATTCAGGGGTCTGGGGCAGAGCCTGAGAGCCCACATTTCTAACAAGCTCCCAGGTCATGCTGCTGGTCCACGGATCACACTGGAGTAGTGGGGATCTCGAGAGACTAGACATACTTTCAGAAATAAGAAAACAAAGGGAGGTGGGCGGGGTTCTAAGTGGCCAAAGCAGATTTTCCAGAGTCCTCAGGCCCTCCCTTAGAACTTACTTGGACTTTTAGACCCAGCTTCCCCAAGCTAGGTGGGCTCTGTTTTCTGAGTGCCAGGTCCCAGCTGACTCAAAGCAGTCAATTAGAAGGGTGGGGAGTGGGAAGAGGGGTGGTCTCAGAGGTAGGCTCCCGATGGTATGAGTAACAGGTAACGGGTAACAGCATACACATACTCAAAAGGCATGGAGGCTGGCCCGAAGTCTTACTGCTTCATAGTGCCATGTACTTGCTGATTGTATTGATGCCAAGCCAGTAACAAAATTAAATGATGGTTACATTCAGGTTAAGACAGGAAAGTACGAAATACATTTTAGAAAAATTGCATAAGAAGGTTGAACACAGAAAATAATTCTGATGCTTCTGAAGGGATAAACACCATTTTTGTAGCTTATTCCTTCCAAATGTCTAGATAAATTGTGTGTGTGTGTAACACCTTCAAGCTGACTTCATTCTTCATATTGCTTAGTGCCTATTTCTATGTCTAATCTATATAATTCTTCTTATGTTTATTGAATTTTAATAAAGTGAGGGGTTTAGGTTAGAATATTTCAGATGCCTCTTACAGCTTTAAGACTGCCTATGAAATGTGTATAATTAATTTCTTTTAAAATAACATTGTTAATGCATTTAAAGGAGACACTCTCAAGAGCAGTCTATCAATTAAGTCACAAGTGAATGAGATATGTAGCTTGTTAGAAAAGATGCGTTCATGTGACCGGATTAACTTATTTTTAGGTTGCCTACTGCTAAATGAAGTCAGCTACATCAGTGCAAAGTTGTTAGAAATCTCACAATGAAATGAACTAGTCTGTGCAGAAAATGATATAAAAGGAACTAAGGGGAAAAGTAATTGAGTGACTAGAGAAGAGTCTCAAAGACACTCTACAATAACTCCAGTTTAACAGACTTTTTGCCCTTTCAGATAGGTTTAATATTTGTTGATATTTTTGTCCCTCAAGAGGTGCAGACTTTCATTATGGATTTCTGTGGGGTTTTTGACACCATATTTTTGAAGTATATGGTATAGTTTCCAGGAGAAGAGGCCAAAATAAACTGTGAATCAGAGACTTAATCTTTTATTTGTATTACTCTAGTGGTTGCTACTTCCTGTGATGAAATGTTGCCTGAGTTGAGTTTAATGCCACCGTGCCCTGTGGATGTGAACAGCATCCTGACCTGGCATGAGCGGATGGAGCCCTTGTGTTCTGGTGGTGTGGGTGCTGATGGGCTTGGGCTGAGCCCGCCCCTCCCCCGACCTCCCATACCTGCTGCCGACTTGGCGAGAATAAGGCTTGTAGTCAGAGGCAATAGAACCTCCAACCAAGCTTCCAGATGCCGAATGCAGGCTCAGGGTTAGGGATAGAGACTCATATGGCTTCAAAAATGTATTAATAATAGAAGCTTTGCTGTCCTGTTAGTAAATGTGTATTTTTAAATGTTTGAATATAAAATGTAGACCTTCCATTTCTAGCCTTGATTTAATAAAGTTTCAGTATACATAAATTTTGTATTTTTGCTTAGAGTTCACAAGTTTCATGGTGCCAGTGATTTATAAATAGAGCATAACTAAGCTGCATAGAAAAATATTGGGAAAAAAAGGATATAATATACTTGAACTTTTAAAAGATAGCCATTTGGAACATGGGGCCATGGTCAGAATTGCAAGGGGCAATCTTAAAGGCTCTGAGAGAGGATTAACCAGTAGCTAGCTTTAGCATTTCAGCCAGATTTAGTTGATTTAATTCATCATTGATTTAGTTCCTCTAAGAACAAGGACGTTAGTGAGACCCACCACCGCAGCTAGTTTCCAGGGGTTTCTGGAGAAGTGGTATTCCCATGGGGCTCCTTGGACGAAAGCTGTGTGTTTCTCTGAGAGCGATCCTTAAGGCATAAAGAGCGGCAAGTCTTCACCTTGGGCAGCTGAGCAGAGTTCCTGACATGGCCTAGTCTAATAGCCTGGGGAGGAGAGGAACAACTGTGGGGGGCGGGGGGGGGGGTTGGACAGCCCTGCATTGACCATTGTTTCTAGCTGAGAAGCTAGTCTCTGGTCTAGTAAAGTGATAAAGGTAAACTTACAAAATAAACTTTCTATACATGATTCGTCATTCTAGAGAGACAGGATTAGCTGTGATAGTGTGCAAGCATCTCTGATTAGGAATAGGTCTTTAAGCTGTCAAATAAAGATGTGCTGGATAGTTCTTTTGGTTTTGTTCTAATTGGCTTGGCTTAATTGAGTAGGTAATGAACATTTCACTATGTTTTCAGTTAGAATTCTGGTGCATGGTAGGCTCCCAGTACATGCCTGCCACTGGGATTGTTATTATCATTTCCAGATTGTCTCCTCATGGTTACTAAATGGCAGCTACCCGGTGAAACCTCCTGGCAATGGCAGTTCTTCACTCGAATTCTGCTAAACTCCGTTAAGAATTACCTAAGACAGGTGGGAGGGTCTAGCTGAATGGTAGAGTGCATGCTTGGCATGTACAAGGTCCTGTGTTCAATCCCCAGTACCTCCATTAAAATAAAGAAACAAACCTAATTACCCCCCAAAAAAGGAACTAAAAATAAATAAAGCTAAAACAATGATCAAATTATTGATAGGAAAATAAATAAAATAAAATGACTTTTAAAAAACAAAAAATTACCTAAAACAGCATTTGAGAAGATCATGCGGTTTTCTTCCTTATTCTGTTAATATAGTGAATTACAGTAATAGACTTTTTTTTTGTGAAGATCAAATCTTAAACCAGCCTTGTATTCCTGAGACAAGCCCCGCTTGGTCATGTGGTGTTGCCCCTCTTACATATTGCCAGGTTCAATGTGCTTATATATTGGTAAGAATTTGGGGAATGTATATTCATGGAGTTGTCTCTGTGGAGAGGTTTTTAATTTTGAGTTATTTCTTTAATAGATAAAGACTTTTTATTTCTTCTTGAGTCACTATATGCATGGGCTGTACCTAGGAACCCCCTCCCTCCTCCATGATGCAGAATGTGCCTCCAGGGCCTCCGAGTCGAAAGTTGGGCCAATAGTAGGACTTGTCCCATTTGTTTCCCTTCTGGGGCAGGCGCGGCATCATGGTCCTGTGCCACTGCCTGTTGCCAATGTCTGAAAACAGCTGTTTCATACATTTTGTGTATGTTTCAGGCCGAAGGGTGAATGTAGGCTCTGTTCCACCATCATGGCGAGGAGCGGAAGCTCTGTAAGCTTTCTTAGGCATAAAAAGTTCAACAGTTCTGGTTGTTTCAGGTTGTTTCTCAGCCAGATCTATAAGCTTGGATTGGAAACTATCGATAATAAAGTTCTATGTGGACTCAATTTTCCTTTTAATCTTTTAACTATATTCCAAGTTGTAGTTTAGCTGTCTTTCATATACACACACATACACAAATTAGTACTAGTTTGTTTTGGAAATTTAACCTTAAAATTAAACCTTCTTTCTTTCTCCATTTAAGTTTCCTTCAGCATTCGAGTTTAATGAACTATTCTTGATTACAATTTTGGATCACCTTTATAGCTGTCTCTTTGGGACTTTCTTGTGCAACTGTGAGCAGCAGCGACTCAAAGAGGTAAGTGTCTCCCGCTTGCCCCATTGCTCAGGTGCCTTTCCACAAAGTGGCATGGTGGAAGCAAGACTGATGGAGAGCGGCCTTGGGTCTCGCCCCGCTGCTGTCTGTACTTGGAGTGGTGGCACTAAATGCCCTCCCAGGGGCCGCCAGCCCCAGCACGTGTCTAATCTTCAGGCGATTTGAGGAAAGCCCCTGGCTTTCTGGGTGCTGGGGCGCCGCCAGCCTGCAGCTCCCTGAGGCCTCTAGGCTCACTGCTAGAGGCCAGACCCCTCAACCCCCAAATGACCCGGTTCTGCAGTCACTCTCTGTGCTGACGGGGAGATGGTACTAGGAGACCTTGGAAAATGATGCTTTCAGATGAGCCCCAGCTCTCTCTGGGTTCCAAGCTAAAGTTCCTTTTCCATCAGACTGGTAAAGCTGCAGCTACCAAGCTTCTCAGAGTTATATTTACCTCTTCCTTTTCTCCTCACTTTGGGATAAAAGACAGAAATGATCAAAAGTGAGGAAGCACTGGGAGAAGACAGCTTAAAGAATGTCATCCGGTTCATAGAAAAGGACTTCTGCCTGCAGGCGAAGCGAAGGGAGCTAGGACAGGAGGGAGAAAACTGCAGCCCCCAGCGCAGCTCCCTCCCTCCTGGCTGCCTCCCCTCCGCGGACCACGCCCTCATTCCGTGCCCTCCCCGCCTCGCTGGCCTTCCCTGCTCAGTAACTTCCCTTGAACTCCTCTAAACTTGGAGTTGACTGGGCCCAGTCCTGTGTCCTCTTCTTGCCCCAAACTCTGTTCTCTCTGTAGGTGATTTCGTCTGTCTTGGATCTACATGCCATCCTTCTGTTCCTTCCCTGCTCTTTTGCATTTCACTAGATGGCACCTCTGCCCAGCAGGATGCTAAGGTCATACAGAGGGGCCATCTTGATTACTCCTTTGCCCTCACCCCAGCTGCCCCGTTCAGCCCATCAGTGCGTACTGCTAGCCCTGTCCCCAGGGTAGATTGTTAGCCTGGCCACGTCTTGCTGCTCCAAGCCTTGTTGAAGCCGCCCCACCACTAGTCTCACACCTGGACTAAGGCAGCTGCCCAGAAACGAGCTTTGTTCGCTCCCTGCATTTCTGACCTCCAGCCATCCACTCTAAGTGTAGCAACCAGGGTGGCGTTCCTGAACTGCAGTCTCATCATGGGCCTCTCTTCGGTTTAAAACCTCCCCGTAGCTTCCCACTGTGATCAGGATAAAGACCACCTTCCCGTGGGCCCAGTGTGACGGGCCCTGTTAAACCCTTAAAAAGAAAAAATTTAAAAGAGTGAATTTTATGGTATGTGACTTATCTCAGTAAAGTTTTTTTTTTAATCAGCCACAGAAGAGTGAAGTTCATATGTTGAGTTTAAATCTTTATGGTCTTATTTTTTTTTTAATCAAAATGTACTCTAAAAAATAAGCTCCCTTGAGATAAAATTTACAAACTACAATTAACCCCTTTAAATTGGAAAGTTTACTGTTTTTTAGTATATTCAGAGTGTGCAACCATCACCACCATCTAATTTCATAAAATGTTCATCACCCCAAAAGAAAACCCATGCCCATCAGCAGTCCCTCCCCGTCCTCTACCCCAGCCCCTGGCAGCTGCTAGTCTCCTTTCCTTCCCCGGGGCTTCACCTGTTCTGGACAATGCATATGAATGCACTTGTCTTCCTGCGAAGGGCATATTGCACGCAGCAGAATGTTTTCCAGGCTCACCCATGTTTAGCATGCACCAGTACTTCAGTTTTTATGGCTGAGTAACAGTCCATTGTATGGAGAGACCACATTTTGCTTATCCACTCATCAGCTGATGGACTTTCAGGTGGTTTCCACTTTTGGCTCTAAGAATACCTCGACTGTGAACATTCACATACAGGATTTTCTGTGCTTTCATTTCTCTTGCGTAGATACCTAGAAATAGAATTGCTGGGTCATATGGTAGCTCTATGTATAACCTTTGAGGAACCACCAGACTATTTTCCAAAGCAGTTACATTTTACATTTTCATCAGCAGTGTCTGAGGGTCTCATTTTCTTCACACCTTTGTAGACACTTGGTGTCTTTTTGATTCTAGCCATCCCTGTGGATGTGAGGTCGTGTCTCATTGTGATTCTGATGTGCGTTTTTCCCTGATGACTAATGATGTTGAACATCTTTCCATGTGCTTGTCTGGCCATCTGTATGTGTGTGGACAAATGTTCCTTCACATCCTTTGCCCATTTTTATTTGGGTTATCTGTCTTTGTATTATTGAGCTTGTAAGAGTTCCTTATGTATTCTTTATGTGTATAAGTCTCTTATTAGACGTGATTTGCAAAAATTTTCTCCCATTCTGTGCATTGTCTTTTCATTTTTTTAAAAAAAAATTATGGAAAATTTTATTCCAGTAATCTTGTAAAGTTATGTGAATTGGATAATTTCTTCTTTTTTCTTTTTGGATGGTGTCATTTGAAACACACAAGTCTTTAATTTTGATGAATCCAACTTACCTGTTTTGTTGTTGTTGTTTGTGCTTTTGGTGTCATAGCTAAGAAACCACTGCCTAACCCGGGTTCATGACGATTTAAGCCAGTGTTTTCTTCTAATAGTTTTACAGTTTTAGCTCTTACATTTAGGCCTATGAACCATTTTGAGTGACTTTTTCTATATAGCAAGGTAAGGGTTCAACTTCATTTTTTTGCAGGCGGTTATCTAGTTGTCTCAGCAGTGTGTTGAAAAGACTCTTTCCCCCACTGAATTTTCTTGGCATCCTTGTTGAAAATCAGTTGACTATAAATGTGGAGGTTCATTTTTGTGGTCTCTGTTCCACTGATGGACGTGCCGGTCCATCCTATGCCAGTACCACCTGCACTGATTATTGCTTTGTAGTAAGTTTGGAAACTGGGAAGTGTGAGACTTCCAGATTTGTTCTTTTCTCCAAGATTCTTTTGGCTATTTGGGGTTCCTTAAATTATTGCTGGTGTTTCTCTATGAATACAAAATATAAACTACGAAAAAGTGCTAATTGAATTTCCTGTGTCTAGATAACTTGTGAGGAAGCCAGCTGGCTCGGGAGCAGCAGAATGGTAGAAACACTTCTGGCCTCACCATTTCCTCGTTTTGACTTTGTCACCGTACTTGATCCATGTTTAATGTTTATCTGCCCCATCGTGCCTGTGGGCTTGGGTATTTTCATTCCAATGAGCAGCGCAAATAGTTAGTGTTTCTAAATTGTGTCCTATAAAATTGGGAGGTGAGGCTCTAGGATTTAATGACATATTCTCTATTTAAGGCTTCTCCAGCCTGCCACAGCACACTTTCCCCCCAGATAGCCATGACTTTCAAGTGAAAGGAATCTTATCTGTAAATTCTTCCTATAGTGCCTAATATTAAGGGTCACACAAGCAACCTGCAAACAAGAATAAAAAATGTATTTCTTACATACGGGCCCCATCATCCTGGGATTGTTAGAAAGTTCTCATTCTGCCTTCACACAGACACCGTCACCAGATATTACCTAACTCAGCAATATGTTTTTCCAGGCCAGTAACCAGTGTGTTTTCGGGTCTTCCCCAGCACGAGGCCATGCGTGCAGAGGGATGGGGTGGGGCTCTGTCAAGGTTCCTGAATTTTTATCATTTGAACTCAGTTAATTATTCAGGTCCTTTTCAATATGTGATACAAATTCTTGGGGGTGGCAAGAGACTTGAATTTAATTCAGTGCATTGTTTGCTTGCTTTTCAGGATGTATATACGAAGACTATATCTTTGTGGTCTTACATCAATAGCCAGCTTGATGAATTTTCTAATCCCTTCTTTGTGAATTATGAAAACCACGTCCTGTATCCTGTTGCTAGTCTGAGTCACTTGGAATTATGGGTAAACTATTATGTGCGATGGAATCCACGAATGAGGCCTCAGGTATCTTTTTGTTTGTCTTCTCAAAAGAGCGTATCTTTCTGTCCAGGTGACGATGGTGTTGTAGAAATGTGTGCATCCTACATATGAACATATACTGAAGGCCCTCTGCCCTCGCCTCTCAGGGCTCGGTCCTTTGCGTTCGTGTTCCAGCAGGTGCCTTCCAGCACCAAGCCAGGTGCTGTTTGCTGGGTTAGAGTTACAGATCTTAGCACCTCTGTCTTCTGCTGCTGAAGGTAGACAGATGACAAAGTGTTAGAAGTTACTGCATTTGATTCTTCGTCCTTCCGATGACTCTGTGACAGTTTATAGACTCTGATAGCACAATAGAGAGAGGGTGCGTGCCGAGTCACAGAGCAGGCACCCCCTTGAAGAGGGGTTCAGGTTTCCCTATCCCTGCCACCCCTTTTCACTGTAACATTTTCTGAGATTGAAAAAATAGTACAGAACAGTGCATGGCTGGGCCAGAGCCAAGTTATAGTCACCCTGGGTGTCCAGTGGCTGAGCTCAGGTCCCACCGAGGTGAGGTACTCCCCGAACCCTCTGCTGTCCCTGGTTCTGCCCTAGTCCCCAAGCTCTTCCACACAGGTGGCCAGGGTGTGGTCAGAGTCGGTGGGGAGAACCATGGAGGCAGCCCTCACCTCTGAGGCCAGATGGCTTTCTGCTGAGGTTTCTTTTCTCCCCTCCCCTCCCTCTCCCCTCCCCTCCCCTCCCCTCCCCTTCCCTTTCAGTTGAATATTCTCAGGATTTAAGGGCATGTTACCCAGGCCTCGTTTGACCTCATCACTTCTGTCGGCTGCAGATGTGCAGTGCTGCCTTTCCCCTCCGCCCTTCTCCCCCTCAGTCCTTCCCCTCACTCGGGGCCTCCACAGTCTCCCCAGGCAGGGTTCGTCTGTCTCCGTCTGCTCAGGCTTCTGTAACGAAGTCCCCCAGACAGGGGGCTGCAACAACAGAAACGCACTGCTGCCCAGCCTGGAGACCAGAGGTCCAGGGTCAAGATGTGGGCAGGGCGGGCTCCTTCTGAGGGCCGAGAGGGCAGGGTCTGGTCCGGGCCTCTCTCCTGGGCCGGTAGACACCGTCTTGTCCCTGCATCACCTCGTCTTCCCTCTGTGTGTGTGTGTGTCCAGTTTCCCCCTTTTCATAAGGACACCAGTCAGACCGGATTAGGGCCCACCCTGAGGACCTCACTTTAACTTCAGCACCTCTGTAAAGCCCCTACTTCCGAGAAAGGTCACCTTCTGTGGTGCTGGGGCTGAGGACTTCAACCGATGCATTTGGGGCGTGGGGGACACAGTTACACAATAACAGCCCCCAAGCCCCACTAACCACGGGCAGGACCCAACTGTTCGTGTCCTGTCAGCCTCCGTGGTGCTGGTTATCGAGCCCCCTAGTGTGTGGAGACACCCAGCTGTCCGCCCGTCCGACCCTGTCCCCTCCTCATCTCTGGTCGTTCACTCTAGGCTCTCATCTCTCTCCTATCTGTCTCCCACCTTCCCTCTTCCCTCCACTGGGGCTGGTCACCGCTGGCACCGGGTGGGATGACTCCCAGTCTTCAGGGGAGGTAATGATGAAACACACAGGCCTGGCGGGAGTGGAGAGGTGCCGAAAGGCCCCACACCCATTGCAAGTCCTCTTCCAGCCGGTCCCTGTAGGATGAAGTCCAGCACGTGAGTGAAAGGGGGGGGGGGGGAGTGTCTCCGGCAGAAGGGACAGAGGATGCATGGCATCTTCTAAAATATGGAAGGTTCTAGAATGCAGGAGGGGAGTAGAGGCAGGATCTGGTGAGAAGTGAGCAGGAGAAGCAGGCTGAGGTCAGACCATACAGGGCCTCGAGGCCAAGGTCAGGATCTCACCTTGAGGGCAGCAGGAAGAAGCCACCGGAGGGTGTTTGGTGAGCATCCCATGGCCCGGCCGAGGCTCAGGAACCAGGCCTGCGGCCGCTGTATGCTGCCTGGACTGGGGTCAGAGGGAAGCAGGAGGCGCTCCGCAGACCCACCGCCCGTGCCGCCTTTGCCCCTCAGCTGGCGACTTCCCTCCCTGGTCTGCCTCGAGCCATGAGGGAAACACCAGGTCTGGGATCTCTGGGCCCCTGCAGGTGTGGAGAACAGCTTGTTTGCTAAGTGCAGATGTGGGTGCCATGACCAGAACAGTCAGACTAGGGAGGTGGCCCCTGTGCCCCAGGAAAACCCTTCTCATTTGCTTCTGGCTCACCCCCATTGGTCGGCTTAGGAATTGGGGTGAGGCGTTGTCGGCGGATGCTTCGTGAAGTGGGGAGGTGCAGTGCCCGGGGGCTCCCCCTCTTCCAGCACGGCCCTCTCCAGGGGCTTCTATCCCCTCCTGATCTGGTTGATGAAAACGAACGCTAGTTCAAGTGCTAGAAAGTGTTGAGGCAACAGACATATTTTCAGTCCGCAGTGCTGTTTATAAAAATGCAGAAACACAGGGGTGATGGAGGTGGGGGGCTTTCCCTGTAAATGCTGCTCGGTGGCAGGGAAGCACTGCTCTCATTTCCCACAGTCCTGGCTCCTTTCCAAGTCTGCATGGGTAGCCTCGGCTGATGCTCAGGTGGCAGGTTCACCCAGGCCTCCTTGTCCCCTCTGGGGACCTGGCCCAGCAGGGAAGGCAAGCAGAACCAGGGAGGCCACCCCATGGTGGCAGCTGAAGGCCCTGGCTCGTGGGGAGGGGCCCGGTGCACCTGGCTGTAGTTCGGTCAGAGACTGAGGAGCCTTTGGGTGCACAGGCGTCCTGACTGTGAGCTCGGGGTGAACCGAAGCATCTAGATGCCGAGGCTGTTTGGGGAAGGACCAGCACACTGACGCCGCTCTCTCTGTCCCTGCAGATGCCCATCCACCAGAACCTCAAGGAGCTGCTGGCTGTCCGGGCGGAGCTGCAGAAGAGGGTGGAGGACCTGCAGCGGGAGGTGGCCACGCGCGCCTCGTCCTCATCGGAGCGGGGCTCCTCGCCTTCGCACTCAGCCACGCCTGTGCACACCTCGGTCTGACGGCCGCGGGCCCTGGCCCAGGCGGGGACTGCAGCGGCTGGACCTGTGAGCCTGTCTTTTCCGATTAGGCCCCGCGACCATTTGTGTGCTAGGTGACAGCGCCCATGGTCAGCAGTGCTGCTGTGTTGTAAACACCCCACTTCCCTCCTGTCAGCGCTTTCTCGGGGCAGCTGTCTGTCCCGTTGACCCTGTGACCCGACGGTCCACGGTCCCAGCGCGTGGGAGACACTCAGGTGAGCGGTACGCAGTGCTGAGGTTCAAGGTGGTACATCCTCGTGAAAAACCCACCCCATTCCCTTAAAGACCACGTTGCCAGCCACGTGGCTCCTTTCGGCTCTTAGCTAACTAGAAGTGTTTCAAAATGCACTGGTGGGGAAGACAGACCGTTGCCATCTTTCCTACAGTGCTCTTCACGCCAGGGGTCCTCCTGTACCAATTACTGTTGTGTACATATAAGGTATTTTTAAAGAAGAGAAACATGCCTTTATTTTCCTATGTCCTTTTTTATGTTCAGACTAGTCACCCAAGCTGGTATCTGCTGCACTGGACTGGGTGAGGAATTTTCAAACAGAGCTCACGCTGTTATGTGGTACATTTGAAGCACGATTTGAATCTAGTCATTTAAGGCCACATGTTCTGCCCTCCCCTGCCTCCTGAGGCGGCACGGGTGTTCCTGGTAGTGCTGCAGTGTCCCCGGGGCTGGCACAGTGGAGGCTGGGCACAGCCTCCCCGGGGCCCCATCACTCCTGAGCTGCCCGACCCTGCAGCCTGCCACTCCCCCCGCTGACAGCTGTATCAAAGCCAGCCTGCTCTCTGCCTGTCTGAAATACTAGTTCTCCTTTTATCAAGATCCCTTCAACTCAGATTATTCCTGTGATTGCATGTCGATATTTTAAAGCAACTACTGCGCCGTGGCTTCAGATGCCAAAAGCAGAGCCCTTGCTTCCCTCGGTTTTCTCATCTCACGGCTCAGGCCTCTCCTCCCCGTGTTGCACCTTCACTCACTGACTTTGGGCCCTGGGACCATCAGTCTGGGCAGGAATTAATTTACCATCAACTGGCCCATCCACTAGCGCTGGGGCTCTGAGCTGCTGCAGAATCTCGCACATTTGCTCCGGCTCCAGCAGGCCCCGCCCTCCTTGGGCCCCGCCCACTTCAGCCAGCCCCTGGGACCTCCACTGCGGTGGGAGTTAACCTTGCCTTTAGAGTGGGGGCAGGCAGAAGCTCATGGGGCTCACAACTGCATTGTAACACGTGGTTGGTTTCAAATTACTGGATGCTACCCAAAGTCCTACATGTTGACCTTATTTTTGAAAACATTCTTAAAGGTTTTTTACACTCAAATACTTAACAGAATAGATGTTTTTTCAACTTGGAACCTTCTGATTCTTACAGAAAATTATCTGGTATCCGTTAGGTATCAAATATTTATTCAAGGTAATTTAATAACCGAAAATGAATTCATTTTTATCATCTGGGGGATTTGTTTCTAAGGCGTGGTTTAATTGATGTTAGCTTTTGATTTAGGCTTCCAACATAGCCGAAACCTTGTTTATCAATGGATAAACTGGATTAGTCATTGATTACTGAGTTTTTAGATGGGGACGGTTCTCACTTTCTCCCCAGGGATAGCACATAATCTCTCAGCTGCACTGACTCTTAAACTTGCTGTGGCCTGAAGACTGCTTTTCACAGAACCAGAGAAGCAGACTCGGGCTTATTCTTTCCAAGGTCAACTAGCCTGGGACTGGGCTGTCCTACCTCCCCTCCCCCATGTATTGGGCCCTAGGAGGACCCCAAAACCCCCATTCCATTTGAGAGCAGCACAACAGATCACTTTCCATTGTTCCTAGCACAGAACTGTTTCTAAAACAACTTAAAGTATAGTTTTGTTACCTAAGCAGTTTTTTTTTTCAGTTTTATTTAAGTGTACTAGAATGTAAAACCTTTACAGGTCAGATTTTTAAAGACTGGTACAGTATCATATTTGCCTCATCTGATGCACTGTATTTCAATCTGTAATTAAAATGTTTGCCCTGTGGTCTCATTTTTTTGTTGTCTTAAGCATTTTGGTGATTTTTCCCTTGGGGAAAGTTAGTAAACATTCAATACATGTTATATGACACAGTTAGTGTACATAAAGTGCCTTTCCATGATTTAACTCATTTACTAAGTCGTAAATGTAGCTTATCATAAGACTTGAGTGCTGTGTCTGAAATGGGTAGCTACTCTGATTTTAAAAATCTGAAATGCCCCGGACCTTAACCTTGAGAAAATGCTGAAGACTCAAGGAAAGGCTGGACACCCCTGAGAGTCAGAGGCCACCCTGAGGTGGCAGGGCTGGCTTTCCAGGCCATGCATCCTAGAGCTTAAATGGGACAGATATCTGAGAAGCCATGGGGTCCCCACCTGGAGTCTGCAGAGGGTGTGCTGGCCTCCACAGGGGCTGTAAAGGCCGGGGTGAGACCACGCCACCCCCCTGGTGTCACCTGTCTTCTAAGGCCTGGCGTCCCTGTCCTCACACAGCAGTCACTGCAGCTGAGGGCCCCGCAGCAACACCCTGGTGGCAAGGCTGGGAGACTCACGTGGTGCCATTTTACCACAAGGCTGGAGTGGCACAGCCCTCCCAGTGGCCCTGCCCTCATGCTGTCTTTTCAGCTGGCCTGGCGCACAGCCCACTTGAGCCTCAGCGGGCCCCCTGCATGCACGGCCTTGAGTGCCCGGCTCAGCTTCCTTGGCCTGAGATGACTGCACGTCACCAGAGTTGACCTGGACACGGGCTTTCTTTGAAGAAGACAGAGCAGTGGGCTTAGGAGTCGTGAGTGGGAACTTGCCTCTGCCCGCCCTGCCCCTGCGACATCGTTGTCGGCAGGGCGCCAAGAAGCCTGACACTAAGCCGCTGGTCAAGAGGGGACTTGGAGAACCCTGACCTTGAGAAATGCCTTTGGCTGGGAGGAGGGGAATGAGGTCGGCTCCGTAGAATTCAGAAAAAACAGCATCCCTTGACAAAGTGAGTGCCTTCACACGGTCAGAATACAGGGATCTGGTAGGTTCCATTTTGTTTAATGCAAACGTGAGACAGCTTACAATTCATACTTAAACACAAGCACATAAAAAGTACAGGGGATTCTGAGATCAGCCTCCCATCTCCCCTAACTCACAGAACTACCTGGTACCCCCAACCCAGTGGCCAAGGCAGTGGGCCTGGCCCCACTCTGGGTGCCACGGTGGGAGGGCATCCCACCCGCTAAGCTGCCCTGCCTCCTTCCTCCACTGGCTCAGTTATTGTCAACGCTGAGCCCCACCCCCCCAACCCCAGCCAGTTAGGCTAGTGGCGATGGACACTGCATTCGGCCTTTCTAGCGCCCTGTCTCTGCGAACACCTGGGAAGGCCCAAGCCGGCCAGTGCAGCGTTCGGGTTGACACAGTTACGAGAGCCCCATGGCATCTGCCCGTGTCAGCGCCCCACCCCTAGGCCCAGAGCTCTGCAAGTGGGTGGCTGAGTGATCTCCGAGGCCTGTCCCTTCACTAGGCACAGAGATAGACAGGGAAGAGCAAAATGGGTCTCTCAACCAGAGTCAGCGCCGCTGAGAACATGGATTGACAGCTAGGATTTCAGGGGCTTCGCCATCAGCCAGCCTCGCGGTGGCAGTTAGAGAAGTATCTCACTGCTCACCTAAGTGCTGCCTCGCTTCCTCTCACATGCCTCGGGACGGCTCTGAGCAGCCCTCCTGACGTGCCGACCTCCTGCGCGCTGCCCGGCTTCCTCCCGACTCCGTTACTCAGGACACGGGCCCTCCCTGGGCCCTGAGCTCCCCCTTAGGTGACAGCAGGCTGCAAGAGTGGGGGTATTGGCCCTCGCCATCCTTGAGAGAGACCAGCCTGGCCTACGAGGGCGGGGGCATACCGGAAACAGGCAAACCTCACAATGTCCCCGCTGGTCCTTTCCTGGGGCACGGGGTGCGGTGGGGCACGATTTCCTTCCTCCAGGGCACCGTGCAGAGGTGTCTCCTTGGTGCTCCGCACCCCTGGCCACATGCTACCCAGCCTGTCTGGCAGGGCCCACAGACACGCTCTACATAACACAGACACACGAGGCAGGCACTACGCACCCTGCGGGGTCTGTTCAGACTTCAGCCGTTTCCCTAGGAAGTCGGAAGTGCCTCATCCCAGCTCCATGGAACGTGTAGGGCTGTCTGTGCCGCACGTGAAGCGGTGTAAACAGGACCCCGCCTTCTTGCTGACTGGTTATCAGTAGACGGGGGCTCCAGACTCCAGCTCAGACCCTGACAGCAGAGCCCCCAGGATCAGGACCACATGTGGGCTGGACAAGTGTTTCCAGAAGGCAGCTCAGCTCCAGCCCAAACCAGGCAGCTCCAGGCCAGTTCCAGTGCCCACAGGCTCCCACGCGCTCTTCATCAGAGGACAGGTCACTGGAGACTTCCTAAGTCAGGTGTATTTCCCAAACCAAGCGAACGTCCCTTTTCCCTCTCCCCGCTGCATACATCTCTAAGTAAACAACGGGCATGCTTCAGGCTTTGATGCTCGCCCAAAGTGGTATCGGGCACTTTTGCTATCAAAACAAGAACACGCATGGGGTGGGGTACGCCCCTCCGCAGTGTAAGAGTCATCTCCACGTCACGAATGAGTCCTCGAAACTCATCATGTCAGCCTGGAGACCACGCCTAGTCCCCTGGAATCAGATGGGAATTAGATGGGAATTAGGCCTGAGAGCCACAGCTCTCTACATGTCCAGAAGATTCCTGAACTCTCAGGGCAGGGTACCGTGACATGCATGTTTGTACTTAAATAAATGACAAGCCACCACACGGGCCAGCTCTGTAGAAGCCCAGGTGCATAAGGGCTGGAGCTGGAGAGAAGGATGGAAATAAAGACACGCCCAGGTGTGATGTGTGCGTGGTGGTACCTGCTGTGCAGTGGCTGGCTCCTCGCAGGGGCTCCAGGTGACTCAGGCACCAGCTGGGCCCCTGCCGACAGCTCTTTGCTCTCGGCCAGGACTGCCTCTGGGCAGAAACCTGCCCAGTGAGTCAGTGCGGTGTAGAGGAGCTCACACCGCCCTGGGCTCAAACTACTGTCCTGCAGCAGAAGCGTCCTCTGGGCCCCCGCCCTCCCCAGCTCACCGAGACCTGGGGACGGGGTGGCTTTGGGGAGTCAGCGACTCTGCGGCTCCTGAAGCTGGCAGGGGCACAGGAACCAAACTCACAAACACCAGAGCTCATCTGGAAAACTGAGAACGACAAGAAGCCAATGACATCAAAGGAGCAGTGTGGCAGCTGGGGGTCCAAATGAAGCCAGAAGCAGGGCGCAGCGCGCGCCCTCAGATCCGGGGCGGCTCGGGCGGCGGCGGCTCCGCGGACTGCGTCTGCAGCGCCGAGTATGTCACTAGGAAGAGGAGATGCCCGTTAGCAGGGGATCATCCCCAGCCCGCACCGGGGATAACGCAGATAGCTGAGGCCCTCCGGGAACAGAAACCTGGCTCCCTGGCTGTTTGTCCTGGACAACTCGCCTCTGGCGCCCGCTCCACACCCTGGAGATGAGGACAAGGCGGACAGACCCTGGAACGAGCTCAGCCTCCAGTTCCTCATCTGTGAAGCGGGAATGCTCCTGGCGGAGTTGCTGGGAGGAGGATTTTCAATAAAGCAACTCAACACAGTACCTAGCCTGTGGGAGACGCTCACACAAAGGTGGCCAAGAGTTCTAAAAACTTTTAAAGTTTTTTTATTTAAAAATTTTAAAGTTTATTTTTAATAAAAAAAATTATGAATGTTCCTATAGAGTCGATTTCCTCATGTTTTACATCCAGGGCGGCGCTCCCGCATGCCATACGGCCCTGAGTGAGCGCGCGCAAACCCCCCCCCCCCCCCATCGCACGCTGCCTGCCGACAGGCCTGTGCCTCCTGCTGCTGCCTGTAGCTCCAAGCAGACCAGGGCACCGTCGCCCTGGCCGCACCCTCCCCAGCCTCGACTGATGAAAGCCAGCTGGCTCCCCTTCTCCACAGGAAGCCTTTCCTGACCGCCTCACTGGGGCCACACGCTCTGCCTGCCTTGAGAGGTTGGGCACTCCAGGCTGGCAACCTGACCCTAGGCAGACAGTGCTCCATCACCACAGAAGAGGGCGGGGAGGCCAGGGGAGGCGGGGCTAGGGGCTCCCATAATAGGGTCCGTGTTTTAGCCAACTTCCCTATTGCCTCTGGCAATTTTCTAATCGCAAGGTCCCAGGTCTAGTTGTAAAGATTTCCCACAGCTCCGTCAGCACCTGTCTGAGGTGCGTCTCTTTCCGCTGACAGGGAGCAGAGGGGCTCAGGCTCAGGGACCCAAGGGCAGATGGCCCTGACTGGGGCCGCTGCATCCCTGGTATCATGAAGCTGGAGTCTGGCTGGTCCGGGCAGAGTACAGGGACCCCTGGCTGGAAATTCTAGGAACAGGCACCTCTGCACTTCCCTGCTGCTCAGGGCTGGGCCCACGGGCTAGGAGGCTTCAGCCAAGGCCAGTCCTCACCTTGGGGCTCCTCACACACGACGGCTTCCAGGTGCTCCCCCTTCACATAGTCCGCGTTCAGACCCTCTGCAGAAGGCAAAGGGCGGAGTTAGTGGCTGACACAGAACCAGAGGGTCCCTGGGCATGATGGAGAACTCCTGACCAAGCCTCCATGACGCTGAAAAAGTCCAACTCCCTTAACGACCTCAGACCCCTGCACCCTGGGCCCCCTAAATGTCCTCATCCCCTCATCTGGGTGAAGGGCGGCTGGGAATGGCCTGCCTGGCCCAGGAGTTCTCATCATCGTCCTCAGAAATGCTGGGAGGCAAAGGCCCCTGACGTCCCATCCCCATTGGGAGGGTGCCACCATGTGGGAGACTGTGGGCCACCCAGCAGCTTTGCCCAGCAGAGGGGACACCTGACGACAGGGCTTAACACAACCCATGGGTCCACGTGATGGCCCAGGGGCCAGGGAGGTGGAGAGGGGGCCAAGCACCATGTGAATGACTGATGGAGGCGGGGCGGACGGCTGGGTGGGCTCCCTGCAGAGATGCCAGCGACCCCCCCCCCCCCGGCACAGAGGCCGGCCGGCCCCTCCAGGCACGGGAGGTGGCGCCGTCCCTGCGCAGTGTGGAGGGCCCAGGGCCCGCTGCTAGCTGCTCTAGTCCACTTAGTTACTTGGGCTTTCTCCCCACCAACGTGTGAGAGGGACCGGGGACTTTACAAGCATCCTCTATCTGCCAGCACTCAGGCCCCTGACTGGTACCATGCTGGACACCAAGGCCAGCGCTCACAGCTCAGAGTGGACCCTGCCCCTGCTGCTGCTTAGGGACAGTCGAGTCCACATCTTATCCTCAGAGAAGCCAGAGACTAGAAACCCCATCAGAGCCCAGGTCCTTGGCGGGGAGAATTGAGCCATGGTTCTAACAAGCCAAATGATGGAGCAGGTACCAGCATATGTCACCCTGCCACCCCCGGTCGCATTCAGGCTCCTTGCACAGAAAAGGACGCCTGCCTGCCCTGGTGCTTGCAGGGCTCAAAATGGATACCAGATGGGCCCAGGAAAAATGCAGGTATTGCTCATTGGCAGGGCAGGAAGGGCGAAGGAGTTGGTGGAAGATGCTCCCTGGTGATGGGCAGGGACCAGGAGATGTGCCCTGAGCCTTCTGATCACTGCCCAGCTGCCATGTGCTGGACTATCTAATGCCCGCGGGCCACCCTCTGGTTGCTCCTCAGGGATGACCGCCAACAGGCATCTGAGTTCCGGTCAGGATCTCCACCCCTGCCCCAGCATCCCTGAAACGCAGCTGCACCCAGCCTCCCACACGTGTCAGGGAGAACTAAAGATGGTTGGGGTCGCAGCCAAGTTGGTGAGTGCCTGGGAAGGGGATGGGGTGGAGAGTGGCGAGAAGGAACAAGAGCGGAGGGGAGAGGAGGGGTGGACAATGAAGTGTAGAGGCCAAAGCAGAAGAGGAAAATGAGTAAGTCAAAGCACGTCGTTACCTTGACCTTCTGCTGCATCTGAAGGCAAGACACAAAGCTTAGGAGCCTGGAGCAAGAACACAGCCCCCAACAGCAAACCGCGTGGGCTTTCCGCACGACATGCTGCTGACCCTTGGCACTGAGGGCAGAAACAGGGGAAGCAGAGGGTCCCCAAGGCCAGGACCCCTTTGGTGGCAGCAGAGACCAGAAGCCCCTGAGCACCACGGCGGGGTCAGCCCTCCCAGCAGCCACGTGCCGTCCCCCAGGCCCTCCCTGTGTGCCGGGTGCAGAAGCCGTTTCTGCTCTACCTTCCCTGACTTCCCATGGGGGTGGCTTGGCAGAAAGGGTGAGGATGGGAAGTCCCAACTCCCAGCTTCTCTGGGGCTTAGCCACCGCACAAACATCACAGTGCTCCTCCTGATTCCAGCCCGACCTAGGTGCCTGGGACACATCAGTGAATGAAGGACACACAGTTCCCCAGGAGCTGACAGTCCAGAGACGGGGGACGGGGTGGCAGTCACAGACACGGAAACCAACAAGCCCGATCGGCCCCAGATGGGCTCTGCACCGGGCGGCCCCCAGGCTGGGAGGGTGGTGCCCCAGGCCCAAAGGATGAGGGCAGCTTGGTGAGGGGAGAGGACAGCAGAGAGGATGATGGGGAGAGCAGAGCATGCTCAGGGAAGTGAGTGGCTGTGGAGAAAGGCTTCTGGGGATGGGCAGGGACCAGGAGACCACAGGTGGGGAGGAGAAGGGATATGGTTGGAGCCAAACCATGAAGTGCTTTGGACATCAAGCTCAGGGTCCAGACCACGACCTGGAGAGCAGTGGGGAGCCTGGGAGGGCCACGCAGAGCCATCCCTGTGTATTTTAAGTGGGCCCCTCTGGCTGCTCAGAGCAGGAAGAACCATGGGGGAGACTGAGGCAGGCAGGAGGCTGATGGAACAGTCTAGGCGGAGGGGCAAGAAGACCTGGCCCTAGACAGGCAGGATCAGGGCACTGGTGATGGAGAGCATGGCCCTAGAGCAGAGCTACCCACGTCCCCCAGGTGTGGGGACCCCACTGACATGAGGTAGGGGCTGGGAGGACCCAGGAGGGCTGGCGGAATTGGTGAGAAGAGGCCACAGACGCAGGAGCAGACACAACTTACAAATTTGGAAGAAAATGCTGGTAGCACAGGGGGAGGATACAGAAGAAAGGGGGATCTTTTTCAAATGTGGGGGATATGCCACACTTTGGTTCCCATCTAAGTGAACTGGGGGTGATGACAGTTCTTGCCGAGTGTTCTGGTGAGGGACTCAAGACAGTGTGGGTTCAGCAGTGACAGTGACATCACTGACAGACCGAAGGGAAAGGCCTGGGAAGCCCACCCTCGGATGGAGCGGAGGACCGGGAGAGGCTGTGGGAGCACTCGTCAGCCCTGCCAGCACGCTGGCCCTCCCGGCCCGCAGCCCCACCGCCGGCCCAGCAACACCCTCACCTTGAGGCCGCCCCCAGAGGAAGAGGTCACTTCCACACCCTCCAGCCTTCCAGCTGTTGGCAACGCCCCTCCTTTTTGGTTTACTCTCTCCCAAACGGCATTTAAATTGCTCAACAATTTCTACCCAGGCCTTCATGTTCTCATACTTTATTGGGCTTGGCCTGCTAATCCAATTTGCAAAACCTCACACCTGTTTGTTTTAGGAAACAAGTGTGAAAATAATGTACTTTCATTTCACCTTCCTGCCTCCCCCCCCAACCCCGCCACAGAGACAAACAGATCCGACCCAGACGTCTCCTTCTTTCCCTTGGAAATCCACCTCTTTTCCCCTCCCCACTCCTACTTCCTGGCACCCTTCCTGGATTCATCGCTTCCCATGTGGAGCCAGTTCCTTCAACAATCCCCTCTGCCTCGGCTTCCTCATCCATTAACTGACGGTGCCCATCGCGGCTGCAGCCCAGGGCTGTGGGGGTGCTCGGGGCGGGGCGGCGCATTCCGCGCTGGGCAGTGTTGGGCAGCGGTGCAGTGGGCAGGGATTTGACGACCGTGGCTTGCACTTGTCTCACTGTTCAGGTATCAGTGCTGAACTGGGGTGAATGGCAGCCCTCAAAGGATGTGTCCTCATCCTCATCTTTGGAACCTGTGGATGTGACCTTATTTGGGAAAAGGGTCTTTGCAGATGTGACTAAGTTAAGGATCTCAAGACGAGATCATCCCAGACTAGGGTGGACCCTAAATCCAAAGACAGGTGCCCTTTGAAGAGACAGAAAATGACACAGAGGAAAAGGCCATGTGAAGATACAGGCAGAAACTGGAGTGATGTGGCCATAATCCAAGGGATGCTTGGGGCCAGCAAAAGCTGAAGGGGGCCGGGAAGGATCCTCCCCTAGAGCCTCCAGAAGGAAGCAGTGCTGCGAACACCCTGCTCTTGGACTTCCAGGCCTCCAGAACTGCGAGAGAACAAATTTGTTGTCTTAAGCCACTCAGTTTCCTTGCTTTGAGCTGGGGCAAGTGAGCGCTCTAAGGACGATCCAGCCTGCAGCTCTGCACTCCTGACTCTGCCTGCCTGCACCATTCGACAGCCAAGCTTTTGGATGCACAGTGGGCGGACAGGACCTCAGGCCAGGCAGCCATGAACAGTTGTGCAGGTTGTGCACCGAGATGTATAATGGTATCCCTGGAGCACAGCCTAAGGAGCTGCACGTGGCAGCCCTGGTCACAAATACTGTCCAAGAGTAAAACCAGCAAACGTGATGGCCTGCTGATAAACTAGCTGGAGACTTCAGCAGTAGCCACATGCAAAGCATTCTGGGACCCAAATCAGTTTCCTGGGAAGCTCAGCTCTGGGCTAGAATTAAGGGCAGAAGCCAGAACCAGTGAGGGCACAGGAAGCCTCATAGAGGATGGCACTGAGGTGCAGGAAAGAGGAAAACTATGGCCAGGTCAGGCTCTCTCACCTGAACTAAAAAAATCCGCCCGTTTTCAACTCAAGACACTCAACAAACAGCAACACCAGTGCTGCGCTTATAAAACACCGAGTATGGCCTTGTTCACCCTCAACAGCATCCCCATGGGGCTTCCCTGACACGGGGCGTCCACCACAGACTCCTAAGACAGATTCCATCTGTAATTACTCAATTTACACACCACATATAGACTCACCACTACAGCATCCAGTGAAAGCGACCTGTTACAAAGCTAGCGTGGAAAGGCAGTGGGCGGGGGGTGAGGCATTCCTGCTCATTTGAAACAATTCATGATCCCACATATTTTAAGGTTCTCTGGCTCGGGCAGTGACTCCCTGGGATCTGAGGGGGATGAGAGTGCTGCCTGCCGGGTCTCAGAGATCCCGGAGTTTCCTGCCTTCCACTCCCCAGGACACTGGTAGCAGGAGAGGGTTCCCTTGGGCGAGATCCAAATCCACATGGAAACCCAGGGAGAAGCCCAGAGGTCACCTGGGCTGCTGGAAGCTGGAACCCTTGGAAGATCCAGGTCATTGGGTCCAGCCCCATCCTCTCTTCCAGGCTGGTTGACACTTCAGTTCTGCCCACATCTGTCCCCAAGGGTTTTGAAAAGTGCAGCTCCACCTCCGCCTCATCCTGGCAAGTCTGCCAGGGAGGGGGCTCGGGCAGGCTGTGGAAGGGACCTGAATCTTAACCTGCTTGGGTTCTGCCCCTTTCCGTCTAAAGCCCTTGCCACTTGGTCCACATCCAGGAGTCAGGGGATGAAACCACCGTGGGCACGGCCACAAGCAGCTGCAGGGCAGATCCACTTACGCTGAATGCTGAAGCAGAACTTCTTCTGCTGGTACGAGATGTAGCTGGAGACGGCGCCGATCAGGGCCATGGCCAGAGCGCTGGCAACGCCAGCAATGGTGCCCGTCTCAGCCGACTTTCCTGGGCGGAAGCGGGGGGGGGGGCAATGCAGAGGTGAGGTCAAGCTGATGGCACCCCGAGGATCAGCTCAGACACCTGGTTCTCCCCCAGCCACCGAGCTGAACTTGTCCAAATACCTGTGACCCCCAAACCAATGTAAGAGGCTGATGCCACTTATATCTAAGGTAGTAAGAGGACATGGTGCTCTCTGGGATTTGCCAAGTGCTTCTCATTTTCCATAAGCATTTCCATTTCGAATACCTGGAAAGGTGGCCGTGGAAGGGGTGCAGCCCCTCCCTATGTGGGACCCAAACAGGCCAGTGGGCTTCCTGTGAGGCCACCTCCCCGGGATCCAGAGATTCACGCTTAATTCCTTCAAGTGGCAGCATTTGTCTGCTGTTGGCCTCACGGTTCTCTACCAGAAACACACAGGGAAGGGTTGGGAAGGCTGGCACTGTCCCCTAGTGGTTTCCAGCAGAACCCTCGGGACTCAAACTCACCGGAATCAGAGCTGTCATCGCTGTCATACCGGCCATCACCTGCAGAAAGGACAAAAGCACTGAGTCTCCGCTGTGACCACCAGCTCAGGGTCAGGACGGACAGCTCCTTCCCGACGCTGATTCCACTTCTGCCACAGGCTCCAGCCAGCACGCCCCCTGCGGGCTCTCCCTGCCTGTAGCAAGACCTGCTTCCTTACGCCCGTAACCCACCAAACCCTGGCTGCCAGGTGGAACTTTTTATTCCTGAAAGGACAGTGGCTCTGCACCGAGAATGTGTTATATCCTTGGTTTTCACGCGTGGCCCTCCGTCGAAATCTCCGCAATCCCCTGGGGCAGGTGCAAAGCATCCCCCATCTAGGCGTGCAGGTGAGGGACTGGCCGGCAGGTGGCGGAGCTAAGCCCAGCCCCCAGGCCAGCCGACTCAGAGTGATAACGCTGTGTGTCCCATGTATCTACTGCCTCCTGTAAGAAGTGTATTGTTTATCTGATGACAGAAACGTGGTTATATAAGGCTTCATTTAATAAAAAGGATGAAAGACTAGCATAAAAATAGTTCATCATCCCACCACCCGTAGAGATTTACAGTTCATATTTCAATTGCCTTTAGTCCTGTGCCTGGCCCTTCACGTGCTTTTCTGCAAATCCAGATGCTTCTGTTCATGTCACTCTGGTACACAGATAGTGCCCTTCCGAGACGCTACAGGATTAAGTGATCATCAAGTATTTGCTAAGGCCTTCCACTTCCAGCTTGGCGTCTAGTTTGAGTTGTTCTTGGAACATAAACCAATGCAGGCTGACAATCTCTTATCTAGTTCTTTTGAAATTCAAAAGGGCCTGAAATATCAGAGATGGAGAACAGATTAGCGGTTGACAGGGGTTAGGGAGTGTGAAGGAGGGGAATTTGTCTGTGATTAAAAAGGGAAAACAGGAAGGATCTTTATGGTGATAGAACTGGGGGTTTTTTCTTGACAGTGGTAGGGGTCACATGAACCTACACACGTGGTAAAATTTCATAGAACTAAACACACTCTCACACACACACGCTGCCCAGACAGCAGCTCCATGACAAGCTACTGGTGCCGTTTAAGGACATTAATTAGCCTGGAACACTCCCTTCTTCTCAGGACATAATGTTCATTAATGGAGAGAGGCTCTGTTCCCAGAGCCCAGGGATCTTCGGAGAAGCCGCTCTCGGATGCGGGAGGCAATGACCTCTGACATCTCCTTCACAATCAAAGAGTCTGGTGGAGATGTAGGGGCTGCTGCTAACAGGGATAGGCTGTGGATGTGTGGGCGCAGGGGGTATATGAGAACTCTCTTATGATGTGCGCAATTTTGCTGCAAACCTAAAATTGCTCTAAAAAATAAAGTCTATTTTAAAAAGAAAAGAGTCTTGGGGGAGAAAATGAGGTTTGCTATGTTCCCACCTGGGGCTGAATCCTTGAGTTAAATGCATTTTATAGACAGCCCTGATTGGAAATGAATGGTTATTTATAAAACAAGGAACACTGGCATTTTCAAAAACACAATCACCACTGCTAGAGAAAGCAGAGCAGAAAGGAGGACGTGAGTCACCAGTGCGTTAACATGTCGGCAGCAAGGTCACCTCTGAGGACATGGCGTCCTGCTGCACCAGCCCAGCACTGGGCCCTTCCGCTCTGCCGGGGATGGCCGTTGCCAAGGGTAGCGGTGAGCCCCCTCACCAGCATCGTCTGCTGACGTGTTCACGTCGCTAGATTTCCAGATAGGTCTGAGCAACTCAACCCATACTTTCTTTCACCTCGAGGTGGAATGAAGCTGAATGTCCTCAAGTCTCTCCTTATTAATACTTGATCATGGGGATTCACAACAACTTGAACCTCTCAATCAGGATGAGCATGAGCTACAAAGGTGTTCCATGAAATGTGAATACGACGACTCCTCGTCTACCGCGGCTCCAGGGGCACACGGAGAGAGGGTCTGGCTCCCCTCGGCTGTCCGAAAGACTGAAAAGTTTGATGCTTCTGTCTCGAGGAATTCCTGACTATCTCACCATCTGTCATTGTATGAAAGCATTATCCTAAGAAGATGACAAACATGTTATTCCCTACAACAAAAATGTGATCACATCCTGTGTGTGACTCACTGTTCACATGGGCACGTGAGCTGAACAACCTGTGAGGCTAAGGAACAATTAGAAAAGAAAAGCCCAGTCATTCTAGAGCCTTGCATCCCTTCTGGTTGCATGAACCTGAAGGGAAGTCAGCCAAGCCAATGTCATGGACTTGATCCCTGTGTGGCTACTGAACTCCAGTCACTTCCTCTGAGCACAGGTTGAATCCAGTTCCTTTACAAAATGCCTGCCAGGCAAAGAAGGTACCGGGACAACTGATGTCCCTCTGGCATAGCGTATACTTGTCTAGACCAATACCACCCATGGAGGGAAGGTCGATATCAATGTAAAGTGGATGAAGTCATAAAAGCACTACAAGGAAATGTAGGACCACATTTATATTTTCCTAAGGGAAGGAACGGCTTTCTAAATCTGACCCTAAAGCCAGAAGCTTGAAATGGAAAAGATCATATCACAAGCAAAAACTTCAGTACTAAAAGCACAAGAAACGAAAGGGAAAAAATGGATCCACTGGACAATGTAAAAATTAAAAACCTTTGTGAAAAAAGAAAGCTAACTAAGTGAGGTGATGAACACTCGTTAGCTTGGCTGTGGCGGTCATTTTGCAATGCGCACCGACACTGAACCATCGTCTTGTGCACCTTCCATTTGTAAACTTTTGTCAATTATACCTCAGTAAACCTGAAAAATGAAAAGATGAAAAGAAAACCTTTTTGCTTCAAAGGACATAATCAAGAAAGTGGGAAGAAACCCCCTAGAACGAGAGAAACACCTGTAAATCCTGTGTCTGATAAGGGGCCAGTGCTGAGAACCAAGAACTGCTACCACTCAATCAGAAGGCAAGAAATTCAGGGTGGAGGCTGTGGCTCAAGTGGCAGAGCGCACGCTTAGCATGCGCAGGGTCCTGGGTTCAGTCCCCAGTGCCTTGTCTAAAAATAAATAAGTAAACCTAAGTACCTTCCTCCCCCCCCCCAAAGTAAGAAAATACAAAAAATTTTTTTGAAAAAGATGGTTTGAGAAAAGGCAACTAATTTAATTTTTAAGTGGGCAAAGGATGGGAAGACATCTCGAGCCTGAGACAGACAAATGGCCAATAAGTACATGAAAAGACCCTCAGCGTCATGAGGCGTCAGGGAACTGCAGATGGAACCGACAATGAGATAGCCCTGCACACGCACAAGGAAGGCCAGGGTCCAAAAGAGGAAAGTAAGTGCCACTGAGGGTGTGGAGAAATTCGATCTTTCAGACGTGGCTGATGCGAATGGAAAATGGTACAGGTTAATGGATCCTCCCAAAGGCGAACACACTGAGTTACCATATGGCTGAACAATTCCACGTCCAGATTCCATCCCCAAGACAACCGACAACACAGGGCCACACACAAACCGGCACAAACTGGTACACTGACTTCACTGCAGCGTGAGTCATAAAAGCCCGAATGTGGAGGCAACACACAGGTTCAGCAGCTGACGAGTGCGTAAAAGAAAGTGTTTCTGGAATGTCTGAAAAGGGCTTACTAACCCCTAATGTAACAGGAGCCCTTCCACGTAAATGAGGATAGGCGCCGACGCTGGGGGAAACCGGGAAACAGGCACGGAAAGGCAACTCCCACAGCACATTAAGAGTGTCTCAATGAGACGTCCAGGTGAAAGGTGTTTCACCTCTGGGGTTCAAAGAAATGGAAAAGTTCAACAGGATAGCATTTTGTGCTGCTCGAATGTGCAAAGATAACAAAACTCACCTACCCAGCGAAGGGGGTATCTCAGCCAACGGGCACCTGCTCGCTTCCTAGTGGTGGAAACGGAAGGCGGCCGAGAGGTAATGGGATACCATCTGGCAGTCCACGAAGAGCTGCATCGTAGAAAATCTGCACTTCCTGTGACCCCACCATACAACTTCTAGGAATTTATCTGACCGACAATGTACATTTGGCGATGAGGACATTCATCACAGCACTGTGTACAGTAGTAAAAAGCTGGAGGAAAAAACTTCTCTGCATAAAACTAGGTCCTGCTTAAATAAGTTACAGTAAAGCCTGAGATTACGCAGTGGTTGACACAAAAAGACACTCAGGGTATCACTCAGTAAATATCCTGGCTTCAGAAAGGTAGCGTATCAGGGCTGGGGGTGCAGCTCAGTGGCAGAGCGCGTGCCTGGTGCGCACGAGGTCCTGGGCTCTGTCCGCAGTGCCTCCGTCAAGGGGTGAAAGTAGAAAAAAGAAAAAGAACTCATTAAAAAAAGGTAGCATGATCCTATTTTTATAAAAATAAACACAAACGTTTACAAATGCATACTGTATGCACAGAAAATGTATTGCAAGCAGATACTCTGAAGTATTACTGGTTACTGCTGATTATTCCTAGATGGTGAAACAATAAACACGCATTTTTCATGGAATTTATAAAATATGTTTCAAATATGCCAGCCTCATGCCAATCTAGCCCCGTCTACTTTCCCACAACTGGAGAAACGGTTCAAAGAGGCTAGTTCACAGGATCTTCATTATCAAGGACAATGCGTTTTGTACCCCTACCTGCGTTCTGAGTTCACAATTATAGATCATGATTACATATGAGTCTACAGTCGCCTTCTACCATATTAGAAACTCCCCGGTACAGCGTATCTCAGACTGCAGTTGGCTTTGAGCACAGAAACCTGCGCACACAGACGGCGAGAGTGAGTCGGCAGCTAGAGCAAGCTCTGCAGCTCTACGGGGCGCCACAGCTATGTGCCCACCTCGACTGTACGGGCTCCTCCTATAGCGACAGTGCCCACTGTAGCTGCAGAACACTGTAAACGGTAGGCACTGCCTCAGGGAGGAAGTCGCAAATAAGCCCTGCTGTCAACAGAAATGGTACAACCTCCGCCTCCTCAAATACAAAAGGCAGCAACACACACAGACAGACAGACATGTCACCCTGGAGTCCTCCACGGCCACGCGCCCGGGAGGCAGGGATGCAATGCACGGACTGGTCCTTCACTGACAACAGCAAGACCCCAGGCTCGCGGCAAGCGCCTGGCACCTCTGATTTGCCACGGGCACGGGTACCAGTGGGGAGGTACCATCTAGAACTGCTGGCAGGGGCCGTGCAAGGCTTTAAGGACTTCTGTAAGTGTTCCCGACTTCCAGCAGCCACAGCTAGGGCTTTTGGATTTTAGGGGGGTTTTTTTGTTTGTTTTAGGGGGGAGGTAATTAGGTTTATTTATTTATTTATTTTTCATGGCGGCACTGGGGATTGAACCGAGGACCTTGTGCATGCTAGGCATGCACTCTACCACTGAGGTATGCCCTCCCCCAGGGCTTCTGGGTTTTTTTAAAAGGTATTTTAATTTAGAAAATAAATTTATTTTTAAATGTATTTAATTTATTTACACTCATTAAAGAGCCAGACACAAAAGGGCAAAATATTTACTACATTTTTAAAATACGGCAGCAGAAATGCAAAGTAAAATTTTTTTCAAAATTGAAAAAATAATAAACAGAGGGAAAAACACTTGCTTCAAATGACTCATGGTTACAAAGTCAGACTGAACTGAAGCAATCAGCCCGAACATGGCTGCCAAGGCTAAGCACTGGGGACGGCCTTCTCCACGGCCGCAGAACGTCTCCAAGGCCTGGGTCCCCTCCATCTCCCTCCTTGGGGAAGAGCATGCTCACCTCGCCCTCTAGCTAACGTGATGGGGGAGGGTAGAGCTCAGTGGTAGGGCGGGTGTTTAGCATGTACAAGGTCATGGGTTCAATCCCCGGTACTTCTGTTAAAATAATTAATTAAAACCTAACTACCTCCCTCACCAAAAAAATGATTTATAGATAACATGACAGGTGCCCTGCCCCAATCTGACACAGAGCCCTACACCTGCCCACCTATGGCAAGCTCCCAAGACACCAACGACGTTATCTCGGAGAACAGCCCCGCGTTCACGCCACACTTGTGTGTGTGTGTGTGTGTGTGTGTACCTTCATGTGTGGGGCAGGGCCAGGGGCTCTGAGGGAGCAAGTGGGTCTCTTCCCATTCTAGAACACCAGAACCAGACAGCCATTCCTCACATCTGAAACATCTTATTTCTTCATGTTATAAAAGCTGAAGAAAAAAAAAGAAATGGGTCCAAAGAAGTCAGAGAGAGCTGTAGAGGAGAGATGGAGAACGGGCTGTCCGCAGGGACCCAGCACCGTCTGGGGGCAGATCCCGAACTTTTCAGTTCCCGACAGAAGGTTCCTCACTTGGCTCACTGTGCCACAGCGGGGCAGGCCACCCCAGGGATGTGGTGGTCACCGACTAGTCAGTGGAGGTCTGATGGGTTTTAGCCACTATTTCTAGGGTAAGCCCTTCCACTTAAGCTCTTCTGCCATGACTATGTTCCCACTGAGGCCCAATTCCCTGTTGCTTGAGATTCACTTAATGGCTTGTAAGGGACCATGAGACATCCCAGATACTTCGAGAGTGTGATTGTAAATACAGTAAAAATGGAAGAGGAATGATTTCTCTAAAGGCCCAGTAGGGAGAGCAGATGAACCAAACATGGTGTACCTCTATGATGGAATATTACTCAGCCATAAGAAGAAATGAAGTCCTGAACCCTGAAAACCTGTTAAGTAAATGAGCCAGACACAAAAAGGCAAATACTGGATGATTCCACCTAATGAGGCACCTAAAGTTGTCAACTTCACGGAGACAGAAGGTAGCATAGTAGTTATTAGGGACTATGGGGACAGGAGAATGGGGCCTAGCTGCTTAGTGGGGACAGAGTTTCCACTTGAGAAGGTTGTGAAGATGGATGATGGTGACAATTGTACAGTACTGTGAATGTCCCTCATGCCACTGAACGGTACACTTAGGATGGTTAAAATGGTAAACATTATGTCTGTCTTGTCACAATAAAAAAACTCATTAGTGAACCCTGGGGCCCTGGAAGATTCTAGAAGGTGGAGGTTCCGGGCAGGGAGCAAGCACAGAGGCCTCAGCCAGGCTCCCCACGTGCGGTACTACAGAAGAAACAAACAATTGAAAATTCAAAGTCAGGAAGCAGTCTGAGGACAGACACCAGGAGTGCAAGGCGGGGATGCAGAGGAAGCTGTCTGCAAAGCCCTGAAGGAAATCAAAGATCAAGGCTCCCGCACTTCATCCTGGGGCTGCGTGTGGAGGGAGACAGCACTTGAAGCTACAGCCAACTAACTGAACTGAGCCAATAACAGCTTCTCATTTAACCCTGGGAACTCAAGGTGACGTGTTCCTACATCCCCACAGTGAAGCGCCCAGGGCTGCAAAGTGAGCATCGTCTCTAGACCTCCCAGGACAAGTTCCAGCAGGGCCCCTTTCTTCGTGGTGTTCTCGGAGACGCAGGGAGGGCTTGCACTTCATGCAGAAGATAAGGCCCTCCCTGCAGACACCTGCCCTCTACCACCCAAGGCTCTGGGACTGCCACTTGAACCTTGAACGAGCTGGTCACCCAAGTGCTAGTGAGCAGACCCAGAAGCTCAGGGGAGGTTCAGAGAGAACAAGCAATGGGTAAAACATCCAGCTGGAGCAATGAATGGCTGCTGTCCTGGAATGCGGGCAGGAGGAGGGCTCTCCCTGAGGATGGAGAAGGGAGAACAGCAGCAAAGGGACTGGCCCCTGAGGCTCTCCCTGAGCCACTCCCTCTCCCTCCCCCAAGCCCAGCCCTCTCTCATCCCCATTTAATCCCTTGGCTCAGCTTATCAAGAGTTCTGCTGACTGACACAGCAGTAACAGTGATTGGGGGTGCTCATGACATCCCTCCTCCCCTGCAGGTTCTTCACCCACCGAGGACAAACGCCAGGAATCAGAGGATGGTCAGATAAGGCATTTGCTTTATGAATGGGCTCCTGTGGACTTCTCTCCCCTGGCTTCCAAAATCCCCTGGGGGAAAGCTGAGTTTACAGATCAGAGTTACAGAGTTCACCTCCCATAAGAGTGCCCACTTCTCCAGCCAGTTACATGGGGGGGCGTGGGCTCCCTCATCACCCTCTTCAGGGTACAGGAGAAAGCACTTCATGCCCTGATCCCAACACTAATGTGGCCCAGAGTGTCGATAGCCTAGACCCCCTCACCTCAGCACACTTTTATTGGGGGGCGCCAGGGATGCACAAGGGAAAAGGTGGCTGCCTTCAGGAAGCCCAGTCCGGCAGGAGTGAAAGCAGCTATCTGTGACGCCAGCTGATGGGCGCACGCTGTGCCGTCTGGATGATGGACGCTCTAGGAGGACCCACAGGCAAGAGATGGGTGCCGGGCCCCAGGACCACAGAGGGGAGGAAGCTCCAGAGAGCAGGTAATCATCTTTGAGGTCTCTCCTAATGGATCAGTAGCTTCACACTTACTGAAGGATGAGTAGGAATTCACCCAGTGGAAGAAAGGCATTTTAGGCAGGGGAACAGCACGTGAAGGCACAAAGATTGGCAGAGACCATCTTGTCTGCATGGCTGGAGATGAAAGGAACCTGTGGTCTAGGGCAGAAAGCTATGCCAGCAGCATGAGGGGCTTGAACTTATCTTGTAGGCAGTGGGGGGGGGCATTAAAGATACTCTTTGTTGTTTTTATCTCCTTTAAAAAGTTTTTCCCAACACAAAACCAACTTCAAACGTTCAAAAAAGTTGAAAACATTGTACGGTGAACACGTACATACCCATCATCTGGATTCTGTAAATGAACATTTTACATTCTTTGCTTTATCACATGTTCATCTGTCCCTCTAGCCCTCCGATCTTACTTTGATGATGCATTTCACAGTACGTCTCAGACATCAGTACAGGTCCCCTCAAAACACATTATAACCTAAAGTTCCACAGTTGCAAGTGATTCCTTTTTTAAGGTACAATTTACATATAATAAAATACACATCTCACATGTGCCATTTTGTAAGTTTTGGCAGACACGTACACCTGTGGAACCCATACCCACGCCAAGATACAGAATGTTACCAACACCCCAGAAACTTCTCTCCTGTCCCTGCCCAATTAATCCCTGTCCACACCCCCATCCCTGGCAGCTGTGGATCTTATTTATAACATTAGACATCAGTTTTCCGACTATTACAATTTCATGTGATGGGGCTCATACAGTATGTACTCTTTTTTCATTGGCTTCTTTCACTCAGCACCATATCTTTGACATTTATCCTTGTTCTTATGTGTATCAGTAATTCATTCCATTGTATGAATATGGGTCACAATTTGTCTATCCATTCTCCTGTTGATAATCTGGCTGTTTACAGTTTCTTTTGTTACTGTCCTGCTATCATAAATAAAGCTGTGACGAACATTCTGCTATAAGGCTCTTTTGAACATAAACTCTCATTTATCTTAAAAAGGAGTGAAACTCTTGAGTTACAGGGGAGGCCTATGTTCAGCTTTATAAGAAACTTGACATTCCCACCAACAACGTCTGGGAGTTCCAGTTGCTCCGCTGCCACGCTAACATTTGGTATTGTCAGTCTTTCTGCTTCAAGCCTTTCTGGTGGCTGTGCTGTGACAGCTCATCATGATTTTAATTTGCATTTCCCAAATAATGATTTTGAGCACCTTCACAGAACTTCCTTTTTGAAGTGTCTCTTGTGCTCGTTTTTAAATTGGGCTGTTTGTCTTTTCACTATTACACAGTAGTTTTAAACAGAGGACTGACAAGATCGTGTTCCTGATGGTTCTCTCTGGCAGCTGCATGGAGGACAAACTGGAGCCAGGAGATCAGTTAAGAGATTAAGGTAATGGCCCCAAGGGGAGGTGATATGGGCCTGGGCTTGAGGGAGGCAAAGAGAAAGAATATTCCAGATTCAAAAGATACTAGGGGAGAGGACTTCTGGCAAGAGGGACTGAGGAGGTCAATCACTACTCTTCTCAAAAAGCAACTATAACCCTGGACAACCCAAGACAGCTACTTCAGGAAATACATTTAGTTTCAGTGAGAACAGCTGGACTCCTACTCATATTTCCCCTTCCTCCAGGTCTTTCAGCAGCTTGATCAACTGGGGAGAGGTGGACAGGCCATGAAAACCAGCAATTGCATTGCAGCTGCCAAACGGGACCCGCGTGACTTGGAGCATTGTGGCAGCAATCTCAGTGGCAAGTGAACAGGGAGAACCAGCAGTTTCTTTAGGCTGAGCAAGCCAACCAGTCAACTAGCCAGGGATTTAACAGAGAGGTGACACAACCACAGGGGGCTTGATACACTCTCTACATAAGCCTTGGATGCCCCAAAGCTGAGCACATGCCCAGCAGAGACAGGCTGGTATTGGCTGAAGGCCAGCCACGGACATCAAAGGAGCAGAATTGAGAGTCTAGAAACAAACTCTTACATTTATGGTCAATTGATTGTCACCAAAGGAGTGAAGACATTTCAGTGGGGAAAGGATAATCTTGTCAACAAGTGGCACCAGGACAAGTGGATATCCACATGCAAAAAGAATAAAGTCAGACCCTTATTTCATACCATATACGGATTAACTAAAAGACGGAACAAAGGCCTAAATGTAAAAGCTAAAACTATACAACTCTTAGAAGAGGACATAAGAAAAAATCATGAACTTGGTTGCTCTTAAACACCGAAGCATGATCCATAAAAGAAAAAAATTTGATAAATCAAACTTTATGAAAAACAAATATTTTTACTGGATAAACAATACTATTAAGAAAGGGAAAAGACAAGCTGCAGACTGGGAGAAAATATTTTCAAAATCACATACCCGATAAAGGACTTGCATCTAGGTTAAAAAACAGCTGATAAAAGCAAACTTAATTTTTGATATGTGCAAAAACTCTGAACAGACTTTAAAGAACAATGTAAAATAAAGAGATGCTCAACATCACTTCCCATTAGGGAAATACAAATGAAAAAACAATTAGATACCCCTATACAACTATTAGAATGTCTAAATTTTTTTTTAAAGAAACATGACATTGTCAATTGCTGATGAGGATATGGAGCAACAGGAACTCTCATTCATTGCTCATGGGAAAGTATAATGGTACAGCCATTGTACAAGACAGCTGGGAAGTTTATTGTAAAGTTAAAGATAGATTTACTATATGACCCAACAATCATATACCTAGGTATGTACCCATGTGGAATGAAAACTTATGTCTGCATAAAACCCTGAATATAAGTGTTTATAGCAGCTTTATTCATAATCACCAAAAAAACTGAATATAACCAAGATGTCCTTCACCAGGTGAATGGACAAACAGTGGTATATCCAGGCAACAGAATAGTATTTACGATTCTAAAGAGGTATACATGAAAAGACATGTAGGAACCCTTGATGCATATTGCTAAGTGAAAGAAGCCAGTCTGGAAAGGCTACATACTGTATGATTCCAACTATGTGACATTCTAGAAAAGGTAAAACTATAGAGATAATAAACAGATTAGTGGGGGAGGGAATAGCTTAGTGGTAGAGGACATGCTTAACGTGTATGAGGTCCTGGGTTCAATACCCAGTACCTCTACTGAAAATGAATAAATAAATGAATAAACCTAATCACCTCCCCCTACCAAAAAAAACCCTGATTAGTGTTTGCACTAATGGAGAATGATTACAGTTGAGGAAAGAGAGTGGCTGAGTACCAAAAGGGTGTATAGAAGAACTTTTTGGTGACAGAACTGTTCTGTATGGTACTTAAGGTGGAGGACACATGACTATATATACGTCTGTAAAACCCCAAACAACTGTATATCACAAAGAGTGATCTTTAACGTATGCAAGCAAAAGAACAAAACAAAACATCAACTAGGTTGGTGGGGGATCCCAGGATGAAATGCAGACTGTGACAAATGACTATCTGCAATATAAATGTATGTTGCAACTGCACTGAATGGAGGGCAAATGAAGGAGCTACCCAAATAACCTTAAAAAATGGTACTTTGCAACATGATAAATATCATTACACTGCTGTACGTTATATATGAAAATCTTAAACAGAGTAAATCCTAACAGTTCTCATCATACACACAAAAAATGGTACTTTGACTAAAACTGTAAGGTAAAAACAAAAGAAGAAAAACACTGGAATGTAATTGGTAAAATTGTTTCTCGCAGGGTTATGGGTTAACGGTTCTGATTGTGTTATACACGCATGGTACCAGAGTTGAGCAAGTAAGCAAACAGTTGATGGATGGTAGGTGTCTCATTCTTAGAGGGGGAAATTACAGATGAGCAAGAAAAAAATACTAAAATATGTCTCCAACTGTAATCTACTGCCAAAAGATAGAAGTATGAACTCATGTTTAGGTTAATATGGCTGCTGATGGATAGATACAGAAATAATTATAGATCCATATGGATACATGGTCTAAAAGGCATCCATATACTTCCCATTTCCTACTTCTTCCCATTTCAAGGGTATAGAAGTAGCGACATCCCACTAATGAATATACTCAACGCTGAGATCTTAGTTTCTAACACCCTTCCATTCCAGTGGGGGAGGAGAATGACATACTGAATCGGACACCCAAGGAAACTGACCCAGCAGGCAAGAGTGATCATCAAAGTAAAATGCTGCAGAGCTCACACAAGACAGAGGGCTGTGATTACCAAGAAGTCACTGGGAACCAAAGAGCAACTCTAGGGGAATGCGAGGAGAGCCTTGCGTACACACCAGGATGTAGACTGCACAGGAGACAATGAGGAAGTGAAACTGACTGGCCTCAAGCTTCTCAGTCAGTGAAAATGCTAGGGAATGGAGGAGGCTGAAGGGAATAGAGGAGGCTGAAGGGACTGGGGCTGATTGGACCTGTTGATGAGAGATTGTCGCTGCTACGTATAGACAAAACATGGGGCACCTACGGCACCATTAGAAATGTTTTCTTGGAAAAAATATACAATAGATAACATATTATTTCAGAAATAGACTCCAAAACTAGAACTGAGTCTATGTGCCTAACACCCAAGATTAGCCAATGCATTAATTAGGATGGTTTTTATGCTAAAGATCATCATTCATTTAAAGGTGATGTTTTAACTTCATACATGGCATTAGCATGTTTGCATAGAGGACAGTGTCTGAGAATTTCATCACGTGCTTATCCTAACCATGTTTCAGTTTTTTTTTTAACTGAAGTATAGCCCTACTTGTATTTTTGGCCGAGACTCTATTTTCTTTTCCTGACACTTGTCATGACAGACGGTATAACTTAAGGTAACAATTGATTATTCCTTACAAAAGAAGTTCAAATATGAGCCTAATTAAAGAATTTCCTAACACTCCTTCCTTGTTAAAACAGGTACTTTTAATAAGGAAACCCCTCGACATGTCACTGAGATGTTCACTCGTGTGCGTGCTTACACACCCTACTACCGCTCTCATCTCACCATCTGGAGATACAATTTGTCATCCTGGAGTAATTGGCTAATTTGCTGGGTTTGCCCTTTAAATGTTCCATGTTCTCCTGACACCTGTGAGTTTCAGTTAGAGGTTTTTAGAGCTTTTTACTCAAAATGACACTGTTTGGAAAGGTGTTGTGAAGGACAAATTTGACTACAGGATCCTTTAATCAGGAGACAACACTGTTTCCATGAGAAAGGCACACAGTTCACACAAGAAAGGAGCAAACACTAGTGCCACAGTCTAGAATGTGGGGAGTGTAGCAGGGTTCCACCAGATACACCCATGACATGTTACACTCCTAAATTGTTACACTCACAACCACAAGGCATAACCACAATAGGGTATTGCCACAAAATGCTACCCTCACAACTCAGCATCACAACAGGTTATCATCACAATATTTACCTATAAAAACTTATTACTGGAACTCTAAGTTATAATCACAACATACCATCAGAACAGGTTGCAACCATAAGTAGTGATCACAAATTACAACCCTAGCTCATTTTGCCATATTAAGTCTGGCTAATGTCGTCTCCATACCAGGATCAGATCTTGAGAACATATGAAAATAAAATAGATTTAAATCTTTGGTTGTTTGGGGGGTACTAAGACTATCTGGCCTCGGGGGAGGGGGTGACTATGAAGGGTTAACATGAGGGTGTTTCTCTGTGGTGATGGGACTGTTGTGCATTCTGCATCCCAAATGGGGTTGTGGTTACTCAAATCTACACATGTGATAAAATTTCATCAACCCATGTGTGCATGTGTATACACACACACACACACACACACACACACACACACAAAGTATACACAACATCTGATGAAATCTGCATAAGGTCTGCACATTAATTAGTAACAATAATGTACCAGTGTCAGTTTCCTGGTTTTCACAATGTAACTGTAGTTATGTTAAGACATCAGGGGAAGCTGGATGAAGGGCACACAGGAATTCTCCTGAACAATTTTTTTTAACAAACTTCAAAATAAAATGATATTTTTAAAGATATCTGACTTGCTATGGATCTTAAAATAATTCTTGTCCTGATGAATTTTGCTCCCCCTATTCTGCGAGCAACAGGCTTCCCAGGTTGGGTAGGCTGTTCCCAATGAGTCTCCTGACCTTCACTTACTGTAACTGGGACTGCCTCACCAGCCTCTCCTTGTATGGACACATTCCCCAACCCTGGCTTAGGGAACATTAAGGGAAATGGGTGGCTCTTCCACGTTGGCTTATAAACCCCCCTGCTTAAGCTGCACAGACCACATCATTCCAAGTGAGCCCCAAAGTGCAAGCAGGGGTGTCTAGGAACTATCTTTTATTTCCCAGAGGCTGAGTAAGAACAGCTCAATCAACCTGGGAGCTGTGTAATCATGTCTTTAACAAGAAAAAGGTGTTTGAACAAATCAGTGCTCCTACCTTTACCCTTGTCAGGTTTGTATTCACCACCCCCTAATATGTCTTCAAGGTCCTTGTCTGAAAAACCTGGAGAAAACAAAACACACATCTCAGTACCAAAAAACATTTCTCAGTGACAAGAGATTTGTTAATGTTGTCCAACATCCCCAGAAAACGACTGCCGCTTAGGAGTGTCCTTGATGGATGCAGTACGCAAAACTCTCAAGGGGCTCCCAAGATTCCCGTCCACCAGCGTACACACTCTAACATCCCGTCACTTTGAGTGTGAGTGGGACCATGAAGAGGATGGCTATCACCCTGTGAGTAAGTCACACTATATGCCAAGGGGAAGGGGCTTTGCAGATGTAATGCCAACTTTGACTTGGCATTAATCACAAGGGAGATTTTCCTGGGTGGCCCTGAACTTAATCAAGGGTTGAGGCCTTCCTGAGCTCAAACTCTAGAAAAAACAGTTAACCTTCTTCTCCCCCTCCCCTCCACTTCTGTTTTTCTCCTGCTGGCCTTAAAGAAGCAAGAAGCCATTAGTTCTCCAACTGCAAGGAGATGGTATTCTGCCAACCACCGCATGAGCCTGGAGGACAACCCAACCTCAGATGAGACTCCGGACCTGGGTGACACCTTGACTGCAGCTGGATGCGGCCCTGAAGAGAAAACTAAGCTTAGCTGTTCCTCAACTCCTCACCAAAGGAGACTGGGAGGTAACAAATGTGTGTTGTCTTCACTCACTACGTTTGTGATAATGTTACATAGCAATTGAAAACTGACACAAGTAAACAGAAAAATTAATTTTATTATAGCTCTACCACCGAGGCCAAATCTTCTAACACTCTGTGTGATGAAATGGGAAGCATTTCTGTTCCACTCCGAGGTATTATAGTTGACTGAAAAAAGCGTGTGTAAAGGGGGGAGGGTGTAGCTCAGTGGTAGAGTGAGTGCTTAGCATGCATGAGGTCCCTGGGTTCAATCCCTGGTACCTCCATTAAAATAAAGAAAGAAAGAAACCTAATTACCTCCCCCCACCAAAACACACACACACACACACACACACACACACACACACACACACAAACCAGAACAAAAGCACTTGTGTGACTGTTTCAGCTCTGAGTTGTATTAGCTGCTTTCTGTCATGGAAGGTCACTCTTACTAGAAAGAAATAATGATGGGCAAACTATGGTTTTGGTGGCTTGAATATTTGGCAGATGTTTTCTCATTAGAAACTGTCTTTTAAGTATTGGGGAGCTGTTAAGCTCACAGTGGTAGATATAGATTTTTCCAAACATTTTTGTTTCAAATATTATGATTGGCAACAAGTACTACATAACAGCTTCCCAATACTTAAAAACTTCTTCTAATGAGATGGGTGGTGACTTTTGGGTACTGTGTACTGAAACACAGCATTATCTGGAATTTCAAAAGGCCTCAGAACCTCAATATTTTCCCAATTACCAATGTACAAAACTATGAATGGGCAAAAGTCCCATCAAAAGTATAAGAGAGTCCCTGTGGGGTTTAATGAAATCAAGTATGAAAAATTCACTGATGTGATTTCACATTCTACACTGCATTTAATCTATAAGAAACAACCACTGGTCGAGTTTGGGTGTCTTAGCAAAGAAAAATGGTATGAATCAATGCTATGAAAAGTCTATTTACATTTTCTTCCCCTTTTCAACTGCATATCTGTATGAGGCCAGATTTCCTTCATATGCATCAGTTGTAACATGTCAGAAGCAGACGTGAAAGTTTTGCTCTTTCACTAAGACAGATGTAACAGAAATTTGCAAAAATGCACAACAATGCTACTTTTTTCACTGAATTTCTTTTTATCTTGCCATAGTTATTTCCCATAAAATGTGCTATTTATGTTAACATGTATGAGTTTACTGTTGTTCATTTTAAATTAATTTTTTTTAGTTTTAAGTTCAAAGATGATAAATATTGATGGATGTGACACATCTAAATAGAGGATTCTCAATAATCTGGGGAGTCCTGAAACCAAACAGTTTGAGAACCACCGTCGTGAGTTCCTCCTGGGCCTTAAAGTGTCCCCAGCGCTGCCAGGCCAGGAGTAGCTCTGTGGGCTGTGGGAGTTAATGACTGTGCTCAACCAGCTCCGACTTACCTCCTCCTCCCGCACTCGGTTTCCTGTGGCCACCATCTTGGTCATTTCGATCATCCAAGGCATCAGCCAAGTTAAAATCATCTGCTTCAGGGGACCCCAAAATATAAAAGAGAAAGTCAATTGGTTAAATTACAGGTAAGTTCATGTGGACACTGCCCCCCAGAGAGCTCCACATGGCCTTTCCTTTAGTGCCCCTTCTCAGAGAAGCCATTTTATCTGCAGTCTTCGCTGGAGCTCTGGTCGCTCCCAGTCTTTTGGTTGTGGTGGTGATATCGTCCCATCTCTCTAAAAGCGGGAAGGGGGGCACATTTAGTAACAAAATATAGCAGCCACTGCAGGGACCATGCCATGCATGAGTTTTCCAACAATTTTTCTTGACCTTCGAGACTGCCATAATTCTTCCTCCATTTGGAGGTAGCAGAAGGAAAGGAAATTTAAGGGAGGAAAAGGCATAGACAGTGCTGTACACAGCAAACACTTAGAATAGAAACAGCAATGTTTCTGGGGAAAAAGCCTCAATGAGTTTTACAGACCAATAATGTAATCTTTAAACTACCCAGGTAATTTACAATACATTACCTATCTTTTTTGGATAGAGCCTTGGGGTTGTCTATAGATTAAAGAATTATAAGTGTGAATCTTTCGGAAAGTGTAAAAAAACATAGTAAGACATGACCTGATAGTTCTCACTAGCAATAAAGGGAGATGTCACATAACGATAAAGGATCAATTCACCAAGAACACAGAACAATCCTAAATGTGTATGTACCAAGCAACAGAGTCTCAAAACACATTAAGATAAAAGAAGAAATAAACAAATCCACAATTTATAGTTGGGGACTTCAATACTCTACTCTCAGCAACTGACAGAACTACTAGAATGAAAACCAGCAAGGATACAGAAGAACTGAACAACACAATCAACTAACAGGATGTGATTGGCATGATACTACCAAATCACAGCACAATAATTGTTTAAGCATCCATGGAATATTCACCAATAGATCACATCCTGAATCAGAAAATAAACCTCAACAAATTTTAAAGTATTGAAATTATAAAGTGTTATCTCTGACCATAATGGAATCTAACTAGAAACAAACAAGAGAAAACAAGAAAATCTCTAAACACTTGGAAATAAACAAAACACTGCTAGATAAAACAAGGGTCAATGAGAAAGTCTCAAAAGGAAATTTTAAGAATAAATAGCACTAATGAAAATGAAAATACAACATATCAAAATATGTGAGATGCAGCTAAAGTAGTGCTGAAAGGGAAGTTTATAGCACTAAAACTATGTTTAAGTTAGAGACAACGGTCTCAAATCAATAATCCAAGTTCCTAACTCAAGATACTAGAAAACAAAAATAAACCCAAAGCAAGTGGACAGAAGGAAATAATATAGAGCAGAAATCAATGAAATTGAAAATAAGAAATATAGATCAACAAAAACAAAGCTTGTTCTTTGAAAAAGTCAATAAAATAGACACATCTGTATCTAGCCTTACTAACGAATATAATTGGAGAAAGGACAAAACATGAATATAAGGAATGGAACAGGGGCTATCATTATAGATTCTGCACCTATTAAAAGAACAATAGGGAAATGCTATGAACAACTAAGGCTCATGTATTTGACATTTGACACCTTGGAACAATGTATAACTGGCAAACACAACCAACCATCAGGTTCTAAGTGACATGTAAATATCCCACCGAACAACAATATTTATGGTGATGGAACTTTTCTGTGCCTGACTGTCATGGCAATTACACAAACGTGCATGTGGGATAAAATTGCATAAAACTAAACACACACACAGAAATGAGTACAAACAGAACTTGGAAATATGAATAAAATGGCTGTGACAAATAAAAACAAACACATAGATACAGAGAACAGAGTAGTAGTTCCCAGAGGCGAGGGGGGGAGGGTGAAATGGGTAAAGGATCTACTGTAGGGTGATGGGTGGAAATTCAGTTTCTGGTGGTGAGCACGATGTTGTGTACACAGAAGTAGAAATACAAGATTATACACATGAAACATATAATGTTAGAAACCAATGTTGCCTCAATAAAAACATTTTAAAAAGTACATATGAAGTTTTTTTATTTAAAAAAAAAAACAAAAACAAATGTCTGTGATATTGTAGTATAACCCGCAACATGTTACCATGGGGGAAAACTGGGTGGCGGGGATAAGGAATCTTTCTGTAGTATTTCTTACAACTACACGTAAATCTGTCATGAGTTAAAATAAAAGATTAAATTTTTAAAAGTTAGGCAAAGAGAAACTTGAGAATCAAGGTCATTTTGTCAAAAACGGTTTGACATCTCAATGCCTAGACTGCAGCAGCATAGGGAAACATAGAAAATCATTGAAAATTGTTTTAAACCACCAAGGTTGTGGTAATGTCAGGCAGCACTGGACAACTAAAACAAGCCAAAAATTATTAATTTTTTTCAACTTTGGCCTTTAAATAGTCTGATAAAACAGCAAGTACGTTTAAAGTACTTCAGTGTCCCATCAAAATACAGAGGCTGACACACGGAAAAGCACTTGTGTGACTGTGTGTCAGTTGTAAGCAGCGCTAGCTGCTAGACAGTGGGATCCCTGACCTTTTCTCACACAAGGTTCTTCCTTGAAAGATTGAATGACAGACTAACTCTGGTTATGCTGACTTGAATCTGGCAGACATTTCCTTGTAAATGAACGAAGGGAGCCCAGCACTTCGAGGAAAACAACCGACAGTATTTTTTGTTGTTGCCAATGATAAAATATAAGATTTCAAGCAACATCAAGAATTGTGAAAAACCACTACTGTGAACTTGACAGCTTCCCAGTCATCCAAGACTTTTTCCAATGAGATGGTTGGTGATAGTAACAAATGAGATGTTTTGATGTAGAATGAAATGTATCAACACAGAAAGGCATATACGGAAGTCAGGGCACCGACATGTTCCCAGTGACCAGTGCATGATGCCCCCAGACCATCACTGAGTAAAAGATCCACTCAAAGGATAAGAGAGTCCCTGGGGGTTCAGTGGGGTCGAGGATGGAAAGTTCATTAATACGGTTCCACACTGCATTTCACCTGTACGGAACAACCCCTGGTTGAGCTTTTGGTGTCCTGTCAAAGAAGAATGTCCACAATTACATGAAATGTCTATTGGTATAGTCCTCCCTTTTTGAGCTGCATATCTATGTGAGGCCAGATTTCCTTCAGATACTTCAACCGTAACAATACATCACAAGAATTGAATCTAGAAGCAGACATGAGAGGCCAACTCTTCCACTAAGACAGAGATCATAGAAATTTTCAAAAATACACACAAAAAAATCTTCCCACTAAATTCTGTTTGGTCTTATGAAACACAGTTACTTATCACAAAAATATGCTATTTATGTTAACTGATGTGGTTTTATAATTGTTCATTTTAAATGAATAAATAAAAATATTTAAAGTTTTTTCAGTTTTAAGTTCAAGGATGATAAATATTGATGGATGTGACACATCTCAATAGAGGATCCTCAATAATTTGAGGAGTTCTGACACCAAAAGTTTGAGAACCACTGTAGCAGGTTTCTCCTGGGCCTCGACATGCCCCAAACTCTGGCAGGCCAGGAGTGGCTCTGTGGGCTGTGGGAGTTAATGAGCTACGCCCTAACCAGGAGCTACAGTTCTGGCCTGTGCACTCAACCTCCTCCTCTAACTTACCTCCTCCTCCCGCACTCAACTAATTTATACTCCCATACATGCTTTGCTTCAGCCAGCGGTCAGATGGCTTTAACAGTATACACACCAATTATAGGTGTTAACCCAAGATTCAAAACCAGCTGCATAGAGTCCATAAACTGGACAATCAAGAGGGAGGTTGTGTGATCACAACGCACGACTTAGAGGCTGCAAATGTGAAGACACGGGACAAATCATAAAGCAGCATTAACTCTTGGGTCACGACTGTCTCTTCAGAAGAAAGGTAGCCATCTACTTCAAGGAACATGGTAGCATGCACCTTAAGTACCAGTAACAAGTTGCCAGATGGGAGCAATGACTGCGTCCCCCACCCCAACACTAGCTTTCTCTTTACAGCAGTGATGACATCTGAACACTAAAATGGCCCATCTGGAGAAAGGTTAAAACAGCTCCAGGAAAGAGTCCCAAAGAAGCAACAAGTTTCAAAATCCTTTACTGAAAGATGACACTGTAAAACAAATGCCACTCCAAAACGCTCCATCTGCCTAAAGGAAGTATGTGATGGGCTTCAGACAACTTAAACAGTTCTGTCTTCCCCTATTTTAGATTGTGAATTAGTTGAAAAGGGGAGGAAATCCAAATGTATTTTAATCTTGAAATTTTCCTAAGTGGGACACTTAATTAAAAAACACAGAAATTATACCAATTGGCCAGGTATATGCTCTATTAACTGAAGCCCCATGTTGAGATGAAGGTCTCAGTTGGTAATGCACACACAGGGCTTAACACTATGGGTAGTTCAACTAGATGCTACCTCAGAGGGAGCTCCACAGGATCCTTCCCTAGTGCCCTCCTCAAAACAGCCGTGTTACCTGCAGGCTTCGCTGGAGCTCTGGTCACTCCCGGTCTTTTGGTTGTGGTGGTGACATGGTCCCATCGCTCTAAAAGGGGGAAGGGGGCACATTTAGTAACAAAATATAGCAGCCACTGCAGGGCTCAGGGAAGTCACAGCACAAGTAGAGCACCCCTGTCTTGGTCCTTGAGACCTCTTTTAAGGCCTCTGAAGAACCACTCTGAGGATGACAAAGATATACAAGAAGGTTTAGATGAGTCGAGTTCTGCTCACGTTTCTTCAGAGGATGGATGGTGAAGTGGATGTGACCCCACCTTTGACCTGGTGATGAGTGGAGCTGGGACTTGAGCCCAGATCTTCAGATGACCACGGTTAAGGGAGCTCCAGAGCTTGAGCACAACCCCTGAAAGTTCCACAACCCCTGAAAGCTCTGCGCTTTGGTTTCCACCACTCTCAACCTGGCGCCATAATCACAGATACTATCGCCCAGGGATGACCTGATGTATGTTCCCAGTAGAATATGGAAGTGTCTTATAAAGTAAAAGTGGTTACAATACCAACAAAATATGTTATATAAATGTAGTTACTGCTGTAATATTAGGTCTATGGGTTCAACCATATTCCTTTAAAATTCTGGAATTCTAGCACATCAATTACATGCCATGCCATGCATGACTTTTCCATCAAGACTATGCTGTTAAAAAAATAAAAATAAAAATAATGAAGCCAGAAAAAGGTTATGCTGTAACTGTTCCTACAATTGGAGCTAGTAGAAGGAGACAAAATTTAAGTAATGGGAAAGGCAGAGATGAAACAGGTCTAACTTTATATGCAGCAATCACTCAATAATTAATCAGAAAAAAAGAGCAAAAACAGAAATTGGTTGAAAGTAAAAGGATGGATAAAGGTATACTATGAGAATAGCAACCATAAGAGAGCTGGAAGAGCTATACTACTGAAATAGACTTTAAGACAAAAATTGTTACAATAGTCAAAGACTGACATAATGATGAAAGGATAAACCCAAAAGGAAGATATAACGTTTTAAACATATGTGCCCCTAAAAACAGAGGTCCAAAATACATGAAGGAAAACATGACAAAATTGAAGGGAAAGACAGACAATTCAACAATAATAGTTTGAGATCTCAATATGATCCTTTCAAACATAGATAGAACAGTTAGAAAAACAAAAAGGGAATATAAGATTTCAACACTATAAACCAACTAGATCTACCAGACATCTATAGAATGTATCCCCTCAAAACAGGAAACACATTCTACTCAACTGCACATGGAACATTCTCCAAGATAGACCACATGCTAGGCTACAAAAAATATCTCAATATATATTAAAAGCTTGAAATCATACAAATTGTGTTCTCCAACCACAATGGAATGAAAACAGAGATCATTAACAGAAGGGCACCTGGAAAATTCCCAATTATATGAAAATTAAACAACACACTCCCAATAACCAATGGGTCAAAGAAGAAATCAGAAGGGAAATTATAAAATATATTGAGATGAATGGAAATAAAAACATAACATATGAAAACTTATGTTGTAGTAAAGGAAACCATCAACAAAATGAAAATACAACCTACTGAATGGGAAAAAATATATGAGTGATAAGGGATTATTATCCAACATATATGAACAGCTCATACAACTCAACATCAAAAAAACAAACAACCTAATTTAAAAAATGGGCAGAAGAACTGAACAGACATTTTTCCAAAGAGGAATGCAGATGGCCAACAGGTACATGAAAAGATGCTGAACATCACTAATCATCAAGAAAATGCTCATCAAAACCACAATGAGATATCACCTCACATCTGTCCAAATGGCTATCATCAAAAAGAACAAAAATAACAAATGTTCGCAAGGATGTAGAGAAAAGGGAACCCTAGTACACCGTTGGTGGGAATGTAAATTGGTACACGTACTGGGGAAGACAGTAATGGAGGCTTCTTAAAAAGCTAAAAATAGAACTACCATATGAGCCAACAATTCCACTCCTGGGTATATATCTGAAAAAACAAAAACACTAATTTGCAAAGACACATGCACCCCAATGTTCATAGCAGCATTATTTACAATTGCCAAAACATGGAAGCAATCCAAGTGACCATCAACAGATGAATGGATAAGGAAGATGTGGGGGATATATATATATACACACACATACATATACATACACATACACACACACACACACACACAATGGAATACTACTCAGCCGTAAAATAGAATGAATTTTGCCATTTGCAACAACATGAATGGACTTGGAGAGTATTACGCTAAGTGAATTAAGTCAGAGAAAGACAAATACTGTATGAAATCACTTACATTTGGTATCTAAAAAATACAAGAAACTAATGAATATTAAAAAAAAACCAGACTTATAGAGAACAAACTAGTAGTTACCAGTGGGGAGAGGCAAGGGGGCAGGGGCAATATAGGAGTAGGGGATTAAGAGGTGCAAACTACTATGTACAAAATAAGCTACAAGGATGTATTGTACTGCAAAGGGACTGCAGCCAATATTCTATAATAACTATAAATTTAAATATAACCTTTAAAAATTGTGAATCAGTATATTGTACACCTGTAACTTACATAATATTGTACATCAACTATACTTCAATTTTAAAAATGGGCAAAGGACCTAAACATTTTTCCAAAGAAAACGAATACGACCAACAAGTACACAACAACATCCTCAACATCACTCATCATCAGGGAAATGCAAATCAAAACCACAATTAGGCATCATCTCACACCTGTTAGGATGCCTACTATCAAAAAAAAACAAATGTGCTGGTGAGGATGTGGAGAAAGGGATCCCTTGCACATTGTCAGTGGGAATGTAAAATGGTGCAGTCACTATGGAAAACAGTATGGAGGTTCCCCCCCCAAAAGAACAATAGAAGTATTTAATCTAACAATCCTACTTCTGGGTATATCTCCAAATGAAATGAAATCAGGAACTCAAACAGGTATCTACATGTCCAAGTTCATTGCAGGATTATTCTCAATAGTCACAATATGGCAACAACCCAAGTGTCCACTGATGGATGAATGAATAATGAAAATGTGGTATATACATGCAAGCCCTAAAGAAAATCCTTCCCTTTGGGACAACATGGATGGACTTGGAGGACATTATGCTAAATGAAATAAGGAAGACACAAAAAGACATATACTACATGATCCCACTTTTATGTGAAATCTAAAATAATTAAATTCATAGAGAGTAGAATGATGGTTACTAAGGGTTTAGGGGAGAGGGAAACAGTGGAGGTGTTAGTCAAGGGTACAAAACTTTGGGGGCAAAGAAAAAAGGAAAATAATTTGGCGAGGATGTAGAGAAATTCAAATCCTCATACATTGCTGGTGGGAATGTAAAATGGTACAGCCACTGTGGAAAATAGTTTGGCAGTTCCTCCAGAAGTTAAATATAGAATGACCATATAACCTTGTGAATCCACTCTCAGGTATGTATATGTGTGTGTGTGTGTGTGTGTGTGTGTGTGTGTGTGTGTGTGTGTGCCCTAATGAATTAAAAACAAGTATTTAAACAAGAACATGTACATGCATGTTCATAGCAGCATTATTCATAATAGCCAAAAGGTGGAAACAGTCAAATGTCCATCAACTGATGATTAGATAAAATGTGGCCTATCTGTACAATGGAATATTACTCAGGCATAAAAAGGTATGAAACAACGATACATGCTATAAGGTAGATGTACCTCCAAAACATTATGCTATGTGAAAGAAGCCAGAGACAAAAGGTCCCATATTATATGACATTATTTATATGAAATATCTAGGAGAGATCAATCAAGTGATAAGGAAATTAGATTGGTGACTGTCTGGGGCTAGGGGGGAGAGGAAAATGAAGAGAAATTGCTTGATGGGTGAGGGATTTTACTCTGGAGTAATGGAAATGTTCTAGAACTGGATAAAGGTGGTGGTAGCACAAGATTGTGAATGTCTTAAATGTTACTGAGTTGTTCACTTTAAAATGGCTCATTTTATATTTTGTGAATTTTACTTCAATAAATTATTTACAAAGAGGGAGAGAGCATCACTACAACTGCTGCCACAATTCAGTTTTAGTAAAAGGACACATAGAAGTTGAGAATATGGAAAGTCCTCTTCTTAAAAACGATCATACTTCTTCCCTCCTTGGGAAGGCTTTGGGGACACTAATGCACATTACAATGTGAAGGCCACACCTATGGACACATTTTATGGCAAGAGAACCACAAGCGATAACCTGCTATCATTATGTTTTTTTTTAATCTAGAGATAATTTTGTATCTATAATTTCCGTTTGACTCTACATCTGTAAAATGAAGAAGTATAGCTTACCTGTCTAAATGAGGCTCTTTATGTATAGCTTATATTATGGTGATCTGTACAGGCAGGAAAGAGGAATTACATTACTGAAACCACTATTTGAGCAACTTTCAGAAAAGCAATTGCCACTTATGGAATATTAGCTTAAAATCCGTATGACTCATACAGCTCTTGTGTAAAAATATTTGTTTTTCCAGCTTAAAAAAAATCAACATAGATGTTAAGGGTTTATTTTGGATCCTCATTTCCGTTCTATTGATCTACATGTCTATCCTTACGGCACTACCACACCTTCTCGATCATTCTAGCTTTGTGGGGTCTGGCCCTACTAGTCACAGTTTCTGGAGAAGCCTCATGGAGGGTTAGGGTTAGGGTTTCTCTGAAGTTCGGCAGGTTCCAGTTCAGGACAGCATGCTCCTTATGTGTCTGCTGAACCAGTTGCTCCGTCAGAGCCTGAGCCTGCCGTGATGTAGAACATGAGCTTGGATCTGTGGACTTTTAAAGATACTATTAACTACAGATTTTCTTGTCATGAGCCTTTAAATGGGATTTATTATCATCCATAGTTGAGATGAGAAAAGCCAAGCTACTTATCAAGGAATTAGCACAGTAGGTCAACTTCATCAAAGCAGGGAGCTCCTAAAATAAAGGCTTCAGTTTCTGTGAAGCCTTTCTCCAAATGACAAATTTAGAAAGAATTCTTTGATGCCCAGCAAATGCTGCCAGCAACACTGCACCGCTGCCAGGAGTGCATCTCTGGAATGTGTGCCACAACCAAATGGTCAATGAAGCTGGTCAGCATCCCCTAGGTGTGGCTCAATGATGGTGCCACGGCATTCATGAGAAGCTTTAGTTGGCAAATGCAGAGCTAGGTTCCCCTGTGAGATGATTATACATAGGAAAAGGGAGAGATGAGTTTGGAGGGG